>NC_050449.1:3829473-4179473 GCF_903995425.1 Onychomys torridus | reverse complement strand
GGTAGGGTGTGAGGACAGATCCCTGCCCATGGTCTGCTGCAAAATGGGGGTTGAGCCCGAAGAGACTGTGCTGGAGGACAGGAAGGAGAGTGGGAATTGCCTACCTGAGTCCATGTCTGGCGTGGCTACTGGAGGTCCCAGGTAGAGAGTCTTTCTAGCTATGGGCGGTTGACACAAAGGAGTTGAAATGGGCTAGAAGGGGGAGGTGCAGAGAGGGTCCCCAGGAAAGTGGCAGCTGGGTCTGCTGTGAAGTCCAATGAAGTCCCTAAGGAGTGGAGTCAGTGAGGGAGGGCAAGTGATCTGCTGTAGCGACGAGATCTACCCCTAAATTTTCAAAAGTAGTTCAGAAAACATGAAAGCCTGGTCTCAACTGAAAAACCAAAACAGGTCTGGAGAGCGGCCCAGCAGCTAGGAACACTGGCTGCTTTTGCAGAGACCCCGGTTCAGTTTCCAGCACCCCACAGAGGCTCCCACTCATCTTGAACTCCAGTTCCAGAGAAGCCCATGCCCTCTTCCGGCCCTTGCAGGCACTGCATTCACGTGCTGAGATTAAGTACCTACAGGCACAAAGTTCAAACATGGTCAAATAAACATGAAAATGAAAAAGGAAACGAAGAACACGAGGCAGCCTTGGAAATAAATGCACTTCCTACTTTTACTGATCAAATTTAATTCTGTAAGTCAAAAAAAAAAAAAAAAAAAAAGAAAGAAAGAAAAAGGCCCCAAATGAGCAGATCTCAAGTTTAATACTAAACCTGTATTTCTGATTAAGGAAGCAATGAACCCCCACAGACAGAAGCCATAATAGGGTTGGAGGGAAGACTTTCCTGCTCTAGGAAAACTGGCCCCCAAAGGAGCACTAAAGTACATTGTTGTATCTTGTTTGAGGTCTTTCTCCCTCCCTCCTGCCCCTCTCTCTTTCTTTCTCATCTTTTTAAGATTAGATTCAAAGTGATTTAAGTTGGTAACAAGTGCATTCTTATTTCTCTGTGACTTTGGATAGATTAATGTTAATAAGTAAACAAAGCATTAAATTTAAGATGTTTTGACCAGCATGTTAACGACATTTTTTAGCAATTCCCCAGCCTTTTCTGTCCACAGCCAATGTCTGAAGAGTCTATTCATGAACAGTGCAAAGCTTATGATAATTTTTTCTTTTTTTTCAAGCAAGAGGAAATTCAAACATATATTTTATGTTTTTATTGTTTCACTTGCTCAGCTCTGCAGAGAAAGCTGTCAACATAGCCTTCTTCATGCTTGTTTCAAAGGTGGTTTCTTTCCATACCTGGTCACAGGCCCTCGAGGAAACCACACGGGACCAAGAAAGTGCGAGATTCTCTGTACTTACTTGTTCTCATTTGATACTGTTAACCCCACTGATGGAGAGGAAGACCAGTACCACAATTTGAAGCCAAATTTGAAGCAAGTTTTAATTAAATACTGGCCTGGTGGATGGGCTCTGGCCAGGTCCATACCCAGGTTCCTGGGAAATGACCCAGAATCAAGTATGGCAAAGGCTTAAGAAGGAAAACCCATAATTTTTATTGCATTTCCCATCAGGTCCAGTCAGGAGCAAGCATACATCCTAATGTATTTCCTGCCTACGTCCCTCCTACCCACAAGTAATCAAGCACATCTGGTGCAGATGGGTCAAACAAACTTGTTTAGGGGAGTGAAAAACATGTGGCTTGTTATCTCCCATAAACAACAGCCTCCAGCATTTTAGGAACCATCTGCCCTTGGGCAAGGGGCTTACAGAACACAGGCATTTTTATTTCCTGGATCTCTTAGGCATAGTAATTAAAACTTAAAATGTAACTCTCACAGATATGTTCTCCATATATCAGCCTATCAGAATCAACTTCAACTGATAATCTTCCAACTTCTGGATGAGAAAATTTATAAAGAACTTTGCTAAATATCTTACATCAAGGACCTAAAAATAAAGCCCAATGGTAGCATTTACTAACTTAGCAAGGTGGAAGCAAGAGGAGAAAACTTTTGGTCTGCAGGTTCAGGTGATACTCACATGTGGAGCACAGGGATGATCTGCATTTTCTATACATGAGATTAATGTGCACAGAGCTCGATTTCATAGTATGTAAGGAATGGTTAAATACATCGAGCAGTGTGTGGAAGGCTGGGGGGACATTTCTTTCCTACTCTATCTAGTTCCTTAATTGTCAAGGACTTGCCTCAAGTGTAACATACCCTTCATCTTACCCAGGCACTCACCTTACTTCTGGGAGGTAAAAATGGCTTACTTGATGGGTGGCTCAGAGTTCTGCTAGAGATAGGAGCAGTTTCCTGGGCTTTGAGCTGGCCCCCAAGGACCAAACAAAATGGAATGCTAAAGACTGGGTTAAGAATCATCTTTAGTGTTAGTTTCAAGACATGCTTTACTTTTCTAAGTCTGTAAAGCTTGAAGTATGCTTAAAATAAGTCAAATATTTTGTTCATATTTAAAACTACTCTGCTAGAAGAACCAGATGCTCCCACTGGTTACTGAGTCTTTACCCAGATGTTTAGTAGGATTAACAACTTGCAGTTAAAGAAGTGGTTCAATAGTCTTATTTTTTTCTTTTTATTTCACGTGTTTGGATGTTTTGTCTGGATGGATGTCTGTGCACCAGTGTGTGCAGTGCCCTCAGAGGCCAGAGAGGGAACAGATTCCCAGGGGCCTGAAGTCACACAGTTGTGGACTGCCAGGTGGATGCTGAGAATCAGACCTGGATCCTCTGAAAGAGCAGCACATACTCTTAACCACCAAGTCATCTCTCCCACTCTTGAGTCTTTTTGAGGTAGAGTTCAGGTTAAAAGATTTCTTTGTGGCATTTATTGTTAAATGTATGTTTTTATCAGCACATGAACAATACTGAAAATGAACAAGCTTACACTTTTATGATGTAATATCATTGTTCCAATTGAGTGTGCTTTTTCTTTGATGTCAGCATTGAACGATGAGTTTAATGGTTCTTTACACCGGAACCAAGTATTGGTTCTCATCACTCGGGTGACATTCTTTGCCTTAATATCATACTCAAATTGCCTTGATCCACGGAAGAAATAGAAGAAGCCTAGAAGAAGAGAGGCATGGTTGGTTATCTTGCATAGTCAAATTGCTCCTCCGTATTTTAATTTTATGAATGTAGAGACTAATAGCATTATAAAGAAAAAAATCACTATGGAATTATAGAGCTGTGTTTTGCTTTCACCCTACTCCATGCAGTTCACCAAGAAGAAAGCCTAGCACAAGTTTCAAAGGATTTCTGAGTGTAGTAGCCAAACTACATTTTAACAAACCATCTCACTGAGGGGAAAAGAAGGCCCCTCTGAGTTTGTCCTTTGACTCTCTACCCTCATTTCTATAGATCTGCAACACTTTTGATCTATTTCAGGCCTTAAGGTTCTGGTTAGATACATGGAGATATGTGTGGAGGTTAGAGGACAACTTTGTGGATTTGAGTTTCTCCATCCTCCTTTACAGGAGACCCAGTGATTCAATGTGGGTTATCAGTTATGACCTGTTAGCACCAGTACCCACTGAACCATCTCACTTGTCCTCAAACAATTTTTTTGACTCTAAGTTATTTCATGGCCTAAGCCATTGTCTTTGAAAATCCAGTATGTGGACTTTGTGGACTTTGTGCACTAAGTTGTCTAAGGTCCTGGGCTGAGGATGTAGCTCAGTGGCAGAGCATTTGCCTGGTATAAATGGGGCTCTCAGTTCAATCTCCAGTACAGTGGAGGAGTGCAGGCTCAACAAAATCCCAAACAACAAAACCAAACCAACCAACCAACCAACCAACCAAACAAACAAACAAACAAACAACTAACCAACCAACCAAACAAACAACTAAACAAGCAAGCAAGCAAGCAAGCAACCAACCAAACAAACAAACAAACAACTAAACAACCAGCCAAACAAACAAACAACTAATCAACCAACCAAGCAACCAACCAACCAAACAACCAAACAAACAAACAAACAAAACAACCAACCAAACAAACAAACAAACAAACAACTAACCAACCAACCAAGCAACCAACCAACCAAACAAGCAAGCAAGCAAACAACTAACCAACCAACCAAACAAACAAACAAGCAAACAAACAACTAATAAAACCAATTGCTAGTCTTTTAAAATCTGGGTCTCATTTATAATCCTACTGTCTCAGATACTTGAAACATACAGTTTCCTCATCCATGAATTCCAAGCTCTGTATCTTAAACTATATATGTGTATATCATGTATACACATGTTTGAGAACCATGAACATCTTGTGCTTTTAGTCATCTTTCACACATTAGGGACTCTTTTAAGGAGTGTCTTAGGTCAATGGGGACTAAGATTAATTTTGGTTTTCTTTACATAAATGTGAAGTAGCATCTCAGAGTGCAGTTCAGCACCTCCTGGTTCAGTTTGATGGTGTCTACAGGGTGTATACACTGATGTATGCACTTGACAATGGCAAAATTATACTAAAATAAAATGCTTGTTGCTTTCTTCTTTCATAGTCTCCCAAGTATCCACACAGTAGAAGCATTGACACTCACCCTTATGCTGGAAGACAGCATCCACACGGAGACCAATTCCTGGGAAGTGCTTCACTATCCTCTGTGGGAACCCTTTGTCCATGGCTTGTGCTGTCTCATCATACCTGCATAAAGAGATTTCTGCTTGATGTCTGTTTGGTGAGCTTAATTTTTCTACTGCCCATTTTAGAGTCAAGAAGGGTTATGGGAACTGAGAAGCCCTGGCAGAGGAAATCATCTAATAGGACCAATGACTAAAAATATGTCAGAGATTATATTTGATTGAATCATTTACTTGTGTGGATATGTGTGTGTGTGTGTGTGTGTGTGTGTGTGTGTGTGTGTGTGTATGAGCATGCATGCATGATTGTGTATGCATGCACATGATTGCAAGTGTGTTTGCACATACACTACTGTACCCAACTTTTGATGTAAGTTCTGGGAATTGAACTCAGGTTCTTACATTTGTGAGGTAAGTGCTTTGTTGACTAAGCTGTCCTCCCAGCCTCCACTTACCATCTCTTAAAAACAGTGACAACAACGATAGGGAGCTAAAATACAGCTTGTGGACAAGGATGGTAAACCATCACCACCACCACCACCACCACCAAAGTAGTCTAGGGAGAGGACCACGCCATCTGTCAGCATAGTTCTCCCCGAAGAACTGTCAAAGCAGGTGGAGGCTCACTTTGTTCTTCTTCTAGATTCAGACGGGCTATGCTTCTGCCACTGAGGATTTGGATGGCATGGAGAGATTATTAGTTTTTATTTTTATTTAAATTGGAGGGAGATTATCATCCAAACATCTTAGGTTCATAAATGCCATACACCAGAGATTGTCCTCAACACAATCCACAGGGAGACTACAGATTCATTTTGCTTTTGTCTGTGTTGGGATGACCTGTGGCAGATGGCTTCCTTACTAATCATATAAAAAGGATTAATTGTTAGAGTTACCTCCAGCACCAGATGCCCACAAAAAAGAAAGTTTTCCTCGTGTTGTGGTCACAGACAGCTGCATCAATTTTCTTCACACGTCTTGGAAACCCGAGTGTGTGGATTGATTTGGGGTAATCAGGCAAGACAGCATACCCCCTTATCACCCAGAAATTCTCATCTAGACAGAGAAAGGGGTATCTTCAGATGTCTTCTGCTCTGTGTCTTACAGGGAGAAAGAGATGACTTGGGATGTTTGAGAATAACTGGATACCCAGTTCCTCAGCTCCAAGCCCAGTTAGCTCATGCCTTTATTGTTTTTCTTTTTTTTCTTGTTCTAGTCTTCTTTACTTGGAAGAAAAAGAATGGACTTCAATGGTTTTTTAAAAATATTTATTTTTCTGTATGGGGTGTTTTGTCTGCATGTGTCTCTATACAGTGTGTGTGCCTGGTGCCCATTGTCTTAGTTAAGGCTTCTATTGCTGTGAAGAGGCACCATGACCATGGCAACTCTTATAAGGAAAACATTTAATTGGGTGGTTTACAGTTTCAGAGATTTAGTCCATTATCATCATGGTGAGACATGGTGGCATGCAGGCAAACATTGTGCTGGAGAAGGGGCTGAGAGTTCTACATCTTGATCCGCAGGCAACAGGACCTGAACTGTCTGCCACACCAAGAGTAGCTTGAGCAAAAGAGACCTCACGAGGCCCATCCCCACAGTGATACACTTTCTCCAACAAAACCACACCTACTTAAACAAAGTTACACCTCCCAATAGTGCCACTCCCTCTGGGGGCATTTTCTTTCAAACTACCACACCCATGGAGGCCAAAACAGGTCATTGGATCCCCTAGGACTGTTATGAGCTGTCGTATTGATACTGGAAATCAAACCCAGGACCTATGGAAGAGCAGCCAGCACTTTTAACTGCTGACCTGCTCTTGACTTTTATACTTTTTATCATATATATTTCTTTTGGTGAATTTGGGGTGATTGAAATCATCACAGCCATAGAGAGAAACCTAGCTCATTGTTACTTACAACAGGAATGTAAATTAGGGGAGAAGCTCTATCATTCAACTCATGATTAAGATTGTATTTGACTGAACTCTCCTAGTTAGGAGGAGGGAGAGCCAGGCACATTTACCTTTGAAAACAAGGATCTGATCTCTGGGGCTTTCATAGGCAGCTTGAAGGTCAGCTGGCAGAGATGGCCAGAAGGAAGCCATGAATACAAATTCGACATCAGCAATATCGAAGTACGTCCTCCATAAGTGCCTGGGTGAAACACAAGACGCTTCATGGATACTGAACATGTTGCAGTCTTCAGTTTGTCTTTTTTGTGGCACGTGTATATATGTGTGGTCTGCATGCATGTGTGTATGCATCTTATATATGTGGGGCACACATGTGAGTGCACATGTGTGTGCCTGTGTGTGGAGGCTGCAGGTTGTCTCTTGGTGTCTTCTTCAATCATCCTCCACTTCATTTATTGAGGTAGTATCTCTTGCTGTGGTGTGCTGATCACACTTAGCAGCTGGCTCTCCATGTGGGTGGAAGACATTAATGTTAGTAGATGCAGATTGCCAGGGTATAAGTACTCCCAACATAGCCAGTTTCAAGCAGATGTGAACTGATGTGCAAAGTTCCCCAAAGTTTAACAACAGGCTCTTGAAACCAGCTGTACATTGTCTTTGAGACACTCTTTAGATTAGTGTTCATTTTGGCCATGAAGTCATTGAACATTAGACTTTATATTATAATCTTTAGTAAGTTAATTTGCTTAAAATATTTCAGATTAATTTACCAAACACATTTGCGATGTATGCATATAATAACACATTAAAATGGTATGTGCATTGTAAAAGCATGTGAAGCACACATGTTTTTACAGTGACCAGAACTTCTGGTTTACCCTCAGTTCCTTTGAAAAGTCTCCATAGGAAGGTGGGGTATCAAGGGAATAGGTTTACCTGCCTTTAAAGAACATGACTTCTCTGCGGAAGGTAGTGATAGCATCTATAGCCAGGCCAGGGTCTGTACAGGCGTGGGGCTCAGGGGCTCCCTTTGGCTTGGTAGGGGCCTTGGGTGGACTTCCTTCAGGGAGAAAAAAAAAGACTATGGTGGGTTCAGAATGCACAGGAACTGTGTCCATACTAGGATCTTACCTAAGAAGGTATTTACTTCATGATAATATTTCAGGAAGCATCTCAATTTCCTCTCTGAAAAGCTTTCTGTTTAGTTACCATACATTCAGTTGCACAATTCTGCTCACCATAGATAGACTGGATTCCATCAATATCATCCTGAGAGAGTGGGTATTTGCTAGGATCCAGGGAGACATAATTGGGGAACATCAAAGCTGTTTGATCATTGGAGTGAGAGAGCCCCAGTGAGTGGCCAAATTCATGAGCAGCCACGAGAAACAAATTGAACCCTTGACGAAAACAGAGAACATGTCTGTGTGAGTTTATGAAGAAATGTAACTCAGTAGGCAGATGGTTTGAGACTACTTACTCAGAAATGGATAGTATTACTTAGCAGGCAGTGTAGTATACACTTTTATTTCCAGGATCCAGGAGGCAGAGACAGGCAGATCTCTTTGAGTTCAAGGCCAGCTAAATTTACATGGTGAAACCCTGTCTCAGAAACAAAACAAAAGAAAAGAAGAAGTGGATAGTATTATTTTAAGAAATGGAGCAACCAGCTTTGACTGTTTATGATCATCCTTATACTTTGTGGTCTTCCACCAACTGACTGAGAAAGGCCTCAACAACCTAGCCTTTGCCTCTTTCTACCTTTGCACAGTCCTCTGGCCCTCCTTCCCACCCAGTCTCTCTTTCATTTCTCATCTCTACTAAGTTCTTTTTTTTTTTTTTTTTTGAGATGGAGTCTCATGTATACCTGGCTGGCCTTGAACTCACTGTATAGCTGAGGACTCCTAACTCCAACCCTCCAGCCTGTACCTCCTAGGTGGCAGGATTACAGACTGCACTACCACACCAAGTTTATTCAGTCCTGGAGATTGAACTCAGAGTCTTCTGCAGACCTAGGAAAAACTCTCCCAGCCCTGTGTGTTCACTCCTGCTTCATTAACGCGTACTCACACCACTCTTTTCTGCTCCCAAAGAATGCAGTACAACCAGCAAATGACAATCCGTCTGAGCTGCCACCCATGCAGAGCTCAGCTGAAGGTTATATTTATCCTCTTTCTTGGAAAAGCCAGCCTTCATAAACTTGGGCCACAACTCTGGACTTTTTAATAGTTCACCCCACACTTCCTCTTCGGCAGAGGGCTTGAAGAAATGTGCAACATAGAAATTAACACTAATTATTGGTTAAGGATAGTCAGATGGTGAAGTCTTCCACCTCTGCCTTTGGCTAGTGAAGCCTCCTGGAGAAAGCTTGCCAATCCTGAGTTTGTCAAATGCTTAGACCATTTCTTACAACTGATTGAGTACATGTGTGTTGGCTTTGGACCAAGATGAAAACCAAAGAAAAAGTGGTTATTCCTTATAGAAAACATGGCAGACACATTCACTCCACCTCTCAGTGTTTAGTCCGATGTTCCTCCTCCATCCCCTTGTCTGTGATGCTAACTCATGGGGCAGTGGTCATAACTCACCCAATACTTCTCCTGTTGCCTGAAGCTCAGCTAGTGCTGACCTCTCGACCTGTCTCAGCAGCACTGGGAGGAACTAGCTTCATGTGTCCAGTGGAGAGAGCAGTCAGGCTTTGTTTATAGAAAATAATACCAACACAAGCAGAGAATTTGGACTCACAGGGACAGGGATAATCGATCTGCAGTTGTGTGTGCTGCCCATCAGAAAAGCCATGTATCTTACTTCCCTGGGACCTTGGAGGTCAGACCCCAGACCCTAAATTGTTGAGTCACTGATAGAGATAAAAGGATGTTGACAGCTGGAAGTTCTACTGGGCATGACCCTTTGCTTAATAAACACGGTATTGCTACAGTGAAGTTTGGGTGTTTTGTTTTAAAAAAAAAATGGCAGTACACTGTGGCTGGAGAGGTCAGCAGTTAAGAGCACTGGTTGCTCTTCCAGAGGACCTGGGTTCAATTCCTAGGACCTACAAACTCCTATTCCAGGGGATCTGATGTCCTTTGAAAGAATCATGCACACATGTGGTACATAAGCATATGTGTAAGCAAAATACTCATACACATAAAACAAAACAAAAATTGTCTGGTGCTAGTGAGGCCAATCAAAGAAATAAAATCAACTTACTTGCCTTAAAGGAATAAATCAAATGTAAACTAGGGTCTAATCCTTTTCCAGATGGGGGAGGAGGTTAGTAGAGAAGGGCTACACTTTCAAATTGATTCTTTGTGGGCCATATACCCACAAAGCATTCTTTAACCTCAGGCTTAAAGCACCAGCTCTCAAGTTCTGTAGCAGTCTTTCAAGCTACAGGTGACTGCAGCCATTGGTTCAGTGTGCAGCCTGGTGGTTAGTGGGGAGGGGAGTTGTTAAAACTTTATACATCACAAGGGGCAGGAATAGCTGCAAGGCTGAACTTTTTAACACACCTCTGGGGGTCGTATAACACACCTTGTATAGCTTTGTGTACCCAGTGGAGTGGTAGGCGCTGTGGACATTCACAGTGGTATGGTAACGAGTGCATGGGTAAACAGCATATGCAGTTCTCTCACCAGGACTAGTAACTCTGTGGGAGCTCTGTTTGGACAAGACTACCTGAGCACAACTACTAATAATGGTTGTTAATCACTTTACTAATGTGATCTGAGAATACAGGAAATTATGAGAGACATTAGATTTGGATTCAAGAGGCAGCTAACTGTACAGAGATTCCTTAGATTAATGCGATTTTCTCATAATGAAAGTTAAACTCACCGTCCCCATCCTTGGCTGTCCAGTTTTCATCTTCGTCAAAGTGAGTGTCACCACCTAGACCCAGACCAGGAGGAAAGGCATGGCCAAGGACTCCCAAGGGACCATCAAAATAACGAGGACACCAGCCATGGACTGAGATAGTTAATGGGGAGAAAGGTCAGCTTCCTGAGATCTTCAGAATCGCCACCAGCCCTCCCTTTGCAAGCCTTACCTCCAGTCCTAAAGGCTATCATGATGTCTGCAATCCCCTGGGAAATCTTGGTGAACATCAGTGGAGTGACCTTGCTCCAAACATCTAGAGCTTTCTGAATAGCGTCATCCACATCAGCTCGTGTCATGTCGGGAGTGTAGTTCATTATTCTGAAAAATAGGCAAAATTACAGCAACTGTGGATATATATAATCTCAAGTGATTTATCATCTATATATCTATCAAGTGATCTATCTATCTATCTATCTATCTATCATCTATCTATATCTATATCTATCTATCATCTATCTATCTATCTATCTATCTATCTATCTATCTATCTACCTACCTACCTATCATCTATCACTTGCAGTTTACTGGTCAGAGGATGTAATAACTTAAATCATTGTTTTGTTACTAACATTTTCTATCACTTTATTTAAATGAAGCAGTTTTACATAACCTAACTCAGAGCTTCTCTTGCTATAATAAAACACTTTGGCCAAATATAGCTTACAGGAGGAAAGGGTTTGTTTGGCTTACACTTCCAGGTCACAGTTCATTACTGAGGGACTCAGACAGAAACCCAAAGCACCATGAAGAGCAGTGTTTGCTGTCTCACTCCTGAGCTCATGTTGGCTAGCTTTCTACTTCTTCATCTTCTATGCATTATGTATGTATGTATGTATGTATGTATGTATGTATGTATGTATGTATGTGAGGGGTGTGTGTGTGTGTGTGTGTGTGTGTGTGTGTGTGTGTGTGTAAAGTATTTGTATGTGTACTACATATGTGCAAAGGCCTGCAGAAATCAGAGGAGGGCATTGGATCCCTTTGAACTGGAGTCACATACAGTTATGAGCTATCATGTGGATATTGGGAGTCAAACCTGGGTCCTCAGCTAGAGCATAAAAGCTCTTAACTGATTGTAGTGGATAGCTGTTCTACTTATGACCTGGAAGCATTGCCCCTAGAGATGTAGCAGGTAACTGTGCTACCTACCTATGACCTTGAAGTATTTGCCTCAGGGCCTGGCTTGGGGCTACCCTTAAGACCTGAGACACACTTCTCTCTCTTGTGGGCTTGGATGCTGAGACCTACTCAGGTGGAAGAACAGTGTGGGACTGCACCTTGGACTTCCAGGACCCTACAATATATCTCCTGCACTGAGGTGGTCTTCCCTAATAAATTCCTTTAACATTTAAGCACTCTGTGGATTTCTCATAATAACTGGTTAGTCATTTCCCCATCCCCTGAGCTAGCTTTTCTTTTCCATCCAATCGCTTGTCCTTTGAGAGCGGAGAGCAAATGACTCTTTATACTGGGACCCACCCAAGATCTGAGATTTGACAGCTTTAACACACACACACACACACACACACACACACACACACACACTATGCATACATACCACAAATACTTCACAAACACACACACACACACACACACACTATGCATACATACCACAAATACATCACAAACACACACACACACAGAAATATCACACACACACACTATGCATACATACCACACATACATCATAAACACACACAAACAGAAATATCACACACACACACACACACACACACACACACACACACCACACTGCACATGCACATGTATACACACACACAGCCTCCCCATCTTCCTCATGCCTCCATCTAACTGTAGCAGACGGCAGTGCTCCCTGTCCTGAGCTCACACTGGGGAGGACAGGTAGAGATTAGAACCTATCTGCCTAAGCCGGTATCCTCTGCAACACTGGCTACAGTCAACAACCCTCGGATTTAGTTCCTCTGTGGTTAAGGCTGCATTAGCCACACTGTCCACAGCATAGGTCTAAAGTGGAGATAGGATCTATGGAACCCTATGTGAGGTGTCAGATAAGCCATTATTATGGTTGCTTTTGGAGATTAATTGTTTGGGTTAGTTCATGAAAGTTGGAAGAAACATTACCTGTATGTGAGGTTGTGTTTTCTCCAGCCAGGGAGGGTGTAGCCATACTGCCCCACATCAGGCACCCCACACCTGGGCACCTTCATGATCTCAAGGGTGTCTGAGTCCAGCTTTCCGGTCACTGTCAACCCAAAAAATGCCTGCATTTCTCGAAGTTTGCTGTCCAGGAGACTCCTGTTCTTGCTTTGGACAAGATGACGCCCTTCTATTTCAAGGGAGTAGAACTGGCTGAGATACGCCTGACAAAAAAAGACAGAGAGAACAGAGACTGCAGGAGGCAAACACTTTCCTCAAATGAAACAAAGTGGTCTGAGATCTCCTTTGGCAGCAGGAAGGATAAGAAGGAGATAAACAGCAAGGGGAAGAGAAGGGCAGGAGGCAAAGGGAAAGGGGAGTCACTGTTGTCTTCCCTCTCCAGGAGTCAGTGATTTATGAGGGACTAAAGTTAGCCAAACCATATGGTCTGTGCAACACGTATCCTCCACGACGGTGCAGACGCGCTGCTTGTTCAGTGCTGACACACCTGATACATCCTTGCTGTTCCTTTTATCTTGTAAACTTCAGGAGATATCAGAGGTGATTACCCATTTTCCACACTTACATGATTTAACCAAAATATGATAAATTAACTGGCTTTCAGAAGGAGTTGCTAAAGCTGCATACTTTTTATATCTGTAAATATGCATATATGCACATCTATGCATGCATGTATACATTTGTGTATCTCTCTGTGTATATATACACACTCAAACACATAAAGTATATGTGCTAAAGGGGTTCTAAATTGCAGATTTCTGTGGGTGGTTGTCTTGAAATGTATTTATACAGATTTCTATCCTTGTTAATCCTTGTTAGCTGTTTCTTTTTTCTCTCATGTTGGCCCCTTAATGACCACTGTTTGAAGGGTTAGGAAATCCAGTCTCCTCTTCACTGCCCCTTCCCTTCACCTCGTATCCAATTCATGTCTTAGAGTTAGACGCATGAATGGGACCTCTGGGACTCTGCAGAAATTTGCTATCTTGAAAGGTCCCGGGAGAAGCTGTACAAGGCACACTTCATTGCCAGTTGTTAATAGCATGTGTTGAGAGCCTACCTGGGCCAGTGGATCGTTCCCCCCATTTCTGTCCTTCCGGTCTGGTGGAAATGCAGAACAAAGTGTTACAAAATTAAACAGCAGTAGCAGAAGGCACTTCATTTCTGCCTCTTCAGTTAAAGCTCACTCCTGTGTGCATGGGATTTAGAAAGTTCACAGTGAGACGTGGCACCAAGTGTTTGTTTAATTAAAAACAGCAAAGGACACTTGCCATGAAGTGTCCCATGACTCCCCCGCCCTAGACAGACTGGAATTTTGCAATCAAAGTCTGTGATTATTTATCCAGTATATTGCTCACTTTTGAGTTGAGTATATTACATAATAAGGCCCCAAGCTAGCTTTCTCTTCTCAAAATTGGTGTTTTTCAACATGACTTATGAAATAATTTTTCTGCCAGGAAATGCTAGCATATCTTGGTATGTGATGCGAAAAGACAATTGAGTCCGGAGTAAGTTTAAGTGAAATACAGCATCATGTGCTGTGGTGCCCGGCTTCTCTATGAGTTCTGGCGGCCCTAGCTCAGCTCTTCCGCTTGTACAGCAAATGCTCTGCCCACTGAGCATCTCCCTGGCTCTAAGCCTGTCACTCTAGGGAGTACTATGCAGTAATCTCAGTAACTTGGTTTATTATTGTGTATTCTAACTTTGCATTTGATTTTTTTGTAATATGTCTTTTTTATGTTGATGATGTTAAACATTCTCCATTTTCACTTTTGTTTTTGATGAGGATTGTCTCTGATTTCTCAGACTTTCTTGTTTGGTCTCTGTTTTTCACATTGCAAACTTTCTTCAAATGTTTGGTGACTCTGAGATGTGCAATCTGTTTGGACTCTGGGGAAAGAAAGGTCCCTGGAAGCTCTTATATCTCAGGGTGGACTGGGGACTTAGAACCTTCCTTGCAGGAGGTGGCTGTCTCTCGGGCCTTCCATGTGTTAGTCAGAGTCAGATTTAGTTGAATACAACAGAAAAATTCACAGTAGCAGATGGTTAACAATACTACAATTTATGTTTTCCTAGTGTAAGAACAGCCTAGGTTTGATAGTTTGTGGCTTCTAGGATGACTCTATGCCACCAGGGTCTAGGTTTCTCAAGATGGAGCCACTGTGCCTGCAGGCAGCACGAGAGGATGGCAGAAAGGCAATTCTTAACATCCTTCGAGAAACACCAGGCAGTGTTGAGCCTGCACATTTTGGGTGGGAATTTGGGACATGCCACACCTTAAGGCTGTAAAGTCTAGGTTGTGTGCAATGGGAACACAGGAACTGGATTGCAAAGGAAGTGGAGAATGTCTGGCAGCCACGCCCAGGCTTCCGGGAGGGCATATGCAGGTCTGCTTTTCTCTGACTGCTGTGTTTCTCCAGAACAGACTCCCCAGTTTCTGGCCATTTCTGTCTCCCAACAGAAACCTGCAGAAGGCATCTTTGATGCCCTCCCTGCATCACCTCCCCCAGCACACCTCTGATTTGTGCAACTCACCCTCTTGTGACAAACTATGTCTTTCTGTCTTTGGGATGACATGGAGTTGCCAGATCAGTTTGAAATACAGCTTAGAAGTGTAGGAATTAAACACCCCCAGAAATAATCCTCTCCAAATTGGGGCTGGAAATGGCAAAGAATTCTCCTGCCTCCAGTATTCTGTGGGATTCTCAGGAGGTCCTGGTGGAACCAAGGGCCAGATGCTCACAGCATTTCGAAATCTTCATGACCTGTGCTGTTCTGTATTGGCTTCTCCTCCTTTTCCACCTCATTGCACAGGCTCTCTCCTCTTACTCCTAGAATAACTGCACCAAGGTCTTCACTTAGGGGTTGCTTTTAAATAAGCCCAAAATAAATGCAGAGGAATCTCATCATGGAAAGTCTGAGCTTAGCTTCTTTCGTTTCTTGTGCTCACACAAATGTGACAGCTAGAAAATGCCTGTGACTCTGAAATATGGCTAACAAAACATCAGGAAATGAGTTCCCATCTCAAAATGTAAAAATGATGTTTGGGTCAGCAATCTGTCAAGACCAGCTCACAGAAGTGGCAGATGTCAGGCAAAAATGTACCTCTTGCTTTAAAACTGTCATATCAAGATGTTTTAGAAACAGGGCATCTGACATTGACTGTGACTGACAGTGGAGGAGGGAGCATGTGTTTTCTCACTTACGGGTTTGACTTCTCAAAGGAGAGAGCAGGGAGAAGAAGGGGAGAGAAGGGGCCGCTCCTTCTGTTGCTGCACTGGAAGCTACCTCAGTGTCCTCAGCAGGGTGTGACTGCACCTTCTGTGTTGGTTTCTTTCCTTAAGCACCGATACCAAGGCACCTGAACTTGATGGTGGCTTTTTTGTCTTTGTTATTGCTATATAATGTTTTGTTTTTAATCCTGCTACCAGGAATTGAACCTAGGATCTAACATGTGCTAGTTAAGTACTCTACTACTCAGCAATATGCCTCGGTGGTTCTAAGTGCTGATGCACTGTGTTGGCTTTCTAGGGTTTCTCTAACAAAGGAACACATATTCTGCAGAGTAGAAAAACAAGTTTATTTTTTCACAAAAGTCAGAAACCCCAAGTCAGCAAGTGTCTTGGTATCAGGATTTGCTTGCTGAAGAGAATAGTCCCTTCTGTGTCCCTTCCTGCATGCCTCTGGCTGGGGAAGTATTGGCAAACAGCCTTACAGATGCATTCTCCAGTCTCTGGTTGTCTTTGCTTGGTCTCTTCCAATGTGTTGCTTTGCCTCTGGTGATTCCCTTCCAACCTCCTCAGAATCAAACATGTTAGGTAAATGCTTTACCTCTGCATTATCTGTGCATCCCTGCCCCTTTTATATAAGGACACACATGGGTTTAGGGCTCACCCTAATCCTCTGTAAGGCCATCTTGTCCCTTACACACAATTAATTCTATCTGCAAAGACTCCAGTTCCAGATAAACATATGGGGTTAAGATTTCAATGTGTGTGTGTTTTTTTCTTTCTTAACATGACAAAGGGCATGATTCAAGCCACAAAACATATTCCCTTAGAGGAGGAAATAATAGCATGTTTTCTGTAAAGACGAGGGGTAATCTCTATGCTGTTTATAATCCTATCTGTAATCAAAATCCATTACTAGATTCTACATTTGAAGAGCTTTAGGAGTACTGGGAGTTAGATATCCAAGGAGTGAAACACAAGGTTTAGGAGGCAGAAGGGCAGATGATGAAAGAGTGTGGATTAAGCTGGTGAGTGGTTTGCTGTCTTTTTGTTGTGTGTTAACTAGCCAGGCCTGGGATGTGCAGAAGGAATGTGCCTCTGTGGAGAACAGGAGATTACAAACACCCATTCTTTCAGGACGGCTGCAGTGTTGGTCACAGTTAAGGGAAGTGAGCAGGACACAGGATGAATATGCAGGCTGAGCCTCCCTTTTGTATCCATAGATCAGATGCAAGGACATTTGACTTTGTCTCAACTGTATGGACAGTTAAGCCATAAATTGCTTCTTGCAACTCTAGTGACACTGTGAGTGACAAGATTAAATGCAAAATATTGTGGTCCACTGAAGAAGAGGAGGAAGGCTGTAAGAAAGAGACAAATACCAAGTTAGCTTAGAGATCTCAGACATCTGAGTGAGTGTCCTGCCAAATAACTGTGTTATTTTACAAACTTAAACAAACAACTTTGTTAACTTTTTTTTCCTACTTACAGTCCTGTAGGAAAACTGCATCAACTCTGCAGTTTATTCCCGGGAAAGCACTTGATATGCTTCTGGGGTAGCCTGGGTCCATAGATGCTCTGTTATTGTCATATCTGATGAGAGCAAAGCATCACATGATTAAAAGCGATGCACATTCTTTTCATTTGTGTGTGTTCCAAAGCATTCTCTATACACTTTCACGCTGTCTTCACTGTGCCCCATTTACTCTCTTACACATTTTCACACTGTCTTCACTGTGCCCCATTTACTCTCTTACACACTTTCACACTAAGTCTTCACTGTGCCCCATTTACTCTCTTACACACTTTCACACTAAGTCTTCACTCTGCCCCATTTACTCTCTTACACACTTTCACACTAAGTCTTCACTCTGCCCCATTTACTCTCTTACACACTTTCACACTAAGTCTTCACTGTGCCCCATATTCTCTCTTACACACTTTCACACTGTCTTCACTGTGCCCCACTCACTGAGATTAAGAATGCTTAACTTCTCTACCTAATGGTGTTTGGTTTAAAACACATGGGAACCACTGATTCTAACACAGCATTCTGATTGCTAATTAGGGTTATTTCCCAAAACTAGAGGTTACATTTTCTAAATATTTTACTTGCTTGGTAAATTAAGAATAATCATGTCTATATAATATAAATAAATGCATTGTTTTTATTAATATTTTTCTTAGTATGCAAATTAATAGTCCCAATTATGACCCTTTCACACTGTTTATTCCTAGTCATGTCTCCACTCATCCCTTTAGCCCCTCCACTGTTCACTTCCTTCCTACAGAGAATCCCTCTTCTGTTTTCTTGTTTTAATATCTTCCTCTTGTGCACAATGATGTGGAAAACATTCATTTGAGAACATTAGAACTCAACTCACAGTAAGAATCAAACCTCTTCTTTCTCTATATACCATCCTAGAGCTTTAGGAGGGTTTGAACTTTTCATGATACAGAATCCTCAATACATATGTGTAAGCATCTTAATGTGATAAAAATGAAAAATTCATGTTAAGACCATGTCCTCACTAAGTCTGTCAAAGACCATGTAGATCAACACATCTCCAGATGTTCGTGTTGATGGTTTGTACACAGGGCAGAGAAACACAGGTTTCAACTTGAACGGAAAAACTCACTTGTCTCACCTCCAGCATTGGTTGTTCACGAAGAAATATGTCTTCCCTCTGTAGGAAACAGCTGCATCAATGGCTTGGACGCTGCTTGGAAATCCATAGTTGGATATGTCCCTGGGGTAACCTTGCTGAATGTCGTAGCCACTTAGAGCCCAGTACTGTCTGCCTGCCAACAATTCAAGAAACATCTTTAACAAGTCTCTTTCTTTCTACAAGACATCTTTGTGATAATAACTTTGTGATCCCCACAGTAATGAACATGGAACAGATAGTCTGAACAGTGAGAGCATAATGAGCAGCTCTAATGGTTCCTCTCTGGAGCTGTAAAACAAACATTTCAACCTGTCGTTCAAGGCCCCCAAATCAGTTGTCTTGCCTGGTGTGACTTATGTATAGAGACTAAATCACAGCCTGGAGTTATCTAGAAAATAATGTTTAGCGTGAGGGCAGAGAAACACCGAAGATGGTGACATGAGTTGTATTTGTTGAGGACAGTACTAAGACCTAATTAGGGTCCAGCCCGTGCAAAGTCTTCACTCTGCCCCATTTACTCTTACACACTTTCCCACTGTCTTCACTCTGCCCCATTTACTCTCTTACACACTTTCACACTGTCTTCACTGTGCCCCATTTACTCTCTTACACACTTTCACACTAAGTCTTCACTGTGCCTCATTTACTCTCTTACACACTTTCACACTAAGTCTTCACTGTGCCCCATTTACTCTTACACACTTTCCCACTGTCTTCACTCTGCCCCATTTACTCTCTTACACACTTTCACACTAAGTCTTCACTGTGCCCCATTTACTCTCTTACATACTTTCACACTAAGTCTTCACTGTGCCTCATTTACTCTCTTACACACTTTCACACTGTCTTCACTGTGCCCCATTTACTCTCTTACATACTTTCACACTAAGTCTTCACTGTGCCTCATTTACTCTCTTACACACTTTCCCACTGTCTTCACTCTGCCCCATTTACTCTCTTACACACTTTCACACTAAGTCTTCACTGTGCCCCATTTACTCTCTTACACACTTTCACACTGTCTTCACTGTGCCCCATTTACTCTCTTACACACTTTCCCACTGTCTTCACTCTGCCCCATTTACTCTCTTACACATTTTCACACTGTCTTCACTGTGCCTCATTTACTCTCTTACACACTTTCCCACTGTCTTCACTGTGCCCCATTTACTCTCTTACACACTTTCACACTGTCTTCACTGTGCCCCATTTACTCTCTTACACACTTTCCCACTGTCTTCACTCTGCCCCATTTACTCTCTTACACACTTTCACACTGTCTTCACTGTGCCTCATTTACTCTCTTACACACTTTCACACTGTCTTCACTGTGCCCCATTTACTCTCTTACACACTTTCACACTGTCTTCACTCTGCCTCATTTACTCTCTTACACATTTTCACTCAGTCATTTGGGGCCTAAGCCTGGACTTGCGATAAGAGTCTTCTTGGCTTGTACTTCCTGAAAGTGCAGGGCAAAGAGAAGTCCTGCCTTGCCCTTCCGGAAGACAAGAAGGAGGACATTACCTTTAAATAGGAAAACTAGGTCTCTATCAAAATCCTCATAAGCAGCCTGAAGGCCACTGGGCAGGAATGGCCAGAATAGAGAGATGAAATTGAGGTCAACTTCCCTCAGCTGAGGATGCCGCCTCCAGAAGTACCTAAAGCAATATAAGGACAAGCGATGGGGGAGGGAGGGGGAGAGAGAGTTACTTTCTGTGATGCTGGGCTACAAATGACCCCTGCATGGTTTCCGAAGTATATATGTGTATAACATATGCATGATTTATGGTAGTGCTGTTCATCTGGTGAGCCCTTGACAGATTCTGGAGATCACAGGTGTGATCTTATTTGACCCCAGTTGACATCATACCCTCTTCTTACCCTGACAAACCTAACATAGTTAGGGCCTCTCAGTGTTTAATAGGTCCAATACTGAAAGAGCCCAACCACAATAGAAACGCTTGTGGATATTTGATGTTTCAGTTTCCCCCATTCTGGATGTTTTCTGACACCCAGAGAACACTAATAATTTCAAAGAGATGCCTAAGTGTTGGGTCAAAAGGAAAGCCAAGTGACAAGTTAGTTTTAAGGTCTGAGAGAGAGACATACGCAAAGAAGGAACAGCTCAAATTTATACTTGTCTTTAAAGAAGTAAACCTCCCCACGGAGTGTGGTGACAGCATCAAATCTCAGGTGGGGATCACAGGATGTAGGGGTGCTGGGCCCAGTAGGTTGGATAGGGCTGTTTGAAGGTCCTGGGAAATAAAGACATTTAATAAGTGTGAGTCAGTGCTACTTTCATGTGTGTTTCAAACACTTAGGAAGGTAAAATGTCTTTTCATGAGGAAAAAGCCACCAGCCAATTCCACAAGACACAGCAGCCTGTACATGTGACCTTTTTAAAGTCTTGGTCTGTTATCTAGAGTAACATGGCTCCTACCTAAGCCAGAAAGTCATTGGCGTTCTATGCTTCCTTTCTGATTCTGACCCATCTTACTCCACCCTGCTTCCTCTTCCTGCCTTTTGCCATTGAGAATCCACTTCCTTGTTCCCCACAAGAACCCAAACACAGGATAAGTCTCATATTAGTCCTTTCCCCTATAACATAAATCTAGCTTAGTTTGTTTTTTATAAAAATTTGCATCTTGGCTGGACATGGTAGCTGGGGTAGTTTGGAAGAAAATGGCCTCTAACAGAGTGGCACTGTTAGGAGGTGTGGTCTTGTTGGAGGAAGTGTGTCACTGTAGACATAGGCTCCTAGGTCTCATATATGTTCTAGCCATGCCCAGTGAGACAGTAAACTTCCTGTTGCCTGTAAGTTAAGGTGTAGGACACTTGGTTCCTTCTCCAGCACCATGTCTGCCTACATGCTACCATGTTGCACCATAATGATAATGGATTAAACCTCTGAACTGTAAGTGAGCTACCACAATTAAGTATTTTTCCTTGATAAGAGTCACCATGGTCATGGTGTCTCTTCACAGCAATAGAAACCCTCACCAAGACAGTAACACAGGCTTTGTAATTCTAGCACTGTGCATACTGAGGCAGGAGGATTTTAGGTTTGAGACTAATCTGGACACAGAGTGAATGAGACAATGTCTCAAAATATTAAATAAATACATGATAATTTACATCTTACTGAGTTTTCTCATTGTGGAATTGAGGACTGTACTTTTCACTAAGAAACACAAGGGTGCTAAGAGAATTTCAAACATTGGCAAGAAAGGGAAGTGACTGTTGGCATGTGGCAGGAAAGTTGGGATTTGAGTGAAGTTTCTTATTCTTAGAAATCCCACCATAATGAGAAAATTCCCTGATACGATACCCATACTCTTGATTTATAAGGCAACCCCACCCCAAGAGAGCACTTCCTCCCCATCCCACTGACTTCCATACTTTCAGGGAGCAGGAAGGCAAGAAGGAGGGGATGGATCTCCCTTGGTTCTCCACCACAAATCATACTTCACTGAACATTCTTGACAGGCCTTACACATGTCTACTTAGGGCTCTATGGGAGGGTTTCTTTAACAGAGGATTCTGGGAGGAGAGTTGCTGTATGAAAAGGGGTTTTCATGTCTTTTCAGAATATATAAAATTGAAAAGCATAAAAATGGAGTAAGAAAATGTCCCTTCCATTTAGAGATAATTATGAGGAAGTACTTGTATACATTTCTCCAAGCCTTCCCTCCCACTCTCCCTTCCCTTCCTTTCTCTGCCTCCCTCCCTTTCTCCCTCTTTCCTCCCTTCCTCCCTCCCTTTCTTCCTCCTTCCTTCCTCTCTCCCCCTCCCTTCTTCCCTCCCTCCCTCCCTCCCTTCTTCCCTCCCTCCTTCACTTTCTTCCTTCCTTCCCTTTCTTCTCCCTCCCTTCTTCCTTTTCTTGAGACCACATCTCACCACGTACTCCACACTGGCTTCAAATTCCTGGTTCCCCTGCCTCAGGCTCCTGAGTGCTACTACTACAAATATGGGCCAACAAACTGTCCCCCCACTCTTTCCTTTAAGGCAGTAACAGACATCTAATAACTAAAAACCAAGATGCAGAGAAATCACATCAGAGGCTCAGCCCCACAGGACTCTTTTGCCAACTCTATGCTGCTGGTAATTTTCAGAGATTAATTTGAGTTTCCCTTGCGGATAGAATCCAGAGACTCCAAAGGAGAGACCAGTTCCCAAGTGCTGCTGTTTCCACCATGTTGTCTGCGTGATCTTACCGTAGAGTGTCTGAATACCATTGATGTCATCTTGAGGCAGTGAGTAGGTGCTGGGGTCACTGTAAGCATAGTTTGGGTACATCAAGGCACCAGGATCAGTGGAGTGAGAGAGTCCTAAGGAATGGCCAAATTCGTGAGCAGCCACAAGAAACAGGTTGTAATCTGAAATGCAAGAAAATATGGTAATGCTCTAACCATGGGTGGTGAACATATATTCTCAAAGAATATGCTCCAAATGCCAAAACTGCCCAGGAAGGAAACTTTCATATGTTTATCTTTTTTTTTTTTTTTTTTGTCTTTAGGTACCTAAAGAACAGAAATTAGGAGACATCAAGGTAGGCGCCATAAGCTTTTTATCAAGTCTCAGAGCTGACAAAATCATCTGTCTTTATTCCATTTTATGGATGTAGAAAGTTGGTAAGATGGTGGCAGAGCTGTGGATCTCAGGATGAGAAGAATCCTGTTTCTCTTGTCCTCAGCATCCTCTGGCCCTCGGACTCATTAGTAGAGTCTCCAGGGAGGACAGAGGAAAGCTTACCTTTTAGAATAGTAGCTCGGGTGCGAGGCCGACCTGGCCACAGGATCTGAATACACTGCCCTCACCTGTCCCTCACTCAGGCAGCCCAGCACTTTTTGTAAGGAGGATCCTGGAAAGGATGTCTTGTTGTACAGACACACACTGCTGACAAGGGGCCATGGAAGTGAAGCTGCTAGAAGTGAGAATGTGGCTGCTGCTTTCTGAACAGGCTAACTTTTCAAATGAACCCTGTATTTCAACATTTCCAATGATGTAAAGAATAGGCCTTTTAAACATTAAACTCAGAATATTAGAGAGGGAGGGGAAATGGAGAGAGAGAGAGAGAGAGAGAGAGAGAGAGAGAGAGAGAGAGAGATCATTAAAGCAAACATTTCGTGCCTTGGGACCTAGGTAGTTTCTGTCTCAACTACTCAGCTTGACCATCGGAGTGAGAGCCCCTAAAGATAGTGTAACTAAATGGATGTGGCCTCCCTCAGCAGCCTTGTGTGTACAACCAGGGACTGGGCAGGCTTTGGCTGTGGTTTGCTTGCTGACATTTGAATGCTTCTTTCAGAAATCATGTGTTAGAAAGTGAAAAATGTTGGGAGGTGATCCTGATGGGGACCCTCTGGGTTCATGCTGCTGTGAGAAGGGCAAGTGGCTTTAACTTCATTTATTTTGGTCTCTCCTATCCTTCCACCATGTGAGAATGCGTTAGGAAGAACTTTAACCCTGGACTTTTCAGTCCTTTATACAGCGGGGAGATAGGCTTCTCTCGTTTATCAGTTAGCTCCATTTATCCCATGACAGCAACACATTCGGATTTAGGCACGGTGTGGGAAATAAAACCAATAATTAACTTATGGCTTTTTTGTCTTGCTTTTCTAGACAGGGTTTCTCTGTGTAGTTCTGGCTGTCCTAGAACTTGCTTTGTAGATCAGGTTGGCCTTGAACTCAGAGATCCACCTGCCTCTGCCTCCCATGTGCTGGGATTAAAGGTGTGCACCACCACAGCCTGGCTTGACTTTTTTAATCTCTAAGATGGTTTGTCTTTAAGTAACAAAAGTGTAAATGATTAATTTGCATGTTTGAAATACTATAGCAATGTGAGTAGATGAGTATTTGAGAACACAACACACATCTTGATTTAAGGTGGGAAAGGTGAATTTAGAAGCTGCATGTGGACCTAACGATGACCCACTTACTTCTGGAATCTTGAGTCCATGTTTCTTCTGAATCAAAATGTGCATCTCCTCCAATACCCTGACCTGGCTGAAAGGCATGGGCCAGGATCCCATTGGGTCCATCAAATGGAGAATTGTCACCATGCTCTGAAATGAGACAGCTTGTGGTTAAGCCTTTGCCCATAGTCTCAGGTTAGCTAGGGAAAGCAAAATCCTTTGAGTCTACCTCTTGGGACGAAAGCAATGTTGATGTCTGCTTCTCCCTGTGAGATCTCGGTGAAGGTCAGGGGTGATGCCACACTCCAAACTCGAAAGGCTTTCTCAATTGCTGTTTTCACTGTGTCCTTTGACAGCTGTGGGGTATGGTTTATAATCCTTGAAAATGAGGAACAAGAATGGTTTGTTATTATGAGCAACACCTTTGAACTACATAGTCACTCTATTTTGGAGTAAGTCGTGTTTTCAACATGCTCCAACTTGGAAAGAACATCAGTGTCCATTCATAAGGTGAATATGATACATTAGGATCCCTCTCATAAGTGGCTGAGAGAATTCAATCCACAGGAAGCACTTGGTGGCTTCACAAATAGTACTCCACAAATACTATTATTGTTGCTGCTACCAAGACATACAGAAGAGGGCCCTAGATTATCCCCTGCAACCAATAAGCCTCTTTTGGAATTAAAGGTGAGTGACTACAGAGAGACAGTCTTTTGCTGCCATAGTCTTTTCAGATGCTGAAGAAAGACAATGTGGTGAGCTTTACAGTTGAAAGACCCAGGGTCCTCTGCCTTCTCACCCTCATGCTTACTCCTCAGTTCACTATCCACGCTCATTCACACTCTGCAAGGGCAGGGCATTTGTCCATTCATCTGCAGTGGTTCTCACACTCTGCAGTAACATCTGAGCTTTCACAGACTCATCACTAGCTGGGTGGATGAGTCTTCAGACTCTAGGAATGTCACCTGTAGGTCAGGTCAGTGTGTGTCCACTTGGGGCTTCCTGGAGTTAGCATGAAGTCACCAGTGTCAGGCACTCCACAGCGAGGCTTTCCCATCATCTCCAGAGTATCGGCATCTGCCTTCCCTGTCTCTGCCAAGCCGAAGAAGCGCTGCATTTCCCTCAGCTTCTCTGCAACCATGGTGCTGTTCCTCCTTGCAGACCGGAACTGAGCGCTTGGTAAGTGGTAGAATCTTCGTAGGTAACTCTGATCAAAATAAACACAAGAGTCTTTGCTGTGAAATCGTCTTTAGTGCTCTGCACACTTGCAATTCTTTTTAAGTCACCACATAGTGCAAAACAGGACCTGACAGACACAGGGACAATAACAGAAATTGTAGATCAGGCCAGCATGATGGCTCAGTGGGTAAAAGTGCCTACTGCCAAGCCTGACAAGGCAAGACCAATCCTCAATACCCACACGGTGAAAGGTGAAAGCTGACTCTTCTAAGTTGTGCTCTGATAAGTTGTGGCATGCAATACCCTCCACATATAAATAAATACATTTAATTAAAATAAAGAAATTTATAGATTGACTTTGAAAGAACAGTGCCTATGGAATATTCCCTCCATTCATTGATCTAACTACTTTTTATTGTTTTATATTTATTTTTTTGAGACAGGGTTTCTCTGTGTAGATCTGGCTGTCCTGGAACTTTCTTTGTAGACCAAGCTGGCTTTGAACTCACAGAGATCCACCTGTCTCTGCCTCCTGAGTGCTGGGATTAAAGGCGTGCACCACCACCTGCTGTGGAATGTTTTGTATGTCAAATGTGTTGCTCTGATTGGTTAATAAATAAAACACTGATTGGCCAGTAGCCAGGCAGAAAGTATAGGCAGGACAAACAAAGAGGAAAATTCTGGAAAATAAAAGGCTGAGACAAAGATACACTGCCAAAAGCTGCCATGACAAGTGAGATGTAAGCCACAAGCCACGTGGCAAAGTATAAATTAATAAAAATGGGTTAATTTAAGATAAAAGAAGTAGATAACAGAAAGCCTGCCATGGCCATACAGTTTGTAAATTTTATAAGTCTCTATGTTTTTACTCGATTGGATCTGAGCAGCTGTGGGACTGGCGGGAGAGAGAGATTTGTCCTGACCCTGGGCCAGGCAGGACCAAAATAACTCTAGCTACAACCACTACTACCTGGTTAGGATATAACTAAATTTTAGCATAAAAATTAAAGTCTTGCATCAGGAGAGGAATGAATTTGAATCACACACAAACAGCTTGCCTTATTTTTATATAAAAAAAACTAATACTGACTTTTCGTTCTTATGTCTGTTAATTGCAACAACTAGATTCTTCTTTGTTAGAAAGTCCGTATTCACTAATGGAGAGAGGGTCTAGTCATCCTCACAGAGAAATGGAGATACCAAGAAGCAAGTGACATTTCAGGTCCTAGCTCACTGTGACCAACCTCTCAAGTGAGAACTGATCATTTCAGAAGAGCTCACATTTTGGCATCTGACAGGTTGGAGCAAATCCTTAGCACTATCCTTTGTCTCTGACATGGAGAAAAGAAGCTTTCTGTTACAGGGGTATTGTGATGCACTTAGGGGGTCAACTTCCGCAGAAAGATGAACCCACTCTGAGTATGAACTTAGGGTTACTTGTGCCACTCACAAAGATTACCAAGAAAAGAAAGCAAGAATAATGCTTTCCAGAGATTTCAAAACTAAGAAAATTATGCACAGGAATTTGGTGATCACATTCCTTACATAACAACAAAAACAAGCAAGCAAACAACTGGCCTCACTATACAATGTGCTCATTTTAATTCCTAATACCCACTCCTGTCTCCAGTCTATCTTCTACACATGATAGTATTTTTGGCTGCAAAGAAATATCTGTACAGAAATCAGTAGGCGGGTCATAGTTGAACACCCCCCCTGCTGTTTTTCTGTGTTCGGACACGAGCAAGCATTCTACCAGACTAGCACTGACCGATAGAGCATAGGACAACTGGATTACAGGGTTACTGGAAGAGAAAAACATTAGGTAAGAATTTCAGTTCATTTTGTAAATAAAAATGTTCTCTCTGAAAGGGTCTCAGCTGCAGCCCCACAGCAGTGGTCCCCAGACTTTAAAGCATCCAGCTTGTCTTCTTGTCTACACATTCTAGCTCCTGGCCTTGTCAGCTTGGAGTCCTCCAAGTCCCAGAAGGTGATGTTGAGCCTCAGCAAAGTCATCCAGAAAATCTCTTTCTGGCCTTTAGACCAAAAAAGGAAAGTCACCCTCTGAATTCTTTAGTCGTCAGCAAATCACCTGTCACTAAGAGTTCATTTACCTCAACAGATTTTGCATTTTTCTCTTCCAGGTCTTCAGGAGGTACCGGAAGGGCCTTGGCAAGCTGTGTGTGGAGTAAGAAGAGAAACAGAAGTGTCTTCAGACAAAGCATGACCTTTTCTTCCGAGACAACCTCTCCTGCCTTCCTCTGCCCCTCTGGCAAGTGCCCTGAAGCTCACAGCATCCCTTGCCAATCACGGCTCCTGTCTGGTCCTTATAAAGCCACATCTTGAGCAACTGCTGCCTCAGCAGAGTGAAGCAACACAGCTAAGCAGACTCGGACAGTTCTGCAATGTCGGAATGTGATTTGGAACCCAAGAGTGGGGTGGCCTTTCCACAGAAGGAAAGAGTAGGGGTGCCTACTGTAAGCAGCCAGGAGGATGGGAAGATGGCTGACGGCTCCAGGCTCCCATTTCCTTACGATGTGTGATGTGGATGCTGCATTGGTTTAATTAAGGAAACTTTTAAAGAATATTCATAGACAATCTTTAGAACAAGTTGCACACCTGTATGCCCTCTGTTTCTAATCCGCCATTGCTGCCTGTGAGTTTGTGCCTAAGTGACTTGTCACAAAGCAGTCTTTGTGTGGGGACCACAAGCAGCTCCTGGAGATGCTCAGTTAGTACAGTGTTTGCCACACAAGCATGAGGACCTGAATTTGACTCGGCATGCAGGTAAACAGTTGGGTGTAGTAGTGCATGAGCGGAATGGGCGGTGTGTGTGTGTGTGTGTGTGTGTGTGTGTGTGTGTGTGTGTGTGTGTGATTTCTGTGCCTTGTTAGCCAGCCAGCTTAATCCACTTGGTAAATTCCAGGCTAGTGAGAGACCCTGTCACAGAAACAAGCAAAACTCACATGACAACATTTAAGGAATGGTGCTCAAGGCTGTCCTCTCTCCACACACATGTGCATGGACACATATGCACACACAAAAACATGAACACGCACATTTAAATGCACACATGCACAAACATACATAAACAATGGTTTCTGTAGGACATAGCTTTGCCATCATTGTACCAAAACATCCATTATCTATAAGGAGGGTTTTTCTAGAGGAAGGACAAAGATTAAGATCTTATTGTCTAAACTAACATTTGTTGGAAGTTTACAATGTTTCAGACGTGTTCCTCTCCTAAATTCCCTGTCTATCCTCAAACAGCTTTCAGAGTGACACGATATCATTATCACTTTGCAGGAGAAGCAGAGGTTGGAAGACCACATGCCAGCCATAAGTTCGGTTTGTGGAGGACTCAATTCCAAGGGTGCCTTGAGAAAGACAGCCCATCCTGTACCAGGCTATAGCTCATCAAACCCCCTTTGAAACCCAGGCTGGACCACCAGTACCTGAGGAGCTCACAGCAAGTAGAAAACTGGCCTAGATTCATGGGTGAGCAGACAAGGGAGAGAATGAGAGAGAGCGACAGGAGGGTCAGTGGAGACTTCCAGATAGGTTGGCTACACAGCACCGTCTTCACGCTTCTCTCTGCCCACCTGGCAGTCCCACGGGTTCTGGGGATCCAACTCATGTCTTCATCTTCGCAAGACAGGAAGCACTTCACAGACTGTGTTATCTTCTCAGCCCTTGAACTGAACTTTAAAAAGGATTTCAAAACCTACTTTACAGAGGTGTTTAGAACATAAGTGATCAGTAATATTTCCAATCTGTGATGAGCGTAGCAAAGGAGAACCAGAGTCTCCATTTGCAAGTCTGAGCTCAAAGAAAACATTTGGCCTTGTGTTTCTTCTATTGCCTTCTATTCCATTCTGAAAGGACTCCATTGTTTTCCTTATCCCTCTGCACATGGCAAAATTCCAGAGTTGGGACTGAGGTAGGGGTTTTATTACCTGAGTTTCTCCACAGGGCAGCCAGGTGTTTCCCAGGGGAGCATTTTTATTTCTTTTGCTTTCCTTCTTAATGTATATTTTATTTTTTACAATCTGACCTCTGTTTCCCCTCCTTCCTCTCCGCTCAGTCCCCCACATCTCCCCTCTGAGTGCCCTCGGTCCACTCCTCCCTCATTTCTATCCAAAGGAGAACAAGCCTCCCTGAGTCCTTGCAAACACTTTATTTGTTTTCTGGCTCTTGAGTGACCCCTGCTGGCCACAGGGAGTATCATTCCCCTTCCCTTCTCCTGGTCACTGCCTCCCTCTTGTTCTCTTCTCTTCTAAGCCCTTCCCCTCCTGTCTCCCTCTCTCCCTCTCTTTCTCTTTCTCTCATCTTCTCTCTTTCCTTCATTGGATTATCACAAAAGATTTTACAAAGGGACACACAGAGAGGAGCAGGAAAGGCAGATGGTTCTCTTACGCCTCCTCAGGTGCCCATCTTCTCCATTTTTCTTTTCTTTTTTAAATTTTTTGAGACAGGATTCCTCTGCTTGCCTTGGAACTAACTTTGTAGGCCAGGCTGGGCTTGTCACAAAGATCTGCCTGCCTCTGCCTCCCAAGTGTAGGGATTAAAAGCGTGTGCCACCACTGCCCACCCATCTTCTCCTTTTCAATAGAGACTTAGTTGCATAGACAGAATTGCTAACAGATTGTGTGGGGTAACTCAGCAAACCTTGTCTATGTAGACTCCTCTTGTTTCCAATATATTGTTGCAGAATATTTGTGTACACTGTGTATTTGTGTCACTGTGGTTGGTTCAATAAAGAGACGAATGGTCAGCAGTTATGCAGGAAAGAAGAGGCAGGATTTCTGGGGAGATAGTGAACTCTGGGAAGAAGAAAAGCAAGGAGACACCAGAGACATGTGGGACAAGTTGGACATACAGAATGATGCAGAGGTAAAAAAGCCATGTGGCAGAAGGTAGATTAACAAATACGGGTTAGTTAAGTTATAAGAGCTAGTTGGAAACACCCTAAGCCACAGGCCAAACTTTCATAATTAATAAGTCTCTGTGTTGTTATTTGTGGGTTGAGGTCCCGATTAGAAAGTATAACCACAATGTGTAGCATATGCCTATGGATTATGGAGCAGGACTTCTCAGGAATGAGAGGGTCTTACCAGAGGATTTCTCTATGGCCAGCTCCAAGAGTGGAGTTTCTGGGACTTATCTTGGGAAGAGAAATTCTAATTAAACTGTCCTGGGCAGAAATAAGCCAGGAACTGTGAAAACTCTCTCTGTGTGTCTCTCTATGTCTGTGTCTGTCTGTCTGTCTGTCTGTCTGTCTGTCTGTCTCTCTCTCTCTCTCTCTGTCTCTCTCATATCTTCAAGTATGTTTCTATGAATGAAAAAGGTCCTTTTTTTGCCAGCCTTGGAAACAATGATTCTCTCCCAGAGGCCCTAGTTTAGTATAAAATTAAAAGACTATTTCTGTAGACATAGGTGGGAAGTATATAGTTATGTTTTTCTTTCAGTACTAGCTGCAGTGACACACAGACATCTAGAGAGATTGCTCAAGGTTCTGTTACATTTTCTTCTGTAGCCGTCATTTGGACAGTGATGGGCAGAGGCACATTGTTGATAACCCTTCCTATTTCCCAATGGGAAACACTGCTTGTCAGGTTTGTAGGGCAATTTGTTGGGGAAAAAAGCACACATCTTTAGTTTGCTTTACAAACTAAATGAGATACATCCATGGAGAAATGGGCAGAGTCTCTTACATGGTGGGGACCATCACAGGCATGAACCATTCAACCAGCTCTGCCCTTCTGCCCTCAGTTTAATTTGAAAAAAATTATTTTGTGTCTTTATACCTTCAGAACAATGCTTCCATCAGCATGTCCAGCCGGTCTTGGGACGTAGCCTGCCCACCTTGCATTTGGAATAAATCCCATTCTGAAGATTACTGCTATGTGTTAAATCTCATTAGTGGACAACTCCACAGCTACTTATGTAGTCATCTAAGACTCCTGTTTTGTGACCCTCCCCAACCTTCTGGGAGACTGTGTAGTCATTAAGTTGTTAACAGGAGACTCTGACAACTCTGTTGAAGAGCTTTGCAGGTGCAACTTTCTCACTGCCCCCTCCCTGGTGTCTAGTCACTCTGACCCTCCTTCAGTAGAAATCCTACCATTTCTTCAGAAGCACAGTATGAAATTTGTCCAGAAATCTGGTTTCCTACACACTGACACCCTCAGTGCTTCTTGGCTGTAACTACCCCCAGCATTTGGTGTTCACACTGACACCCAGGATGGGTCTACAGTCACATCTCTTGTTTTTACTGTTGAAATACTCATTGACTAAAAAACTGTTTTTTACTAACTGCTGTCCAAGCTAGGGAATGGTGGGTGGTGGTCTCCCAGTAGTTGATACACAATGCTGGGTTTCATTATGATAGTCTCATCCTCTGCCTCCTCACTACCCTCCACTTTGACAGATGACTGGTGCCACATGATGGTGGCCCTCAAGGTGGCTTCTGCCAGTGTCCCATAATCCCATGCAGTGGTGGAGATGGTTGGGCTGCTGGCTTCCAGAATTCCAGAATCCTACTATTGTTCATGCCAATGAGGTCCCATTGGCATGAACTGTCAGAGCTCAGACTAGCCAGGCCCAAAGCACTGCCTTGCCTGGTGCCCCTCTGCTCTTCAGCCAAAGCATAGCCTCCACTCTCCTCTCTCTTTCTATTGTCAGGGGATTTCTCTCACAGATTCATCTAGAATAGAATTTTTCTACTTCCCATTTATTTTCATTTCCCACTTAGGGTGCCGATGTGACACCCAGGAGGTGAGTTGCTTAGCATTGACTAAAGAGGAAATATGGGAGACAGTTCCGCTGCTGTTGAAACATTTACTAGAGAGGTGGTGCTGCAGACAGTTCTGTTGCTATTGCTTCTCTTGCTTTGGTGCTCTATTCCATTTGCATATTTGTTTCCTATCAAGTTATGACTAAATACTGGACAAAATCGTTAGGGAAGGAAGTGTTTATTTTGACTGACAGTTCAAGAATACACTCATTATGGCAGCAGGAGCAGGAGGTGGCTGGTCACACTGCCTCCACAGCCAGAAGAGAGAGCTATGGATGAATGCTTGTGTCACTTTCTCCTTTTTGTTCAGCCCAGCCAGTTGGTTAATATTGTCCATATCAAGGTGGGTTTTCCAAACTCATTTAAGCCAATCTAATACTACCAAAAAGCTTCGTTTCCAAAGTGATTCTAAACCACATCTCCTTGATAGTCAAGACTAACTACCATAACTGGTAATTTTGTTTCTTCATTATGTTAGTCTGTCTTCAGTGGGATGTGCCTCTCTGTCCACTGCAGAGACCCACAGAGGTTTCCTAGTGAGAACTTACTCAGGTGTAGCGGTAACGCCCACACTACCACCATCTATTCACCATGTCTGAGCAAGGGGCTGAGGATCAAAAAAACAGAGACAAGAGACAGCAGGTCATTCACCTCAGCAGAATGCCAAATGTGGTTTATTGAAGGAGGGAGGAAACCTTAAATACAGGCTTATAGCACAATGGGAGAACCCCAGAGGGCAGAAGTTCGCTACTGATGTTCTACATTCTTGCATCTGAGCTGTTAATGCCCAATATGCAGTATACACAAACAAGGAACCTCTGGTGAGCATACAGGAGGAAGGAAACCAGCAGCAAATCAGCATAGGGAGGACATCTGTTCAAGGTCAGCAAGCAAGGCAACAGCTACCCAAAACAGGGGACCAGGGCCCTACACTCAGGGTCTGAGAATCTGAGCTTACTTTACCCAGCAGGGCTGCATATGGAGATGATTTGACCACGGGAGTGGTTACCAGGTGTTTGGAAGGGTCTGCACTTGGCTGTGCGGTGTGCTTTGATCTAGCACAGGGGAGCTCTTTCACCTCATCCCTTGGCATTGTTATAAAAAGCCCTTTTGAAGAGGCAGAAGGGACCACTGGGTTTTGACCCAGGTCCTCCCAAAGCTATCCTGTGTTTCTGTCTTTCTCCTCTTTACTATCTTTCTATCTAAAAGGTTTTTATCCCTCTCTCCTCTTCATAGGAACCCTTTTAAAAGGTGGGAGCTGGCCTCCTATAGTCCACCCCTGCTGATATCTGTCCCTTTTAATCCTGAAGAACACTTTACAGCAGTGGTTCTCAATCTGTGGGTCACAAACACTTTGGCAAACGTCTATCTCTAAAAATGTATACTGTCCCTTCCATTTTCCCGAATGGCACTTAAGAGATAACTCATAACTGCTGATAAGGTGAAGAGATGAGAATCTGAGGTTTCATTGTTTGTTCTCATGTGGTATGCTCAGTTATTCTCCTCTCGGTAAGTGAAGAATTACTTAAATTATGATGGCTGAGAATACAGGTAAAAAGTGAGTGGAAGTTTTGAATGAAACATCTGTAAGTAGGGATTATGTCTACCTGCTAAAATCACTTCACCTTAACTTTGTTCTATTCAATTTGCATACCAATAATATGTCCTTTCTTGCATAATCGATGAAACAGTTCATGGCATACCATTAATATTCAAGTAACATGACCTTCACATAGGCTGTGAGAAAGAAATTTATTTGGGAAGGAGGAGTCCAGGGGGATGGCTGCTGTTATGCCCAAATCAACCCCAGAGAGAGCACCAAAGACCAAGGATGTCCAGAATGAAACAGCAAGGTTTATTGTAGGCTCACAGTGCACTGTAAGCCAGCAGGGAACTCATCCCAAGCACTCATTCATCGCAGTGAGGCAGGGAGGAGTTGCCCTTTCTTTGTGAGGCTTGCTTTTTAAAGGCAAAACCTCGAGTCCCTCTAGGTTGTGCGGGAGTTACTACAGGTACAATTCTAATTGGTTAAATCTTCCCGCTCCTCCGTGTTATCTTATTTTAGTTTGTCCGTTTGCTCTGTTAGAACTTTTACAAGCTGTCTCTGGAGTTGAGATGTACCATCTCCGGCATTGGGACATCCCTGGTTAATCTGTCACCACCAAATGGCCTGGTGTTTGTCCAGCATTTGGGGCACTCTTTGGTTAATTAGTTGCTACCAGATGGCTCTTCTTGACTTTGTGCTTTTAAGTTCCTGGGGCTGGCACCATCATTTCTGGGAGCTTGACATTGGCCTGGGTCTATCTATATTAAGATATCTTTGTCTAAGCCTCCTTCTTCGTCTTAGAGAATAGAGTGAGGGTCTCATAGCTGCCTCTGCCAGGGTGGGAAAGCTCAGGTCACAACTGAACAGGCAGACGAGCTTTTATAGGACTTCTTAGGAGCAGAGTTTGTCCAGGAAGAAGATTTTCTGCTCAAGGATTGGTTAGTTTTCCTGCTCAGGGACTGGTTGGTTTCTTTGGTCAGAGGCAGAGTTAGCTCTGACTTCAGGGCCAAACTGGTTTCTTTCACTGGCCCCGTTTTACCCTTTGACTCTAGTTTTAGGGCCAGGGCATATTTCCTTCACTGGCTCTGACTCTAGGGACATAGTGTACTTCTTTGGTTCTTGTTTCAGGGTCAGGGTGTGTTCCTTAGGTTCTGGGTTCAGGGCCAAAGTGTTTCTTTCACTGGACCAGGTCTCAGGGCCAGGGTGTGTTTCTTTCACTAGCTCTGGTTTCAGGGCCAGGGTGGATTTCTTTGGCTGGCTTCTTTTCCCTACATAGGTCAATGTGCCTCCTTGTATAGTTACTTTTCTATTGCTCTGAAGAGACACCATGACTGAGACAATGAATGGAAGAATTTATCGGTGGCTTACAGTCCTAGAGGGTTAGTCTATGACCATCATGGGGAGTGGAGCATGGAAACAGCAGTATGCATGGTGCTGGAACAGTAGTTGAGAGCTCACATCTTGAGACAACAGCTGAGAGGGAGAGAGCGCGCGTGCGCGAACAGTCGTAAAAGCACTGACTGGGAATGGTATGGTCTTTTGAAACCTGCAAGCCTGTCCACAGTGATATGCCTTTTCCAACAAGGTCACACCTCCTAATCCTCCCGGAACAGTTCCATCAACTGGTGAACAAGTATTCAAACATATGAGCCTATGGGGATCATTCTGGTTCAAATCACTAATTCTTCAAGTGCATTGCTCACTAAGAAGTCCAAACCAGAGGCCTTGTAATATCACACAGGTGAGGCTCATGAGGACCCACCTTTCCCAGCCTCTAGCTGTATGAAGATGGGTTTGATGTAGCCTGAGCATTCCAGGAAGCCTCTGCAAGATCTTGGCCACAATGCTTAGACAATGACTTGTTTTTCTCTGTGTTTCTCATGTATACTTTCATCTTGAGAACCTTCCTCTGAGACCCAGGCTCATATTACAAATCACATATGTTCTGTTGGCTGAAGTTGGCTCTGATTTTTAACAAAGAAAATTTTACATGATACAAAGTCTGTTATCTTTTCATATGCTTGCTTTAATAAGTTATTCACGCCTCCACCTCTAAGCGATTTTGTTAGCAACTGACCTGATCTGTTGTTTTTACCTTCTCAGTCAACTGCCCTTAAAATTTACATTGAATTAAAGAAATCAAAATGTTCAGTGAGGGACAGCTTTTACAAACACAATTGTACTTTGTTTTTGCAACAATCTTGTAGAGCAGTTGGAGCAGATTTATCAGTCCCCATTGAGATGAAGAACAGCCCCTCCCAGTAATTAAATGACTTTCTAGAACTAGCACAGCACACATGTGGAAGAAAGTCGGGACACCCCTTCCTTTGAGTCACAAGCCAGAGTAGCCTATCCCAGAATACAAATCAGTGAGCATGGAACATCTTTTCTTTTGAGTTTCATAGAGACGGTGGATAGGTCTTCATTAAACACTGATTTGCAGATTGTTCAAGCAAGTTAAGGACCACATTCTATATGGTTACTGGTACAGACTGAGAAATGAGCTTTGTGGTATAGTGATAGTATTGAGGATTGACTATTTTTGTTTTTGTTCCTTTCCACTTGAAAGACCAAATCTCATTTGAGCACATCTATTCAACATGAAGTTGGAATTTTGGTGCAGAATTTACTCAGAGTAGAAGGTAACACTACATGTTTCAGGACAATCCACTTAGTGTACCTCACAACTGAGACATGTGGTCTTATAAAACTACATGATTAAATGAGAATACATGAAACAAATGTCTCCAAATAAGGACAAGTGAATATGCTAGTGACCACACACACACAGTAGTCTCAGAATGTGTGTGTTACCCATCATTAGAGAAATGGTTTAGGTGATTCAAGGACACCAGAGAGAAAGAGAGAGAGAGAGAAAGAGAGAGAGAGAGAGAGAGAGAGAGAGAGAGAGAGAGAGAAAGGAGAGAGAGAGGAAGAGAGAAAGAGAGGAAGAGAGACGGGGGGGGAGAGAGAGAGAGAGAGGTGTTCTTTGAGCAATTAATTGAAGAAAAAGGTTAAAAAGAGGTCAAATTACATGGTGTAATAAGTTTGTTTAATATGTTTTCTGCCTTTGTGTCCATTTTCTGGGTGACATTATTTACTTGAAATTATCTTGGTTAGCACTAACTCTCAACACAATACATACAGGTTAAAATCACCTGAAAAGGGAGTTTTAGCAAGCAAGAGAGAGCCAGAAAGCAGCGTTTCTCCATGGTTCCTGCCTTGAGTTCCTGTCCTGATGTCCCTCAGTGAAGGACTGTAATCTGGGAATACAAGACAAAGAAACCCTTCCCTCCCCTAAACTGCCTTTAGTCATGTCTTTACAACAACAGGATGAAGCTGGAGCACACAGTTTACCCCTTCATCTCTGGCCTCCTATGTGACTGTTAGTGACAGATTCCACTTCCCCAGCCCCAGCATATGTCATACTGAGCCCTAACTTCACCGCTTACAAACTCTGCAAAGTGGACACGATGCTTGACACCTTTGCAGCCACAGGCTAAAGGACTGGCTATAGAAACTGGCCTTTAAAGTAACATCAGCTCCATGAGCGAGAGAGACAACTGAGAACTCCAATTTTCTATTTGACATGTAGAGTTAACTCTCCCAACCTGCATAAATTTGGTTTTCTTGTCTAGAAAATAAAATGACAACTTTCCAGATGTTTGTTTGAGGGCTAGATGGAGTAGAGAAAAAGACATTGCCACACTTAAGGTTGTTCAATGAAGGCTGATTCATCATATATTGGACAGACACCTTTTCCACCAGAAAATATCTTTAAAAACCAATCAGCTAAAAATCCCCTCATGTGTGAGATGGTAAAAATGAAATTCAGAATGTTAAGTTGTTTCATTTCTTTCTTTCTTTCTTTCTTTTTTTTTTTAAAGATTTATTTATTTATTATGTATATAGTATTCTGCCTGCATGTATCCTTACAGGCCAGAAGAGGGCACCAGATCTCATTACAGATGGTTGTGAGCCACCATGTGGTTGCTGGGAATTGAACTCAGAACCTCTGGAAGAGCAGTCGGTGCTCTTAACCACTGAGCCATCTCTCCAGCTCCCTAAGTTGTTTCATTTCTTAGAAAAGTTTACAGAAATAATTTATTTAAGCAATGGAGTGAGGTCATTTGAAGTGGATTTCCACCCCTTTAAAGTAAATTTCCTGAGGAAACAGTTTCTTGATAGTTGCATGAATTTGAATGGAAACATTTTTTAGCTGAATCAACATTATAAACCACATAATACATCATCTCCTGTGTAAATTTGGAGCCTTACTTAGAGAAAGAGCCACATGACCAGAAATTCCCACACCATCATCATTGCCATGAGCTATTGAGTCTAAGAATGCCGTGGTTCCAAGACAAATACTCGCCCCGCCCTATCCCAAACATCTACAGCTGATCTTTGGGTGACAGTTCTGTACCATCCCATCAATCTTATTGTGGAAGCCATGTCAATCCAACCATCTCCAGATGAGCTTCTGGGCACTAAACGCCGTGTCTGTGCCTGAGGGAGGACGCTCCACACATACCAGCTTCCTACTGACTGCTCAGGGGTCACCTTGCATGAATCCTTTAATAACTACAGTATAAATGATCTAGAATGCACTCAAATCGTATTTCCCCTCATTTGGAAGATTAGGGCTATGTCCTTTCCTCTTAAATTTGGGTGGAATCTGTAAGGACTTTGACCACAAGAATAAGTAAAAGCAAGGCATCATGTAAGAGGCTGGCAGCCTCATATAGATTGCTTCAGAGCGCTTCCCATATCCTTGGAGAAGGCAGACTAAGCTGAAGTCACACACCATAAGCAAGGCAAGCTGTAAGGAGTGAGGCAGCTGCAGCCTTTCCAGCTAGGTCCCACACATGTGAAGGAGGGAGCCAGAGATGAGTCCATTCCCACTAGCCATCTGACTGTGACCACATGAGCAAGAATCTCACAGCAGGAAACCATCAACCACATAAACATGAGTGACTGGAGTTTTCAGCTGTGTAGTTTGGAGGGGCATTTTATTGTTATTATTTTTGTTATGTAGTAAGAGCCATAAAAATTTCCCAACCTAAACATTTAGAAACTAGGTTATTCCTTCCATTGCCTACTTAGTTCTGTCCTATTTCCCTATTGAGCTGAGGAGGGGATCCAGTATGCCCATAATAGAGGTGCTTTGGAGCATTTGCTAGCCGGTGAATTAAGTCTTTATTTTTTCATTTCTTTTCTTTGTGTGTATGTGAGTGTATGATGTGTGTGGGGGAGGGGGCGGCACTTGCCATGGCACGCATATGGAGGTCAGAGGACAACCTCAGGTGTTGGGCCTCATCTTCCATCTTCTCCGGGACGAGGTTTTTTATTGCTCACCACTGTATACATCAGGCTGGCTGGTCCTCACTTCCAAGGATTCTCTTGTGTGCCGCCCATCTAGCCCTGAAGCACTGGGATTGTGGACCCACACTCTTGTGTTCAGCTTCTGTGGATTCTTGAGATGTGAACTCAGGTCCTCACTCTTGGGCAGCAAGCAGTCTATTGCTTCCCCACTTCCCTGCCACTGTCGTTGTTTTGAGTGTGGGTCTTGCTCTGCACCTCAGGTTGATCTGGAACTCTCAATCCTCCTGCCTTATCTGAGTGCTGGGATTACAGGCATGCTCTACCAGACCTGACCCTTTGTTTTTAACTTACAACCTGTTAGCTTCAAAATAGATTTGGTGCTGACATCAAATGATTAATGATTGATGTACTTAAAGTAATCATTAAGTACTTAAAGTAGAGACTTTCAATGCAATTGTTTTGCATATTAAAGTTTCATATCAACTGAAAAGCTGAATGCTTCATTTTTTTTTCTCAAAAATACACCCTCAAATCCTCCTGCTTCTAGACTCTACTAAACATCTCCTTGAGTTTCCCAAATACAGACTGTCATCTAGTACCTCCCAGCCATGGCTCAGAGAGTTTCTTGGGACATTCTTCCTCTCCAGACTGTGGCCTGAGAACCCCACTCATTCTTGGTGTTCAATATCACTTCCTCCCTAGGATAACAGACAGTCCACCCATGCATCCCACAACCACTGATTGAGCACACACATCGTGATCGTCTTGGCTGTGCACAGCAAACAACTCAAAGAAGTAGCAGTTTGTTGGAGAAATGAATTTAAGGCAATGGTTACAGTGGAACATGGTGAATATTTGGAGAACACTTGGGCAAGCGATTCCATGGAGCCAGGAGTACAAAGATAAGGCTATCTCAGAGAATATGGGGTTGTTGTAATTTAGTAAAGAGGGGTTGTAATTTAGTTGAAGATTTTCAGTAATAAAAATGCTATGCAGAAAGGTCCTCCTCCAATTCCAAGCACTTCTAGTTCTCCTGGTTCCAGTTGCTGGAATCCCACCATCCTTTATAGAATTACTTCCTTTCTATAACTAGTGTGGTATAGCTTCTACTGTACTAATCACCCAGGTGCACAATTGGCTTCTAGACCTGGCTTTCAGCAACCTGAGCAGCAGACACAGAACAAGTTTCTGGCAGTATAGAGCTCCAATGCTTTTCCTGTCTGCAATGCATATCTTTACTTATGGACTATAAACCGATGTTATTCAAAATACAATCGTTGCTGGCCCACAAACTGTTTGCTTATTATTCTAATAATGGTATTTATACATAACTAGTGAACAAGTACTTAAGAAAATAAGTACTTAGAGTAGTCTGTCAGGGTGATGTATATTTATGAATATATTTAAATCAGAGCTAGGAACATAGCATACTTAGTAGAGTTCTTGCCTAGCATGTACAAAGTCTCAAGTTCTCTTCCCAGAAAAACATAAGTCAGGCTCAGTGGCACTCACTGGTAGTCCCAGTACTCAGGAGGGGTTGGGGAATGGAAAATCAGAACTTCAATGTCATTCTCAGCTACATTGTGAGTTCAAGGCCAGCTTGGGTTACATGAAACACTGTGCAAAAAAACCTATGTGACATTCTTAGTATCTTTGTATTTACATTTTCTTATTAATTTCTTATCTTTGCTGTTTTACAGAAGTATTATTCTGTGACTTATTGGAAATGTTGAGAAATGCTAGCAGACCTGAACATTCTCTGTTGCCCTGTTTTCTTGTGTGCCACCTTTCCCTCTCCCATCCTGTGTCAAGTCCCTCTTGTCTATGGCTCTTCCTAGCACTTCTCACCCCAACCTCTACCCTAAACTGCTCTAGCCCAGGGCCTGGGCTTCACTGCCCCTCCCCCAGCTTCTGGTTCTTATATAACCTCAGACATTTTGGCCATGTACTCTCTTGGTTCTCTCTCTCTTGACCTCTAGTCTCTCTTGGTCTCTTTGTCCTCTGCTCTTGGTCTCTTGGTTCCACGCACTCTCTTGGTCCTCTCTCTTCTTCTCCTCTCTCACTCTCAACCTTCTCTCTCCTCTCTTGACCTAGTCTATTCTGCTGGCCATGTTCCATCTGCCTCTGGCTGTTCTTTCCCTCAGCCACACCTAGGAGCAGTCATGTCCTCATTCTCGTTCACCATGCCCTTGCCTCTTGTTTCCCGCGTACATGTCTGCTTTCCCTGGGGAATTTCTTTGACTTGCAAATATAAGGTAGTGAAGATGAAGCCCTTTTAAGTGTGTTCATGACTCTGTGAATCCCCAATATGGCTCTACCTCTGTGGTGCCCTATCAACAGTAAGTTTTTCCCTGAGTTCTGGGCGCCATTCTATCAAGTTATTCCACATAAGGAGAAGTAAGAAGAAGTCCTGGACAGGGGCCCGTCTCTAGTGGTCAGGAGGCTCAGCTATGCTCTTGGGATCTGAAGTGAAGGCAGTGTTTTGTGACTGCTCTCTATCTGTGGTGTCTTCACTAACTCCAGACAGGAAGTGCCACACTTCAACTGTAGGATACCCAGTTGACATTGGGACACCTAGAGAATCAGTTAGTGTGGTAGAAAACCCTCACCCATCTGGTGTCAGAGTGTAGTGAGTACTGAGGAGAAAGCAGTTTGGTTTTCCCACACAGATCCAAGTCTCTTCAAAAGTCCTTGATTGAATCCCAGTGTCAGGAGGTTGCATAGTGTGCTGTTGATCTTCTGTGTTGCTTCCTGTTCACAGATCCTTGCCTTATAGTAGGTTAGCTATGGCTTGTCAAACAAATCCTCAGATGCATGCTCTACACCCTGCTCCGTTAGCAGCCATGTTAACCAGTGGCATCTGGTCACCTCCTACACGGCTTACCTTCGCTTGTGTCAGATTGCTGTGTCCCTTCTACATCCCAGGATCTTCACTTCATCTTCAAACCACACCTGTTCCTCAGTTGAGATTGGACTCTGATTTCAACCTCACTTTTGTCTCTGGCTGTTTCACTATGTAGCCCAGGCTGGCCCCAACATTGCCACCTTCTTGCCTCGAGCTGAATGATTGCTGGGACTATAGACATACGACACATGCCTGGCCTTTCACCCTTTAAATGTGTTTTCCCTGTGGACCGAAACTTCATGTCAGCATTGCATCTGGGCTGTTTTCAATGCAGGCTCAACTGCACTCTCTGTTCCAAGCAGATTTACCATGTGTTCTTAGGAATTCGTTGTGCCAAATTGACTTCAAGACTTGATATACACCTCAGAGTGTAACTTCATCTGACTGTCATGGACAAAGTGGGAAAGCAGCAGGGTGTGAGGGGTGAGCGTTCTGAAGGAGACTTGACTTGGAGGAGAATGGGTATGAAGGCTGAGCAGCACTTCTGCGGTCACTTGTCCACCCCCCATTTCCAGTGCACCCCTTAATGCACCCCACCCCCTTGCCCAGGACAGAGGTGGACTGCACCAGCTGTGGTAAACCACAGAATACGGTCTGTGAGCAAGGTAAAGAAGACCGAGGTCTCAAGGCAGAGGAAGGGTGTGGTGCAGTTACTAACCCTGGGAATGCCAAGGGAGGAGCCACTCTGTGGAGAGGCAGACTGGTCCAAGAGCAGTCAGGGCTTTTCAGCTTTAGATATGTGAAGGAATCCATCTGATAGTGCTGAGTCCAAATCACCAAGCACACATGGAAGGGCACAAATACAGCACTCCCCAGTGACCCTGAGGGTGAATTCTGAGTGGCATCATGATCTGAAATGTCTTAGCGCTGAGGGCCCTCGTGATCTTGATGCATAGAGAAGTACCATGATGGTGGCAACTCAGCAATCCCCGAGGACCAGGATGTCACTACAGGGCTGCACTAAAGACAAAGCCACTGACAGAGAGCAGTCACAACAGAGTTAAACTTGGTTAATTCACATTCTGTTTACCGGGTTCAGGAATGAGCCCTTCAAAGGCAGAGTTCTGGAGCTTCAGTGTGGCTGATTGAGATCTGTAGTTTTGCCATAAAAAGGCATTTTCCACAGTCACCATGCAGGCCAAATGAATCCCATTTTCAAAAGAGCCAATAAATTATGTTTCTTTTAATCCATTATCACCACAGCAAACCAAATAAAGGCATTCATTAAAACCCAACCTCGCCTGGAAACGGAAAACCCCTCCTTGAAGCTTGCTTTGCCCACAGGTCCCTGGGGCTTTGGCTAGCGCTGCAGGTCCACTCCTGTCCGCCCTTTCCTAACCCACTGATGGCAATGGATGGGGTTAAGCACACCCTGCCTCCAGGGCAGAGGTACAAGAACAACAGAGGAACTTCCCCAAACTCTCTTGTCAGTTGGTAACCCAGTGTGTTCCCTTTAAAAAGTCTGCTCATCACAGTCAGCTCCGGCTGTCTCTGGCCCTGTGGACATCTGAGCTGCTGTCATTGGGTCATCTGTGGCTTCTGCATTAGCAAATCAGGAACGTGCTTGTAAGTCTGTCCCTCAGCTCAAAGCTGGGTTTTCAAACACACATACTCACACCTGTGGAAGGACAGGTTTTTGTTTGTTTGTTTGTTTTTCTTTGCATACAGGGTTTTGTTATGCAGCCTAAGCTGACCTTGAACTTGTGATCCTCTGTCTCAGCCTCCTCAGGGTTCAGAGTATGGGTAACACAAAAATGCCTAGGAATATAATTCTTTTCTAAAGATAATAAACCCAAAATACCTCCAACCTCACTGCCTTCCTGTGTCACACCTCCAACCTCAGTGTCCTCCTGTGTCACACCTCCAACCTCACTGCCCTCCTGTGTCACATCTCTAACCTCAGTGTCCTCCTGTGTCACATCTCCAACCTCATTGTCCTCCCCTGTCACACCTCCAACCTCATTGCCCTCCCCTGTCACACCTCCAACCTCATTGTCCTCCTGTGTCACACCTCCAACCTCACTGCCCTCCCCTGTCACACCTCCAACCTCATTGTCCTCCTGTGTCACACCTCCAACCTCAGTGTCCTCCTGTGTCACATCTCCAACCTCATTGTCCTCCCCTGTCACACCTCCAACCTCATTGCCCTCCCCTGTCACACCTCCAACCTCATTGTCCTCCTGTGTCACACCTCCAACCTCACTGCCCTCCCCGTCACACCTCCAACCTCATTGTCCTCCTGTGTCACACCTCCAACCTCATTGTCCTCCTGTGTCACACCTCCAACCTCAGTGTCCTCCTGTGTCACATCTCCAACCTCATTGTCCTCCCCTGTCACACCTCCAACCTCATTGCCCTCCCCTGTCACACCTCCAACCTCATTGTCCTCCTGTGTCACACCTCCAACCTCACTGCCCTCCCCTGTCACACCTCCAACCTCATTGTCCTCCTGTGTCACACCTCCAACCTCATTGTCCTCCTGTGTCACACCTCCAACCTCATTGTCCTCCTGTGTCACACCTCCAACCTCATTGTCCTCCTGTGTCACACCTCCAACCTCAGTGTCCTCCTGTGTCACACCTCCAACCTCATTGTCCTCCTGTGTCACATCTCCAACCTCATTGTCCTCCTGTGTCACATCTCCAACCTCATTGTCCTCCTGTGTCACATCTCCAACCTCATTGCCCTCCCATGTTATACCGCCTATCTCTAGCTGACTCACTTTCTTACTGCAGTTAATTCTTCTGCCTTCGTATTACATGTACCTGTTGCCTGATACTTTTTTACCTCTTTTCAAGATATCTTCCTTCCTCCCTGTCATGACCCCCTTTCTAGCTTTGTGGCCAACACACATACACACCACACACACAGAACCCATGTTATGGGAATTCTGTTACCAGTCTGCTAGCCAACTGAAAGGAACAATTCTGTCCAAAGGGCAGAGAAAGTTTTTACTGGGGACTACATGACCCTAATAGAAGGCAGGGCTGTGGGCAGCATGAGGTAGATGAATGGGCAGCAAGCCAAGGGAGCAAGTATGGCTGGTGGTTTGGTTCTGGTTCCCCATCTGGAAGGAGGAAGTGGCTGCAGTAGCAGCGGAGAACAGTGGAACAGTGTGATTTGGTCTGTTTCCCCACTTTGTCTTGTGACAATTGTGAATGGATTCTGCTGTGGAATGCCACTCTGTGTGCTGTGAATGTGTGTTGTTCTGATTGGTTGATAAATAAAATGCTGACTGGCCAGTAGCCAGGCGGGGTAAGCAGATGAGGAGAATTCTGGGAACAGGAAGGCTGAGTAAGGAGTCACCAGCCAGACACAGAGGAAGCAAGATGACAAGGTAGAACCAAGAAAAGGGACCAAGCTAAACAGACAAAAATTATGGGTTAATTTAAGTGTAAGTAATAAGCCTGAGCTAATGGCTGTACAGTTTGTAATTAATATAAGCCTCTGTGTGTTTATTTGGGTCTGAGTGGCTGTGGACCATGTGGAACACAGGAAAAAGTCCAGCTACATTTGGCATACCAATGTGGGGCTCTTGAATTTCCATTAGGCCTAAAAGAGTTTAAAAAGGGTTCTAAATAATATTAGAGGGTCCAACCTTAATATTATACATCCCAGGGGCTCAGGAGAGAAAACTAGGAATAGCAAGGACTGTTTTGGGGAAATAGAATCTCAGCACATGGAGCTCTGTAATCCACTTGCTTTTTAATTCCTCTGGGATAACATCCTATTTATACAGCTTCAATTCTGTTCTTGTGCCTACCTCCTTTTTTGCCTGATTTCTCTCTATATTTATCTACTGCTCCCTCTAAGTTCAATCTTAATTCTCTCATCTTAATTCTGCCTCATCTAGGTCCTTCTCATCTCATTCTTACCCAGCTAGTACTTCCCCATCTGGCTCTTCCTCATCTTGTTCTATCTCATTCCTCTAGTACTTCCTTCTAGCCTTTCAATCTAGTTCTTCCCTGTCTCAGTTTGTTCCTCTCCAGTTCTTACCCATTAGTTCTTCCATTCTCTTTTCTCTTCTCCATCTCCTTATTCTCTCAGTTCTCCCAAAGTCTCTCTCTGAGTCCAGTTATAAACTCTAGCAATAGCAATCCTCAGGCTGAGCAAGGTCACCAGGCTTGAGTTCTACAAGGTCATAAAGGTAGGTAAGAATTTTCCTCAAGTGGTGACTGTCAGGCCTTCTTTTACAATCCAAAATGGGAGTGGTAAAGGAGGAGGTCAACTGAGTGCTAATGACCAGTTAGTATGTGAAAAACGGGATCTATGTGCTCAGTCTACATTCCTAGAAGTGGTTAGGTAAGAAATTAGGGGTCTATAAAGTTAGTAAAACTATAAGAAAGGAGGGTCTGAGCTAAATGGGTCACAGTGTATTTAAAAAATATACATAGGCTTGGGAGAGAGAAGAGAAAGAGTATATACAGTCTTAGATTAAAAATATAGATTTAAAATAACAAAATGAAACAAGCCACATAAAGATGGAAAATTCACAGAGTTTGGATTATGTTTATTATTGTGTTGTCTTTAAAAATTTTGACTATTCAATTAAAATTCGATTATAAAAGCTAATAGATTAAACCAATCTATATACTTTAAAAATACCTTAACTCCAAAATTTAAGTCAAAAGGTATGTCACTTTGGGGGAGAGGTTGTGTTTTTGTTTCTGCAGAAAATTAGAGGCTATGGATTCATATCAGATTAAGAAAAACCAAGTTAGATCAAGGAAGACCCCCTGAAAAATCTCTGATGGGAACTGATGTCCCTGGTGATCCAGCATCCAGCACAGCTTCCAGGCTGCTGACTGAGATGATCCAGTCCCACAGAATACTCTAGTCAGGACTGGACCATAATCCTGATTTTCTCAGGGTCCCTCAAATATTACCAGCACCCACAATCAAGGTCAAAAGAGTTCCATTAGCCAAGGTAACTCAGAGTAGAAGCCCTGGTGGCATATCTTGACATGCCTTTGGTGGTGGGCCACTGGAATTCAAGAGTTGTGTGTCCTTACCTCTGGTCACTTCATGTGATGAGGCTTCATCCTGAACTGTCTTCTCTTTTCTCTCTTGTTAATCTATGTAACTGTGTATTCAGTGGTCTGAGTTGATAACACCAAATCTCCTTTTCACCCATTTTGTGCTCCATGTTTCCTTATTAAATGGCTTATTAATACCTTCATGTGGTTACCTCTTAGGAGCCTATACATGAGATTAAAAATGAGATTATTCCCCTGGTCTATTGTCTGGTCTTCCCTAGACCATTGAAGCCTCTGCCCTCCAAGAAGTTACTCAGACCATGAATCTAGGATTGCTTCTTGTACTTTTGTCTTTTCCCTGGGAAATGTCTATCTATTATAAAAACTTAGTGTTATAAAATGTAGCTCAAATCCAGTGGTCTCATACAGTCTTCTCCAAGCAGTTCTGTCCTTAATACCCAGCTCTGTTATCTACAAAGCCATTTATTTTTTCTTTTTAAACTTTTTTCACTGAAAATATTTTCATACAATATATTTTGATTATGTTTTTCCCCTTACCTGATTCCTCCCTATCTTCCTACCCACCCAATTTGTGTTCTTTTTTCCTCTCTCCTAAAAAATAGTTAAAAATGAAACACTCACAAACTCAAAAACTCAAAAACACTCCACAAAAACACAAAAAATAGAAATCAAAATAATAAGAAAAAGACCAATAAGCAAAAAAAAAAAAAAAAAAAAAAAAGTTCAAACAAAGCAAAATGAGACAAAAAGTCTACAAAAATACCATTGAGTTTGTTTTATGTTGGCCAACTGCTCCTGGGCACAGGGCCTGCCCTGAAGTTCGTATACACAGTGAGATCCCATTCAGGAAGACTGGCCTTTCCTTTGCCTTCAGGCATCAATTGCAGAGAGCATCTCAGGGTGGGTAAAAGTGTCTACACAGCCCGTTTATCTGTGTTTCAGCTTTCATCATTGTTTCCTTCCCTGCTTGTTCTTCTCAGGTAGAGGAATTGTTCACTATACAGTGGATCACATTACTCCTCTCTTTAAATTTTCTTCAATGCATAGTGTAGCTGAAATTTTCCTGTGTCCACCTGGCTCCTGCAGCCACTCAGATCCAAGTAAACACACAGAGACCTACATTACTTATAAACTGTATGGCTGTGGCAGGCTTCTTGCTTTCTAGTTCTTATATCTTAAATTAACCTATTTCTATTAATCTATAAGTTGCCATGTGGCTTGTGGCTTGCTGGTACTTTTACATCTTGCTTCCTCTGTGTCTGGCTGATGACTCCCGACTCAGCCTTCCTATTCCCAGAATTCTCCTCTCTCTTTGTCCCACCTATACTTCCTGCCTGGCTATTGCACAATCAGCACTTTATTTGTTAACCAGTCAAAGCAACATAAAGAGCAATATCCACAGCAGCATAGTAAGTAAAATATAGTTCCATAAATGTCTAGACAGCCTGGATGACTTGTTCTGTCTACCCTATATCATCTTCTACATCTCCTTTCCCACCTCTCATGAGCCACTTGTATCTACTCTTTTAGTTTTGTTGGTTAGAAAGCTTTCTCTATCACAATAATGGAAAAATGCATCTAAATTCATATCCAAGTAGATGAGTGAGAGGAGATGGATCCATGCCAAGAAAATGTAAAATTACTGTTGAAGTCTCATCAGAAAAAAAATCTTGTCATGTTCAAGGAGCTGAGGCATAGATACGTCTCCATTTTCTTCTTCCTCCTCTCTGTCACTTCTTTAATAATATCTGTCACTTGTAGTTATATAACAATTTGCTTTTGTTTGCTCAACTTATCTCCCACCACCCTATATGGAAATCAATGAGGTTGGGTTAAATGTATTTTTGACTCAGTTCTGTGCCTTGGATCTATGACAGCAGCAGACATTTATGTGAATCAACAATAATGTACCTGGTATGGGATAGGACACATCTCGGTGTGACAACACTACCACACAATTAGAATATGCATGCAAACACACATGACATGAAAACCTCTAGAAACAAGAGCCTAATGAGAATGTTTTGATGAAGGAGTGAAGTTGTTATGAGAACTCCATTCTCTGTGACTGGCAGGAGTTCCAGTGAAGAAATAAAGAGATGACTAAGCCTCCAAATTAATTGTTTCCCTACCTGTAAAGTCATAAGGTGGACTAGCTCACAACCTCAGTTTGCAGGCTTCAGTATTCTAGAAGGCTCATAGGACAACTCTTAATGTGTCTCATTCTTCTTTAGATACATAGAGAATGCAATATGTATGAGGCAAAAGGAAAGATTTTTGTTGGTGCAGACACTCCATATGGCCCCATCCAAGAATTGCATGCTCCATTGCTCCTGTGCATCTTGTCTTTCAGGCACTCAGTCCACAGCACAACTAATGAGCAGGAATTACTCTAGGAAGCCAGGAATGGTCCAAAAATAAATCTCTTTATTAAACAATAAAGTACCCATGGAGATGCATCCTCTCACCAACTGCAATGAGAAATTTTCACTTCTGTACAATGTAACTCAAGAGCAAGTACAGGAGTTCAGGTGATGCTCTCTAAGAAAGACATCTTCTGGGCTCATCTTCTTGAGCCACAGAACATACAGGAATAGTTAATCATTCTGACACATAATAAATTAGGTAAGAAATGACAGGGCTCATTCTACAGTGTTTGTACATGTCTTCTCATGACAGTCAGCACAGGAGCCAGCTGTTTCTCTTCAGGGTGTGTGTCACCATCCTGGCATTGGGGTCAAACTCCAACTGTGATGATCCATGGAAGAAATAAAAAAAACCTGCAAACACAGGTAAGAAAAATGATGACATTACCTTAAATAAATCAAGTTTATGATATGAGTAACTAAGAAAGAACACGAGCTGATGGAAGAGGGTGTGGGCTAGGTGATATCTGCCTGGAACTGAGCTGAATGATTTGCATGATTTTAACTCATTGATGAATCTTTACCAAAAATGTCTGCCAAACCAAATGAGGACAAACTTAAAATTAGGTAAGTGTTAACATTTTCCCAAGGCCATAGCCCCAGTGAACAGCAACGTGAGGATTCCATCTCATTTATCTGGTTCTGAAGCCAGCATGCTAAAACACCAGGATATACTATTACTAAACAGAATTAGAAAGGATTTTAATATTTTAGGGTTTCTTTCTTCTTTTCTTCCTTCCTTCCTTCCTTTCTTCCTTTCCAAATTCCCTTGTACCAACTAGCTCTTAAATCATGGTGTGGGAGTCAATGGACCCGAGAGAGTTAGACAAATGAAATTCATTCGATGTTCATTTTCTTCTTGTGTATATTATGGGCAAGTTGTTTTAATAACAACGTCAGTGGTCTCATAAGTACCACAATTGAAGCCCAGGGAGATCCCCCAGATATGCCTTCAGAGGGAACAAGCCAATGTTTTGTTTTCCCATAAGCCCATTACCAGCAATCAAATTTTTGTCATTTGAGCATGTGAAAGGATGGTATTTATTTTCTAGTGAACAATGTAAGTTATTTCAGACTGCAACTGAAGCCCAGGCATGGTAATTGGGATAGGAGACAAGGGCTGGTGGGGATGGAACCAGCTCCCAGCCAACCTGGCTCACACTTGGCTGTACAGTGTTATGAACGATGACTGTGAGCCTGTCCCAGTGTCATGGGACAGAATATTGAAAATTATTAAAGAAAAACAGAATTTTAGACCCAATTGGCACCAATTTCAAGTTAACATTTCAGGATTTGAGTAAAAAAGGCATAAGGCAAATGATTTGAAAGCTTTTCGATTTCTCACTTCATTATTGATATTTTAGCAACCTTATCAAGTTTTGACATCACATAAAATTGACCAACTTTGATAAATTTTTGTGAATATTACTTAAAATTTTGTAGGCAAATGTTTATTGTAACATTTTTAATAGTAAGCTACCAGTTCAAACAGCCTCACAGACACTGAACTGTCCAAACGCCCCCACTGCTGATGACATCAAGTTCTCCTTACCAAAGGCCTGTAACACGGCATCCACCTGTGACTCGACTCCAGGAAAGTCATCTTTAATCAGCCTGGGGAAGCCCTTGTCCATCCGATTTCTCTTCTCATCAAATCTATAGCAAGTAAAAGGAATTCAGATCCACACTAAGACAAGCCCCGTCATACACATGCTGTCACACGATGCTAACGGTCCAGTGTGGGGTCCTAGGGCAACTTTTCAAATTGTGCAGCACTAAATATATTTTGTGTTGGAGGGGAGTATGGTAACATGTGAACTTTCTGAGCTTGTAAGCATCTCTCATAGAATAATGATCTCCTGAAGCAGGGACATCATTCTATAGTCTATAAAAATTCCATATATGTACCTAAGGTCAATTTTGTAAGCCTGGACACACAAAACCCAAGAACCTACCTGTCATAAATACATAAAATCTATATAAACAGAAGGTGGAAGTTAAGTTTTAAAAGTTGGCTAAAAATAGACTTGCTATTTACCACACTAGGACCTGGTAGACCCTACAGTCTTCTACACCTGGCTCTGCATGGCAGCCATGTGGTGAGTGACAATGGCGTGAGAAGACACTGTGCCTGTGGCCCTCAGATTCACCCTTCCTTGTGTTCCGTTGGTGTCTGGATAGGTGCACCTGGAAAGCCCTGTGTGTTTTTGAAATTGGACCACCATGCTTCTTTTGCTTACTCTGAACATTTGAGGTTTGGGAACATTAGAGGGTGGGCAGGCATCCTGAAAGAAAGGAAACTAACTCCTATAATTAGGCTCCAAGCAAAGTTTCCCACAGCATCTCACCTCCAGTATTTGTCCTCCACAAAGAAGTATGTCTTCTTCTTCTCCTCGTCACTAACAGCTGCGTCGATCTTCCTCACAGCAGGAGGAAAGCCAAGAGTGTGGATTGCTTTTGGATAACCCGCTTGGACTTTCGTTTCCTCGGACTGCCCAGAACTGATTTCCTGTTGAAAAATTTCCCAAGAAATATTGAGTGAAAATAATTGGTTTTAGAAATGAGAACAGTGAATTGTTTGATAATGATAAAAGATGAAGTCTTGGTTTTCATTCCAACCCCCAACTCCATGCTTAGCCCATAGCTGGTATTTGAAAAAGTGTTTCCTGGCTGGGTGTGGGTGGCTCACAACTTTGATCCTAGCACTGGGGAGTCAGAGGCAGGGCAACCTCTGTGAGTCTGAGGCCAGTTTAGTCTACACAGTGGGTTTGAGACCAGCCAGAGCTACATAGTAAGACTTTGTCTCAAAAATAATACTTTCTGAAGGGGGAAAATGGTAAATGAACAAATAGATGAGCAGGTTCACTGCCCTTTCTGTAGTCATTTTTTTCTGTATTTATTCCGTCTTTCTATATTTGTTCTCTGAGTTACAGTAGCCAGCTCTAGTCACTTCTTCTAAAGGCCTCTGAGTCTACACTTCTTAGACTTTCCTCATAAGGCTCTCCTTGGCAGGTCAGACTTTTAAAAACGCTTATTCACGATCACCAATTCTGACTTATTCTTCTTACAATAAAACATCTAAAATTTAACACAATGGAGAAAACTCATGCTTTGAAGGTTTTACAGTAAGCTTTATTTCAGCAAAGTCAAAAATTGTATAATTCTTACCTTTAAAAATGAAAACACTATCCTTATTGTGAGCTTCGTAGGCAGCATCTAAGTGTGAAGGAAGAGAGGGCCAAAATGCCGAAATCAAATGGACTTCAGGCTCAGGGTTCCAGCGGGTTCTGCGCCAAAAGTGCCTGCAACATATGATAACTGCAACTGTCTTTCTCTTTAAAACAATAAGCACAGAAGGGCACAGTCTCTGGTCAACGATGATTCACCTGTTCACAGCAGCGTGCACTGCACTGTCCCACATGTGACTCCAGGTGATGGATGTAGCCTGGGGTGACAGGGATGTTCACCCTGTTCCAATAAGATTACTCAGCTCGAATCTATTCAAAAGTATGTAAAATAGTATGTATTTTTATGAATCCATAAATATTTTAAAATATTTAAATATTAAATGTATTTTAATATTTGTACCTTTTTAAATGTGAGCACCTTGGTAAAGTGGGACAAAGAAAATTGGTAGCAGTTGGTACACAAAGGCAGGGATCTGGGACAGCCGAAACAGAATGGCTTTTCTTATATCTTTTGGTACTATTTGGGTATTGTGTGTGAGTATGTATCACCTTTTCTAAAATGAATTAATTGAAATAATAGCACTTTCTAACAAGGATAAAGATACTTGTTTGGTTCTAAAGATGGCTGGCACTTTTAGAAGTTCCTTGAGTCATGATATATAAAGAGTGAAAAATATAAAAAAGAGACAAATTTCCCTGATTTTATGGATCTTATATCCTACTGACCAAAAATTCTCTTCTGGGAGTCTAGAAAGAAATAATCTGGACAATTCCAAGGGGATCTTTAAAAATGCAATATAAACTTGAGCTGAGCGATTTTAAAATGTGCTGGAAGTATGTTGTCATCATACTACATTATATTTATTATATAAATATATATAAAATCCCAAGTTTATTTTCCTCTCTGTGCTGTGGGACGTTCTGTATGTCAAATGTGTTGATCTGATTGGTTAAAATAAATAAAGTGCTGATTGGCCAGTAGCCAGGCAGGAAGGATAGGGTAGGCGGGACAAGGAAGAGGAGAACTGTGGGAAGTGAAGGCTGGGGAGAGAGACACTGCCAGCTGCTGCCATGACAAGAAAGATGTAAGGTACTGGTAAGCCACGACGTGGCAAAGTATAGATTTATAGAAATGGGCTAAATATAAGAGTAAGAGCTAGACAATGGTAGGCCTGAGCTAATGGCCAAGCAGTTTAAATAATATAAATGTCTGTGTGTTTATTTTACAAGTGGGTTGTCTGACTAACAGGACTTGGTGGCACCTGGAGAGAAGCTCTCCAACTACAAATGGTGCCCAACGTGTTGGCAAGAGTTTCCACCTAAAACCTGACAAAAACGATTCTAAAACGGAGCTAAAAACAGCTTCCTAGTTGTCTCTCTCAAGTTAGCGGCAGCCTACCTGTTTGAGCTACTATGGCGGGTTCCTGGCGTGTGCATCTGACCTGCAGTGTGGCGGGAATGAGGAAATCTACAATCGGCACTTTACTCTGCTGCATGGTGGATTTTAGTATGTGTTTTTTGCTTGATATTGTTTGCATTGATTGTAATTCCAACTTATCTAGGTCATTATCCCTCATTACTCCTGGACAATATTTGATAACCATTTCTTTGTATATAGTCTTGTATTAGGTTAGAACCTTCTTATTTAGACAAAAGGGGGAGATGTAGTGGGTAGCCATTCCAGCCTTGGCCTGGAAGTTCCAACCCCCATTGAGGCTTCGGTAATGGTCACGCCTACAAGGCGGGGCTGAGAGAGGATGCTGAAGACCCAGGATCAAGAGGAGAGGCTTGTCTTGGTTCTGGGACACTGGACGCTGGAGGTAGATCGAGCAGAGTTCTCCAGAGAACACCGTTGGACTGCGCCATACCTTTCCCAGACCCTGCAACCTACCCCTTCATTTTTAAGTTACCCCACAAAATAAACCTCCCTTTTAACTACCTGGAGTGGCCTTAATAATTTCATCAATATCTCTGAGCATCAAACACCAAAAGGGTAGCTAGGGAAATACAATGTTGTGTTCTAACCTGTCTTTAAAGAGTAGGATTTCCCCTCTCAGGGTGCTGACGGCATCAAAGGACAAAGCAGGATCACACTTGGCTGGGGTCTCAAGCCTTGGTGAGACAGAGGACATAGGTACCACTATGGCATCAGAGGAGGGACGTGGTCCTGAAGGGAACAGGTTAGGAGAAGCAAGTGTTAGAATATCAGGGGTGCATCTAACAATTTACACTTTCTCCTAACTTCTTCAAGGTGTTTTGAAATGGACAGTATGCAGCCCTTTAATCCTGGGGCCAGGGAGAAGGCTCAGCTGGTGAAGGAGCCTGGTGCTGCCAAGTCTGACAACTTCGGATGGGTTCCCATGACTCCCATGGTGGAAGGAGAGAATGCACTTCCACAGGCCTCTGACTCTCACATGTGCACTATAGCATGCATGCACAGGCACACAAATAAATAACATGTAATAAAAGCAAAACTTTCCTGAAGACTTACTGTACAGTGTTCTTTTTTTTTTTTTTAATGAGAATTGAAAACACCATATTTATTCAGAGTAACTAATTTGAAACACTGATGAAGACACAAAGCAACTAATTCATTCTTGGAGTTCTAACCCATTTAGATAGAAGGCAAGTGATATGCAAAACTAAATAACCTAACCAAGCCATATAATGAATTTTTTCCTATCTTAAACTCCTCCCCCATTCTTAGCTCCTGTCTCTCTGGCAAGGTGTTCAGATAAAGAGTAAATGTTTCTTCAGTAGAGACATTTAAATATGGAGGATTCAGTCTTTTTCCACAATGAGATTCCTTCAGAAATTAGAATTTCATGGGGCCCACCGTTTCACTAGTTGTTAGTCAAATGTCTCTTTAGAATATCCTTATTCCTACCAGGCAGGCAGGTTCCAGGGATGTCAGGGTGAGGACTGCCAGGTGGGGGACTTCAGGGTGCTGTCACCGACAGCTACATGAGTTGCCAAGAAAAGGAAAGAGTGGAATACCTGGCGGCGTCTGACCCACCAGGAGGTTAGTGGATAAGAGAGCACAGTAGGAGCCAGCCTGCGCTCAGGTACACCCCAAGCACTGTCCTCTGGTCATTTGATCCTTGGGCCTTCACACCTAAAACTCCCTCCCTAAAAGTTCCTCCATATTCTGCAGCTTTTTGTAAATGCCTGATTGCACCAGCCTTAGAGTGACTTCTGTTTAAGTCTCAGGATCTTCTGACAATCTGTATGTCATCTTGAGTCACCATCACTCAGGATTTTTCCAGGCATCAAGGAAGAGGAATACCAACCCGGTTAGACAAGTGGGTCTTTATGTTTACAAGTTCTTTCCTCACAGCAGGCATGAACTCCAGCTGGGATATCCCAGACCTGTGTCCTTGTGGAAGGAATCCCGTTGCTTCCCGTTTACCACAGTTGAGATAAGCTCAGTCTTGTGGCCTTGGTCGAGTGGTCAGACACGTTTGAAAGATTTGCATTACAGTTTCTCTCTGATCATTTTTGGACTCCTTCCTCATTTTGTGGAGATTTGAGCTCTGAAACTTCTTTAAGCACCGTGTCTAAGTTAGTCTCTGATGCTATTAATTTTATATTTCTTCTGGGTCATCAGGGCTGAGCAAAGATGATTAGCCACTCACACCTTACTGCTATTAATGACATGTACAGTATTCTCAAAGAGCCCTGACAAGAGTAAGCAAACACACAGAATGCCCTGGGCACTTTTTTCTTCATGCTCACCATAGAGGGACTGAATGCCGTCTATATCGTCTTGAGAAAGCCGGAACTGGGCCGGGTTTGTGGAGAACCTGTAGACTGGATACATCAGAGCTTCTTTGTTGTCTGAGTGAAAGAGACCCAGAGAGTGGCCAAGCTCATGGGCAGCAACCAGGAATAAGTTGGTCCCTGTTTGAGAAACCACAAATATTCAGAGCCTAGCAGTTACTATTTCACAGATGTGCACACATTACTCTTACCAACTGCACAGGGAACCCTCAGGATCACATGCTGCCTCTTCCTTATTTGTTGACTCACTAACTGGCATACTCCATCACATATCTTTCCTGGTTAACTTGAAGTCAGTGTCTAAGACAGTTTTTCATCATCTGCTTTCTACCAGTCTCCTTAGTCAGGATACTAGGTCACTTTTCCTATATCAACAGTGGTAAGTCCTGTTTCCTGAAGAGATTTTTTTTTTGGCAGGACCAAGATGAATCACATGCCAATAAAAATAAATCTTTATTGTCCAGAAATCAGAAACCATTGTTAATATTTAGTAACAAACTGGTTTAAATCACACAAGTTTAAATCAACCACAAGCTATTTATTTATTCTTCAATCTCTTAAGTAACAAAACTATAGGGACATCATCATCAATCTTTGATTGTTATAAAAAAAAACCTTCATAAGAAGGTTAATGGGAATAAATATATTCACGGTGCATCATATATATTTATGAAACCATCAAAAACTAGATTTAGAGAAAATCCATCTCCTAGTAAGGGGTGCTGTATGAAGAGCATAAATCCCAGTATAAAAAGAAACATGTCCATTGCCTGTTTCTGCCATGAACACAGCAGAACTCAGAGTTGCCTCACATTATGAAAGGTTATGTCAGTGCTAATCATTAAACCAGAAGTTCAGGCAATTTTGGAAATATTGTTCATCATGTGGCATTGCGACAGACCTACACAGTTAGCAGAGACTCACTTCATATTAATGGTCTAACCCACACTTAGAAATCCAGAAATTGTGATTGTTTCAACAGTCTGTCTCCAAAGTTCAAATGCTATTTATAAAATTTAAGTAGAATGCAGTTAATAGTAGTCACCATGTCTAGACTCAATAACATTTTTTTCAGAAAAAATTTGGGGAGGAGAAAGACTTCCAAGCTAGCAAAGGTGGCATGCTTATTTAAACAGAACATCTTCCTTTAGCTTCTGGAATTTTCTCCCAATAACTACATTTAAAAGAAAAAGGAGCAAAATGAGAGTTCAAAGTCAAGGGCAGCCTTTGGGGCTTCAACTTATTCAATGGCACTCACTCAACACTACTCCTTTATTATTGGAGTGATAAACAGAATTACTTATAATACACTTGAACCCTGTACAAGATCCTGAGTTGTGGAAATGATATCTAATGGGGCTTACTGTATTGTTCTTGGTGGGGACAAAGAAAGAAGCAGTTTACAGTTTGTTAGTAATGATTAGATGGATAGGGCTTCAGGTTGCCACACAGATAATCAGAAATTGAAGCTAGCAGAACATTCCATTTGAGGCTTACTCTAGACAAGCTATTCTTGGCCAAGTTATATTTGAAATCATCCTACCTGAGGGTCCCAGTGTCCATTTCTCATCATCATCAAAGTGAGCATCTCCATAAAATCCAGGCCCAGGTGGGTAGGCATGAGCCAGACTCTGTCCTGGTCCATCAAAATGGTAAAAGTCTCCATGTTCTGATGGAAAACAAAGTTATGGAAATATAACTAGTAAGAATTTCTTCTAACCCTTTTCAGCAAAACAGCACAGGGACTGTGTAGTCTGAATGTTGATGCCTCTCAAAATTCTCATGTTGAAATGTAATCTTCAGTGTGATGGGATCACAAGGCAACTCTTTTAGAAGATGCTCAGGGTATGAGTGCTCTGTGATAGTTAGTACCCAGGTGAAAGAAGCTGGAGAAACCTCTTGGCCACTTCTGCTACACGAGGAGACACAGGTGCTACCTAATAATAGACCTTCGCCAAGCTGAGTCTGTGGCCCCTTTACTTTGTATTACTCATCTTCTGGAACTCCAAGCAGTACCTTTCTGTTGTTTACAAATTTCCCAGTGTGAGGTACTTTGTTTTAGTAGCCTGAACAACTCAAACACTAGATGAGTGACCGTACAACTTCATTACCTCCAACTGCGAAGGAGATCATGATGTCAGCCTCTCCTTCAGAGAGCCTGGAGAAGGTGAGCGGGGTCACCTCCTCCCAGACTTTCAGCGCTTTCTCAATGGCAGAATCCACACTCTCTTCTGGTAAATCTGGTGTATAATTCACAATCCTGGATGAGAGGAATGGAAGAAGGTAATGTGTGCTGCTGTGATGCCTCTGACACAGTGTTAACACTCAGTGAAAACAGGACCTGTTACCTGTAGGTGAGGTGGGTTTTCTTCCACTTTGGTGACCCTGGAAAGGTAGTGAAGCCACCAACGTCGGGGACGCCACACCTGGGTTTCAGCATCACATCCATAGTGCTGGAGTCCAGATTCCCTGTCATCTCCAGCCCGAGGAACTTCTGCATTTCTTGGATTTTTTTGACCACAGGACTACTGTCCTTTCTTCTAAATGCTTGTTGCACATTTTTTTCAAAGTTGTAGTACTTTTCTAGATATTGCTAGTGGAGTGACAAGCACAATTTTAAAGCTGTGACTATGAATTTTAAACCATTTATACAAACGTCAAAGTTTATTTTAATTATTCCCAGAAGCAAAAGTCGGAGTCATACTTTAAATTTTTTTCACTAAGATGCCCCATTTTATTATTTCATTGCAATTTAATTTGCTACCAAAGTAAGGGTTCTGGCATAAGTGTGTGAGTACATCAAGTGAAAGTATCTAAGATTCCATTATTAACATAGACCTGTTAAAACCGACTGTTGTTAGATAAACTCATTTTTCACAAATGAAAAATTAGAGTAAGCATTATTTCTTGAAGTTATAGAAGATAAATAACCCTGAGATCTCATCCATCCCCATCTCTTGTCAACTGGTGCTGCCGCCAGCTATTCACCCTGAGTAAGTACACCTCCTTCTTGGCCTCGCTGCCTTTCTGTGTAAAGACTGAGTTTCTACCTCTCACACAACTTCTCATCAAGTCATCTACTCCTGTTGGAAGACCAAGGAGGTACAGTTATCCTTCTGCTTGGGTTGAAGTGGATCCCTCACTGATTGCTTACCTGAGCAAACCCCATGTTTGGGTGGTCTTGGCTCACTGCCCCATGCAGAGGATATGCTGAAGAGAGAGGCAAGCTCAGCAACACCAGGATGGTCAGCGGCTCCATCTAGACAGTCTTGACTTTAAAAAACAATCCTCCTCCAGTCCCTGACTACTATAGCTTCGTTATAGTGGCCACTCTTTTATAGGGAGTCAGTGTTTAGGTCACTAACAGCATGACTCATGTGTGTGCTATTTTTAATCTGAATGACTTCAAGCTCATTCACAAAAACTCAGCTGAAGACGGAATAGCTTACATCAGTGAATCTCTCAACCTACTAAACTTGAAAGAATGCTTAATCTCAAGGAAGTGGCTTCTGTGTTTATAAAGAGGAAAAGGAACTGACTGGAGAATTAATGTTTGTAGAATATTTAGATATTTTTAAAACAGTGGTTTTTTTTTTTTTTTAAACATGCATTAGGCTCAAATACATGCAGGCAAGGAGTAAATAGATTAATGGAAAAAGATTCCAAATGTAACTATGAGGATGGCGATCTAGGAAGACATAATGAAAAAACTCCATTTTTTGAGTCCTTGTGTGTAACAGGTATTTACTGATTTTCAGAAGGAGTTACTGGCCCTTGGGAGGGCCAGAAGTATTGTGAGAGGGCCTCCAACATGGAGGAGGCAAGATCCAGAGGTGAAGCTCAGGCATCCACCCAGTCTCCATTTCATGGCTGATATCATCATGTACTGGCTCCACAGAGACTTGTCAAATGGAGGTCGGACAATTGCACATTAGATGAAGGGTCTCCCTTTACCTCCTTCCTTATCTTTGCTTTCCAATTTTTGTCCTTTCCCCTCTCCCAAAGGACAGATGATTGAGGTTTACAATGGAACCTCCAGTCCTTTCTCTTCACGTGACATCACCTATTAAAGCATTTCCACTTCCTCCCTTGGCCAAGCTGAGTGCTCCTTAAACACAGAAAGTCTGCAGTAGCTCTGTTAAGCCAAAATGAGCTCTTTTAAAAGAAATATTTGTTTTTATTTATACATATTAGTACATGTTTCTGTGGGGGGCACGAGTGTGCAGGTGTTCTCAGAGGCTGGAAGTGGGGGTCAGATTCCTTGGAGTGGAGTTACAGGTGATTATGAGCTGCCATGTGGGTGCTGGGAGCTTCAACAGGTCCTCTGGAGGAGCAGCCAGTGCTCTTAGCTGCAGAGCATCTCTCCAGCCCCACAAGCTTGTTTCTTAATATAGAGGTCATAGGATGCCAAAACATTTTAAGTACATTTTCCTTTCAGTGAAAGGAAAGTAATCCTACCATATCTGAAGTATGAAATTTCAAATTAGTGGGATAGAAACAAGTAAATATAGGAGTGACCTTTTCAGTAGCAACTTCCTCCCTACCAGAGGAAGGCATGGCAACAGAAACCTCCATAAACCAGGAGGCTCTGAGGCCTCTCAGCCACAGCTTGGAGAGGGAGGTGCATGCCCTTGGCCAGCCAAGTCAGCTTGTCAGTTTGTGTAGAATAGACCAACCTGAAAATCAGAGGCAAAGCTGACCATCAGTAGACTCTGACAAAGTCAGCTCAACTTGAGCAAGTACATGATATCACCACACAATTACTTTTCCTGTACTGTGGATAACATTACTCAAGGTATTAGTTTTTATGCATACTCCATGCTGGGAGCAAACCTCTTTTCATTATATATATGTATATGAATTATATATATGTATATATAATTATTTATTTATTTATTTTATAATTTAATTTAATTTTACATACAGCCACGATTCCCCTGTCCTCTTTCCTCCTGTCCCCCCTCCCCCAACTCACCCCCATTCCCATCTCCTCCAGGGCAAGGACTCCCCTGGGGATTCAGCTCAGCCTAGTAGATTCAGTTCAGGCAGGTCCAGTCCCCTCCTCCATTTACCCAGGCTGAGCTAAGTGTCCGTGCATAGGCCCCAGGTTCCAAACAGAGAGCTTGTGCACTAAGGACAGGTCCCGTTGCCACTGCCTGGGGGCCTCCCAAACAGTTCAAACTAATCGACTTTCTCGATTATCCAGAGGGCCTGATCCAGTTCCATGGGGGCTCCTCAGCTATTGGTTCATAGTTCATGTGTTTCCACTAGTTTGGCTATTTGTCCCCATGCTTTTTCCAATCATGGTCTCATATACTCTGGTGTCTTTAACAGATGGAGCTTGCTGGCTGGGCAGCTTCCTAACTGTTCCCAAGGTGCTGACTTGACAAGTTCTGAGATGCCTTGTGTTCCTTTGAGTCACACCTTTGTTGGTGTTGGCACACCCTCCTGATGGTTCTTGTGTACCCGAGGGCTATGGTTGTGACTGTAGTTGATTAACTATGACAGGACTGACTTGCCTCCCAGGGTGATTTGATGACTAAACTTACTCTAAGCCTCCACACCTGGAGGAGATTAATGACTTGGGGCTATGGAGCTCTGTTTGTTCTTAAGTAAATTACCACCTATTAAATTTACTGAGCATTTACACAGTCAAGCCAGCAGGCATTCGCAGTTCATTAAGGAAAGGTGTAATCCTTTGAACAGAGCTCCTATATGTGAGATTTTAAGTATGTGCTCTTTTTAATCTGCATAACAACCCAAGAAGGTTGGGATGAGAATTATAGAAACAGAGGAATGAACTTGAAGTCCATTACCTAACCATAACTTAACATGTTGATCAAAATAATAACCAGGGAGCTGGGGAGATAGCTCAGTTTAAGTGCTTTCAAACTTCAGTTGCAATGTAAAAAAAGGGGGGGATGTGTGATTATAATTCTAGCATCAGGGAGATGGTGGGGAATCTCTGGTCTTCACTGGCCAGCCTACTCAGACAATCCAGTGAGTTCCAGGCCATTCAGAGATTCTGTCTCAAGAAAGAAAGGAAAAAGAAAAAAGAAAAAAGATGAGAAAGAAAAAGAGGAAGAAAGGTGGATGGCACGTAAGAATGAGAGCTGAGGCTTCTGTCTGTGGTGGTCTGAACAGTAGGGTCCCCATGGACTCGTGTGTGTGTGTGTGTGTGTGTGTGTGTGTGTGTGTGTGTGTGTGTGTATGTGTGTGTGTGTGTGTTGTGTATGTGTGTGTGTATGTGTGTGTGTGTATGTGTGGTGTGTGGTATGTGTGTGTGTGTGTGTATGTGTGTGTGTGTGTATGTGTGTGTATGTGTGGTGTGTATGTGTGTGTGTGTGTATGTGTGTGTGTATGTGTGTGTGTGTGTGTATGTGTGTATGTGTGTGTATGGTGTGTGTGTGTGTATGTGTGTGTTGTGTGTGTGTGTGTGTGTGTATGTGTGTGTGTGTGTGTGTATGTGTGTGTGTGTGTGGTATGGTGTGTGTGTGTGTGTGTGTGTGTGTGTGTGTGTATGCTCAGCTCATAGGGAGTGGTGCTAATTGGAGGTGTGGCCTTGTTGGACCAGGCGTAGCCTTATTGGAGAAAGTGTGTCACTCTGGAGGCAGGTTTTTGGGGGCTTATAAATTCAAGTGTGGCCAATGTGACACAGTCTCCTTCTGCTGCCTACAGATTAAGATGCAGAACTCTCAGCTCCTTCTCCAGCATCCTGTCTGCCTGCATGCTGCCATGTCCTGCCATGATGATAATGGACTAAATCTCTGAAGTGTAAGCAAGCGCCAATTAAATGTTTTCTTTTATAAGAGTTACTGTGGTCATGGTGTCTCTTCACAGCAGTAGAAACCCCAAGACACTGGATGACCTTCACAGGCATGGGTACACACACCCATACTCATAAGTGTCTCAGACTCCAATATGTCCCTTTTTCCCCCCCAGACAGGGTTTCTCTGTGTAGCTTTGTGCCTTTCCTGGAACTCGCTTTGGAGACCAGGCTGCCCTCGAACTCACAGAGATCCACCTGCCTCTGCCTCCTGAGTGATGGGATTAAAGACGTGTGCCACCACTGCCCCGCAAAAGTGGGAATCTGTTTTTTTTTTTTTGTTTTGTTTTTTAAGATTTACTTATATTTATTATGTACACAGAAGCGGGCACCAGATCTCATTACAGATGGTTGTGTGCCACCTTATGGGTGCTGGGAATTGAACTCAGGACCTCTGGAAGAGCAATCAGTGCTCTTAACCTTTTCTAATATATGCCTTATAGTCTTAGGGAAAATTGCTCTCTGGGCCTTCCTAAGGACCAGCGTCTAGTGCAGGGGCCTTCATTTCATGTAATAATCCATGGAAGTTCCCATCTCCATGCACCTTCTGGCTGCTAACTCCACACTGTGAGACAGAAGTTTTGAGCTTTCTGTCATACACTGTGGACCATCGTTGTGTGCACAATGTGAGGTACCAGGTAAACAGCAAATTGGGAAAACTCCTGAGTTCCTTTCTGGAATACCAAGTCCCAAGCTATAGGTACTTACTTTAACGACTTCTTCCTTGCCAGCCTTGTAGCCCTGCCATATACTCCACAGTCCATTGTTAAAGACCCATTCTGCCTTGGTACATGATGATAATTGCTAAGGGCTGGACGCCATGACACCTTGCTTATGAGGCATATCCTGCTGAGACAAACTCCATAAAAATGTAGAAATTTGAAAAATTTGGATAGACTAATTTTCTCATGAGCATTTTTCATATTCCTTGTTTTCCATTTCAAATTTGAAAAAAAAGTAGCATTTATAAGTGAGGCTTTACAATCAGGTAATAACAGTATAATGAAATAAAAAAACTTACAAAGCATTAGAGACAAAAATGGCTTTAAATATCAAATCTTTATTTTTTACAAAAAAAAAAAACAAAAAACAAAAACAAAAACCAAAAAAACAAACGTTTCTTAGCTGGGCATGATCGGAATGCCTGTAATCCCAGCATTTGGGAGTGAGTGGTAGAAGAGGTCTGAGTCCAGCGCCAGCCTGGGCTGTAATATCTGTTTTAAAAACCAAACCCAAAGCATCAACTGACTTTCCTCAGGTATAGTTGTTTGTGTGTTCAAGATCCACCTTTCCTCTGAGGAGAGCTTGTCTGTTGACCCTCCTCTCTTGGAAGGAGAGGCTTAGGATCAATGTCTGTCACAGTCACTCACTGGACAAATAGCCTCCTTCAGTGACTTATTAGCCATGAACGTGACCTTCTTGGGCTGTCAATTAAACTGTTTTAGTTCATAAAATATTATACTATAAATTGCAAAAATGTGCAAAATAAAATATAAATAAAAGTGTACTCAGTAGTGCTGTATATCAGGAATTCTAGAAGGTAAATAAATATAAAAATACTTGGCTCTTCAGAAAAACGCCTTCTGTAAGACGATGAGATATGTATTTTAATTCTTGGTAGCAGGTTCCCAGAACTCTCAGCAGTTGAACCAGGTGTTGGAACCACGGGAAGTGTCAGCTCTCCTCCTTTGAAGGTCAAATCTGTATTGAGTTGATTGGTAAAAGAAATAGAAATACCCTAGAAGTAAAATGAAACATATTTATTACATTATACATGTAGTATCCAGATTTTGACTCAATACTGAGTACTGCATGACTTCAGTATAGATATTTTTCATTTGTATTTTCATTTACATTTTTATATTTACATTAAATAGCAATACTGTTACTTTTAGTATTGTAACAAATGGAGAAAATGTTTATACTCTTACCATTTTTCTGGAAAACATCATCAACTTTATCGCCAATTCCAGGGAAGTCCTCTGTTATTAATTTGGGATAACCTGGATCCATGTACCGACTATATTCATCATACCTGACCAAAAGGTGGTTAGAAGTATTAGGACCTTTGACCAAACATGCAGATTGATTAAAATATTTATAGAATCACACCAGCAAGGATTGCATACAAATTTTAATTCTTGAGATTAAAAAAGAGTGAATTGGGTGAGAAAAAATTGAATGCTGAGGATGTCCAAGTATGCATAAGGGCCCTCTGAAATCCAGTGAACTACAGAGATGTTCTCTTCAGGTAAAATGCTGTGTGAATGGTTAAGTTTGTGTCAAAGAAGCTCAGGAAGTTGAATGCTCTTACTGTCCCGTCTTTCCACAGCGTGGAACAGTGCCACAGGCTTGCGGGACTCCTTGTACAAGCACCCTGTGAGACCAGTCAGTCCACGGACTAAAGGATGTTCAGTGGCTACAGCCGTTCGCAAACAAAGGCAGTTGGCCAACGCTATTTGAAACTCATTTTAAGATCTTTCTCTATTTGAACAACTGGCACCCTAACATTATTTGGATCTCAGTCTTTACCTCCAGTACATGTGATCAACAAAGAAGTATGTTTTTCCAGTTTCTTCCTCACAGACAGCAGCATCAACATGCGTCACATAGCTAGGAAAGCCAAAGTAGCTGTGGATGTCCACGGGGTACCCGCCCATTACACTCCTTGTGCGGACAGCCCACATCCGATTGCCTGCCAATCAAAGCCACAGATGAGCCTCCTTGTCTGCTTTTCCAGCTGAGCTTCAAAGGCTAGAGCAGTATCCTAGCTACAAACTGCAACCATCCAGGGAAGGGTGGTGTCTTGTTTTGTGTTAAATGCTAATATTGGGATCCAACTTCAAACCAATTAAATGAGTTTGCCTTTTGTTTGTTTGACTGATTTTTGTGTTTTTGAGAGAGTCTCACACTGTAAGCTAGTCTGGTCTAGAGTTCACTATGTAACCAGGCTTGGCCAGTTTGCAGCCGCCTTCCTACCTTACCCTCTTAAATGCTGGAGTTAAAGGTGTGAGCCACCGAGCCTGGTTTATATGGGTTATTTTTTTCTAAGCCATTCTATTCTGTAACAAGATTTGAGAATTACCTTTTTTTCCCCCTATTATAGTTGAAGCTGCTTTCCAAAGCCAGATACTCAAACAACTAGAAGTTCTAGGCTATGTCAGTGGTAACAAAGTTCAATGGCATCTTAAAAGGTAGATAGGTAAATTTATGCGGATTCAAGAGTCTGTTTACAGTACCTAAGCTATATATCATAGAAAACTGATCTTTTTGAAGGCAAGATCACTCTTGTTCACAAACATGCTTATTTTAGCTCACATGAAATGGTGCTTTGAAATGCTGTATATGTAAACTTCTATTTAATTTTACATAATAAAGGCTAGAGATGACATTGCCAAGTGTGGTGTCCGTCTGAACTGAATTCTCTTCTTTGTTTGAGTCTATAACTGTATCCAGTGTCTCAATGGCTGTACTATACCAAAACATGTTGGTAAAAAATACGTGTGTCTGACATGGTCTTCTAAGTCAATAGCTCTAGACTCTCTGATCTCACTGAATCACATAAACTCATTGAATTCCATCCACAGTGACTTGGATTTTCTCATATATTAACCTATGAATGAGTTTCCTGGAAATCTTAGTAAAATTTTGATTCTCTCAAGGAAGTTTCACAGTGAGACTTGAGAGTCTATTTTGTTTTTCAAGGCAGGATGTCATTAGGACAAGGGTACTGGGAACATGACTGACTTCTAGTAAAGTGGTAACATGTTCACCACCACACAGCCTGACATCAAGAAAAGGGGCTCTAAATTAAAGTCAGGGCAACACATCATCACTTTACTAGGAGAAATCAAGTACGCAGTGCCTCATCTGCCTCCCTGGTGACAACTTCCTTCTCTCTCAAGGAGATGGTTCTTATTAAAATGGGGTCTAGGGAATTGCATGCATAAAATCATTCTGTTTCATCCTTTGTAGAACTGCCTCCTGCCTCTCAGTTTTATTTCTGAGCACTCCCAGTGTTATGAAGGAAGTTTAAAATACAGTAATTGTTTGCAAGTTCTTTAACAAGCCTAAAGAGTTACATTTCTATACACTTACTTCTTAATCAAAATGATGCTAATCATGTAATGTAACTTTTAACCAAGATGATTGGCTCCTATTAACTTACTTCATGAAACTTAGATTTTCAGAGGCACATGCAGTGAACATAGCTAATCCCTTTTATCTTACTTCAAAGCTAAATGAAAGTTTAGTTTATACAAACAGAGAAACAATCAGAAACATTACCTTTGAAAAAGCGGACTTCATCCATTATACTAGCTTCATAAGCAGCATCAAGTTTACCTGGCAGATCTGGCCAGATAATACCTATCAAATTGAGCTCTGGTTCTGGCATGAAGTGGTTTACACGGATGTAGAACCTAATTTGAAAGGGAGAGAGAGCACGGCTGTCAGTCTCCAAGCAGTCTCCACCCTCTCCTCACTGCAGCCTCTCTGAAGAGCCCAGACATGAAGGTTTCTGTTCGATGTGCTTGTTTCTTGACAGAAATACTCACGCTGTGACAAATCTTAAAAATGATGGTAGTATATCATCTGGGATCCCTATCATTTGGAGATACAGATGGCATAAACTGAACATAAGGAGTAAAAAGGTAAGTGAGAATAAGGCTGGGGATATAGATCAGTGGTCAAGTTCTGGCCTGGCATGTGTGAAGCCCTGGGTTGAAGCCTCAGTACTACCAACAGGTTTCAGTGAAGATGATGACAAAACAGTGTTTTATTTCTGTTATTTTTGGTTCCAGTACAGTTTAATTTTTATATTGACTGTGACTCACAACTAATTTGTATAAGTCTTCAAAATGTAATAGTCAGCTTTGGTGAGCCATGAGGTGCTGAGTGTAGCATGTGACCAACTGCACCGCAATATTCTGTACTTAGTGATGGTTGGCACCCCTGAGTATCTGAGGGTACATGGATACTCCTATGAATACCTAAACCTGTGGAAGGTTAAATCCTTTATGCAGGGTATGATTTTTAAAATATAATCTATGAGTCCAACACCTACAGGCTTCTTCTACACCACATTCAATCTCTCCACCCAGCCAGATCTTCCATATCCTAGCGTCTAGCCCAGTGAGTGTCACTGACCCTCCCCAACTAGCCAGATCTAGCCTGGGTCCGACACCCAGAGTCTAGGCTAGCCTAGCCACCCCTGCCTGAAACACAAACTTTTAGGCTTTTGCTATGACCCTAACTTCCTACCCTCTAATCCACAGGCCCCACACACACTACATCCAATCTTTCTACCCAGCCAGATCTACCCTCATATTCCAGGCTTGGACCAGGAGGCAAATCCTGTGTCCTCTAAACATTCCTCCCAAACCATTTCTAACCTCTTAGGCCCAACCTACCCACAAAACTATCTGTCCCAACCTGCTCTATCCATATCATATTTAGAAAATATGCCTTGATATTATTGAAAATACACCAACAACAGAAAATGAAATTTCAAGCCATTATCTTTTCTTCAAAACCCACCAGTCCTGTGGAAATGTTTCCTGTGAGAATTTTCTAGATGAACCTGAAGGCATAGAATTTAAAAGAACAATCATAACAATCATAAACTTCATCAAAGAATGAAAGTTTAAAGAAGATTAAAAAACCAGTTCAATTAAATCAAGGATAAAGAGCTTAAAGAGAACAAATGCCTGAGTGATGCCCAAGAAAACACAAAGTTGTTGGAAATGGCAAAGACAATCTAAAACTTATGAATGAAAATTCAATAAGGTAATAGAAACATTGAAAAAAACTCAAGCTGAAATGAAGATGGAATTGAAAAACCCAATACCTCAACTAGAAAATGCAAAGGAAAGCCTTATAATTAGGATGAATCAAGTAGAAGGTGGAGAATCAGGACTCAAGAATAAAGAGGGAATCTGGAAAAAATAAGCAAGAGATATGACACATTACAAAAAATACACACAGGAAATGAAACATGAAAAACCAAACCTTTGAACTACAGACATAGACAGAGAGAAGAGCCTCAAGTCAACAGCATAGACCAGATCTTCAACAAGATCACAGAAGAAAACTTTCCCAAAGCAAGGAAAAACACACCCATTCAGATACCAGAAGCACACAGACCACCAAACAGGCAAGACCAGAAAAAGAAAATCCCCACAGTACACCGTAGTTGAAATGCCAAGCACACATATAAAAGAAAGTGTGCTGAAAGTTGTAGGAGAAAAAGCACAGTGACATGTAATGGAAAACCCATTAGATAACAGATTTCTCGGTGGAAACCTTGGAGGCCAGAAGAGCCTGGAGAAATGCATTTCAAATTCTAAAAAACTATGACAGCTAGCCTAAATTAAAACACCCAGCAAAACAATCCACCATGGTTGAAGGAGAAAGAAAAACAGTATTAACAACCTAAAAACTTTCTATCCAACAAGCCAAATCTAAAGAAAATACAGGAAGCAAAATTTAGGACTGAAGAGAGACAGTGGAAAAATATGAAGCCATAATTATAAAAACACACAGTAAGCATCTTTGAGAACACAACAGCAACAAAAATCAACAACATGACTACAATTAACACACATTTCAATAATAACTTTAAATATCAGTGACCCTAATTTCCCAATCAAAAGACATGGGCTGATTGAAAGGATCAACAAACCAAAATCCATTTGCTGTCTATAATAAATACTCCTTAGCTTTAAAGATAAGCATCTTCTTAGAGTAAAAGGATGGACAAAATACTCCTATCAAATGGGGCCAGGAAGCAAGCAGGTGTGAGTCTTCTAATATCTGACAAAATAGACTTCAAACTAAAACTAATCAGAAGAGATAAAGAGGGACACTTTATTCTAATCAAGGGAACAGCTAACTAAGAAGACATTGCAATCCTAAGCATAAGTGCAGTTTCATTTTTAAAAATGTGCTAATAGATTTAAAGATACTAAAATCAATCCACTATTAGTAGATGGTTTCAAAATACTTTTTTTATCCAGTCAAGTTATCTGTACCAAAAATAAAACATAGAAACATCAGAATTAATTTCTATTATATACCAAAGGGACTTAACAGTTTATCTACAAAACATTCCATCCAAGACCAAAGAATACCAACCACACTCAGCAACACATGGGAGTTTTTCTAAAATAGACTACATCCTGGAATATAAAACAAATCTTTACAATTCAAAAAGATTTAAATGACTCCTTGCATCCTATCTGACCATAGTGCAATAAAACTTAAAATTGTCTGCAAACCAATCTGTAGGAAATACACAAACTCATGGAGACTAAATAACTCATTACTGAATGATGAATGGGTCAAAGAAGAAATCGAGAAAGACATAAAATAAACCCCTGGAACTAAATGAAAATGAAACCACAACACAAAGCCTCTGAGACACATTGAAAGTAGTCCTGCAGAGGAATTTACAGCTCAAAGTTCCTCCTTTAAAATTAAAATCAGGAAGAGCACAGATAAAGGACTTAGTGGTATAACTCAAAAAATTGGAAAAACAAGAGCAAAACAAATGGAAATCTAGTCGATGGCAAAAAATAATAAAAATCAGATCAAAAATCAATGAAATAGAAACAAAGAAACCAATACAAAGAATCAGTGAATCTAAGAGATGATTCTTTGAGACAATAGACAAGAGTGACAGCCTCTTGGCCCAACCAAGAAAGCAGAAGAGAGGACCTAAATCAATGGAATCAGTATAGAACAGAAAACATTACAGTAGATACTAAATAAATTCAGAATATTAAAAGGAAATATTTAAGAAATATGCTCCATTAAGCTAAAAGACCTAAAACAAATGGAAGAATTTCTAGATCCAGTAAAACTACCAAAATTAAACCAAGAGGAAGACAATTACCTAAACAGACTCCAAGCAGGAAAAAAAAAAGTTCAGGGCCAACTGCAGTCACATCATTAAAGTTCCATCCTTATCTTTTATTCTCAAAAGTAATAAAGGAGAGTCTAGAAAACATTTGGAGTCAATATCTGGGTATAACATAACCAGACAGCACCCAGAGTGGCTGGAGGACTCCGGCCTTCCAGAGCACCTCTGTTCTATTCTCTTTTCAGTGGGGAACATCTGGGTGTGCTATCATGTTGCCTGGATCTTTAGACACCACCGTGGTGTGGAGGGCAAGCCTGGTCCTTGTGTGGAAGGGGAGCAGCATGTTTTTAAGTCCACACACTGACAGGGGATTTTAAGTTCCCTCTTCTGAGGGGGGCTGCCCTTCTTTACCTGAGGGAGAAGCTGAGGAACTCAGAAGTCTTCCAGCAATGGCTTTTTCCTTTCTCTTCCCTGAGCTTTAGGGGCCACAGACACCCTTCAAGAGCAGAGCAAAGCTGTTAAAGAACTAACTCATTGACATAATGGTTCATAAAAAGACCTATTTTTCCTGGTAAAGGAACATCACACTCATCAACAAGCAGATTGAAATCTCGAAAAGAGCTCTGAATAGGGGGCCAGGAGACTGATAATTGCTCTGCCACCCATGAGCTCTGTGTTATCAGGGGACCTCTTTTTCCTTCCCTTCCTAATTTACAGATCTATAAGATGAGATTACATTAACATGTTTTCACTACATGTGGTGATTTTTCTGAACCAACTGACCTAATTACCACTTGGAACCAGTAATTACAAGTTGTAAAAAGATAAGAAAAGAAACACAATCAATTGTTACCATGTAATTACAAACACTGTAAGGTTAATAGATGACCCATGTCAGTGGCCTACAACAGTGAATCTAGAGTCCAGTGAAACATAAAGATATTACCTGCCTATGAAGAACATCACCTCTCCCCTAAAAGTAGTTATAGCATCAAAGCTTAGATCAGGATCACATGGTTTTGGGGTTGTTGCACCTGTTGGCTGGATAGGATTTTGGGAAGGTCCTAAAGAATATAAGAAACCTGGAGTTAATTTCCATGGTTCTAGAAGCCCACCTAAAAAATGAAATGCCTTCAACAGGTAATTGCTGTTTCACTTACCGTATAAAGCCTGGATGCGATTGATGTCATCCTGGTTTAGCACAAAGTCCTCAGTGTACCATGTGTAGCTGGGGAACATTAGTGCCCCTATATCATAGGAGTGAGTGAGTCCAAGAGAGTGGCCCAATTCATGAGCCGCAACATAGAACAAGTTGAAATCTGGAAGGACAAAGAGCCATTTCCAATTACTAAAAGTTATGTTATTTTGAGACATCTAGTAAGGAAATAATCTTCCAGGGTGAATGTTCATATCTTCTCAGTCTCTTTTCGAAATACACACATGTATATAAAGTCTTTTTCTGATGGTGGGAGAATGCATATGTTAACTATAAAGAGCCACACTCTAGGATTATATTGGTCCAATAGAGATCTCACTGATCTAAAATCCAGCTCAGATGAGTTCATGTTAACAATGACCTGGGACAAGTTCCTTTGCAGAGGGGAGATGAAGCACTAACATTTTGTACTTTTTCTTATTTACAAAGCAGATAAATGATCATTGCTGGAAAAATTGGAAAGCACAAAACAGTTTTTTTTTTTTCTCACTCAGTTTTCCAAGTTTAATACCAAATTTGTTAAGTTGATTGCATATTTCTTGTAAAAATGGTCCAGGTCATAAGTAAAACATTAAAACTTTCAACATTTTCTTTCTTTTTAAAAGAAAAGTGGTTTACATTGACTGATTGATTGATTGATTGATTGAGTGTGTATGTGTGTGTGTGTGTGTGTGTGTGTGTGTGTGTGTGTGTGTGCATGCATGTGCAAGCACAAAATGCACAGAGGATGCCTGTGTGGAAGGCAGAGAACAACTTAGAGGATTCAGTTTTCTCCTCTTCTACCAGATGGGTTCCAGCAATCAAATGGAGGATTTCAGGAGCTGCACTCATCAGCCCTCAGAATTTCTCAAGAGCAGTAACCTATTGCCATCAGGAAGATGATATACTATCAGAAATCACTCCTGTTTCCTGCTTCTCAATGTGCTAATTCTCTGAGTGGTAATGGATTACCTACTTCCGGTAATGCATTCTGTCCATTAATTAAATCAACCAACACTGCAAAGGACTAGGAAGGGCCAGTTGAACTGAGAGCAGCGGCCTCACAGACTCACTCTCACTGGTGTCGGTCCACCTGTCATCAAGATCGAAATGAACGTCGCCCCCAATTCCCGGTCCTGGCTGAAAAGCATGGGCAAGGCCATAGAAGGGTCCATCAAAAGGGTTATTGTCATTATGGTCTGCAAGGAACAAAATTCAATAAAAGGCTCATTTGGTTCTCATGTTGGTTAGCTCAGAGGTTTGCTGAGCAGCTAACAGACTTCCATCCCATGTGATACTATTTCACCCTCAAGCCCATAAAACCAATAATGCTCTTCAACAAGCAACCCCCGCAAAGCAGGGCACTGAAGGCAAGGCGAGGCTGAAGAACTTACCTCCTCTGTAGAAAGCTAGCACGATATCCCCTTCCTCCTCAAAGACCCTGGAGAATGTCAGTGGTGTCACATCACTCCAGACTTGGAAGGCTTTCTCGATGGACTCTTCCACAACTGCTCTTGGCAAATATGGTGTGTAGTTCAAAATGCTAAGGAAAAAAATAAGATGGAGACACACTGGGTCTTGTTTCCTGCTATTCTAATGGGGAATAATGACCCCTTTTTGATTCTGATGCACAGTCTAGTTACCTGTAGGTCAGATGTGTTTTTTCCCAGCGGGGATTGTTGTAGGTGATGGAGTATGGCGTCACATCAGACACCCCACACCTGGGCTTCCCCATCATCCTCAGAGTTTCAGGATCTGACTTTCCGGTCACTTTCAGCCCAAATAATTGCTGCATTTGCTTCAGCTTTCCGGCCATCAAGTCCTTGCCACTCAGGTTTTTACCTGCTATGTCTTTGCCCAAGTTGTAGTAGTTTTCCAGGTATTTCTGATAAAATACGAAGTTAACGAACCACTAAGTCAGTTAAGAGCACTTACTGCCTGCAGAGAACCCAGGCTGAGGGGAGGGGATCTGAAGACCACTGCTGGCCTCTACCTGAGGTGGGCAGACCATGATACACTCACTCATACACAGAATTAAAACTATGTAAACACTTAAAGGTATGGAGCACTAACTGGAAAATGGTTCCCCCCCTTTTTTTTATGACATCCTTAAGCTTTAGCCAAACTAGAGAATTAATTTAAAGTTTTGACTAAGCTTTGCTGCCCTTCTTATCCTTCGGTTTCAGAGCAGAGAGCTCCCACCACTAAATATTGAGAATTTGAACAAGAATTGTAGGTGAGGTTTGCACTCTGTTGCAAATCCTCATTTGTAGAGGAAGCTGCCTCTCTTTCCTTGGTTCCCTCTCCTCCAACCAGACTTGGCTATATACGTGTTTGAGAAGGTTCCATTTCTGATAAACACCATTTCTCTTAAAAGGAAATCCACCCATAAATGCCATCATGCTGTAATAGAAGGATGCAAAGCAAAGGCTGGCATTCCTGTCCCGTGTAATGTAGTGTCCATTTACCCAGACAGTCTCCGTATCTTGCCGGCGTCCTTCTTGAAACACGGGGAAGGTATAAGAGCTGGTGACCCAGAGAAGCAACAGCAAAGGAGGGCTAAGCATGATGTCCCTTTTCTCTGGGCGAGACCACCAACGGCCCCCTCCCTGCCTGTTGCAATGTCCTATCCAGGAAGCTCCATCGTTATATAGGGACTTCTCACACTTCTAGAAAGCCAGAGGCTGTGTGACTCATGCTTCACAACATCCTCTTCATCGGCAGCAAAGAACCTGGGAAATCAGAAACTGTGACCCTAGCAGATTATTTGGGCTAGTTTGGTGTGGTAAACCCAGGACTGTATCAAACAGAACATTTGTGAAAGAGATGTTCTTCATCAATATCCATCTTATCTGAGAAAGGATCAGGCCTATTAAACACATAGGTACAGCATCTTCCAAGGCTGTGTGTGTGTGTGTGTGTGTGTGTGTGTGTGTGTGTGTGTTATGTGTGTATGATGTATGTGGTGTGTGTATGTGTGTGTGTGGTGTGTGTGATATGTGTTTATGTGTGTGGTATGCATATATGTACGTATATGTGTGGTGTGTGTATGTATGTATGTGTATGGTGTGTGTATCGTGTGTATGTGTGTTTGTAAATGTGTGGTGTATGTGTGCAGTGCATGTAGGGTGTGTGTGTGTGCACGTGTGTGTGCGTGTGTGGTGTGTGTACTCACATGCCTGTATATGTGTGCATAGAGACCAGAGGACTGCCTTGGTTGCTTCTCCTCAGGAGCCATCCATTTTTGTTTTTTGGAAGATTCTCCCATTGTGCTGAGCTCACCTAGCAGGTCATACATCCTAGTGGTAGGATTACAAATTCACATCATCATGTCTCACTTTTCAAATGGGTCTCTGGGATCATAATCAACTCCCTGTCTCCTTGCACAGCAAGCCCTTTCCTGAGCCAGCCCTACAGCCCCCAGTAGCCCCTGATAAGCAGGTTTTACTACTTGGCTCTCTGATGTCTGCATACACCTTGCTCCCAGGAAAGAGGGTGGGATCACTGACCCTGAGTGACAGATGATGTTCAGCATCCATGCTGTTTGAACTCTAGGCCCTCCAGTGTTTACTGGCTCTCCTGGGTTCCTGAGGTCCCCTTCAGCCTTCAATAAACTATCTGCTACGAGACTGCAACAGCACCATGGCTTCTCTTTACCTTTTTCAAGGTGTGGGCTATGAGAACCTTGCTCAAGAAGAACTCTGGGAGATGAGATATGCAGAGTTACACAGACCTGCTAATCAGCCTCATGGAACAAAGAAGACTCATCTCTGAACCCTGTCTAAATGCACCAGGTAAAACGGGCTGGCAAGAGACCAAGTGTGATCCTGGGTTCTTGCATGTAATTATCCTTGTTCTCTTAATATGGGCACATCTTTGCTTACTGAGGATAGGTGGCATGTAATTTATACTACACACACACACACACACACACACACACAGACACACACACACACACACATTCATGCATGTATTTGTATGTTCATCCACCATTCAGAAGGTCTCATGGAGCCTCTCTGGAATAGCTAAATCATGTATCACTGTGTTATTGAAAGATGTGCACTCAAGGACTCATGTTTCATATAAAATTGCTTATTCATGGCACCCATATCCCCATTAGAGAGACAAGGCTGTCTGTCTCTGTAGGTCCCTCTCTTCCTGTCCCTTCTCTTCTTGGAAGAGGCTCAAGAATATACAACATGGAGAAGCACTGACCCACTCCCTACCTCACCTCCTCATGGTACCACCTTCCCCTGGGACCAGAGTTGGTGTCCTCAGGACTCTTCTCACCTTGTGCATGTCTGTTCTCACGTACAACCAATATCTTATTCATAAATAATGCTTTGATAGATCCTGGGTTGATATGAAAGCATTCATTTCCTCTCCAGTCAGTAATATGTGAGTCCAATAGTATAGGAGACTGGGAGAAGGCCTCTCAAAGACAGAAGCCTCTCTTTGTGGGCATCAGAAAGATGGGGCGTGAGGAAGACTTCAGCAGAGTGCCTGCAGCCTAGGGAAACAGTGGAGCACAGTCATCAGATGAGAGGTGCAGTCTGCGCTTCAGGAGTTAAAGGGGGCTGGCACTCCACGATACTGCAATACTCTGTATTTTACATTCTATTTAAAATAGCTATTTTCATATAGTATGTTCTGAACATGGGTTCTTGTCCCTCATGTCCTCCCCGGCCTTCCAACTCCCCTGCCTCTCTCTGTCTCTGTCTCTGTCTCCCTCTTAAAAAAAACAGACAGAAAAAATAAAAAAGACAAACAAACAAGGATAAAACAAAATGAACAAACTAACAACAGAAAGAAAAGAAAGAAAAAGAAACAAATAGCATGAGACACCACACACATACACACACACACACACACACACACACACACACACACGTGCGCATACACACACACTCACACACTCATACACAAAACCCGTACAATATAAAATTAGAAATCAAAGTCTGATGTGGGACAGGAAAAAAACCAGTATTTTTATTTAAAGCAGGTTGATTATAAATGCTATCTCTTTCTAAAGAAGAAAAGAGGATATGATATAGATATAATAGGATGAAAGGGTAGATTAAGGAACCTACTTCTAAAGAGCAACAACTTGTTTAAAATGTTTTACATTGGTATAAACTTTAGTCTATTGATACAAATTTAAAGTTAATTTTGTTATACTGTGTGTATATTTCTACTCATGTTTAAGGTAATATGTTTGTATAGCTCATTTTAAATTATAATGGATAATTAAAAATAGATTAATAATTAGTCATCTATGATAATCATACTCGAAGCCATATTAGTTAAGTCTTCTAGGTATGCATAGAGATATTTCAGATAGATAGGTAATCTTCAAATACTTCAAAGACCTACAGAATATGGCATTTAAAATATTTTTTAAATTTAGACTTTCTGGACAGTGAGATATGTCTGCTCCTGGCAACATCAATTTACTTCAGAGAGGAGGATGGGCATTGAAGACACTTCATATCTTATCTTCACCTTGGCAAAAATAGCCATTTGGGCAAGAAACTGTTCTTGCCTGGACTGCTTGATCGACTGGACATACAGGACCCATAGAAAGGTGACCACTAAACTTTGCTTGACAAAATGGTCCTTCAGGTTCCTGCTTCGCAGAAGAAATTGCCAGACATTCTACAGGACACTGAGAAAATTGACCGAGAGACTCTAGCCCTGGGGACTGAAGATAAATGCCCCAACCTTACAAAGGAACATTAGGTGACTGTCCAGGCTGCCAGCTGTCTCTGTCTACCCTGTAAGACTCCTGAAAGTTGCATCCTTCTCCCAGTTCTCAGGTAATATTATATCCTTCTGAGGTCTTTGATGTGGTTGAAGACTAGATAGTTATAATTTTCTCAGTTATGGTAAAAGATAAGTTAGATATAAAACCTTAGACTCACAAATATAAGATAGATAGGATATCTTCTTTAATATTGTAACTGTAATTGCTTGATAATTGTTTTGTTATCTGTAATTTTACTATGTGAAAGTTAACCTTCCTTTTTTAACAAAAAAGAAAAGGGGAAGTGCTGTGGATATCACTCTGTATAAATAAAATGCTGATTGGCCAGTAGCCAGGCAGCAAGTATAGGCGAGACAAGCAGAGAAGAGAATTCTGGGAAGTGGAAGGCGGAGGGAGAGACACGGCCAGCTGCTGCCATGACAAGAAAGAAATAAGGTACTGGTAAGCCATGAGCCACGTGGCAAAGTATAGATTACTAGAAATGGGCTAAATATAAGAGTAAGAGCTCGACAATGGTAGGCCTGAGCTAATGACCAAGCAGTTTAAATAATATAAATGTCTGTGTGTTTATTTTACAAGTGGGTTGTTGGACTAACACAGCTTGGTGGCACCTGGAGAGAAGGTCTCCAACTACAAAAGTCTATATAAGCAAAAGACCAGTAAGGTACCCCTGAGTTCATTTGTGTTTGCTGTCCACTGCTGGGCATGGGGCTGGCCTCTGAATGTGGTTTGTATTCCCAGTGAGATGTCCTTGGGGAAACTAACTTTTCCTTCAGAAGCAGTTATCAGTTGGAGGTAGTTTTTGGTTGGGGATGGGAGCTTGTGTCCACTTTTCCATTGCAGCACTAGGACCCCATCTGTTCTGGACCTGTTCAGGCCCTGCCCATGCTATCACAGTCTCTGTGAGTTCATTTGTGCGTCAGTCCTACTGTGTCTGGAAGGCATGTCCCCTGGTGTCATCCATTCCCTCTGGCTTCCACAGTCTTCTTGCTTCCTTTTCCGCATAGCTTCCTGAGCCCTGAGGGGAGGGATTTGATAGAGACATCCCAGTTAGAACTAAGTGTTTCAAAGTCTCTCATTCTCTGCACATTGTCCAGCTATGGGTCACTGAATTAGTTTCCATCTACTGAAGAATAAAGTTTCTCTGATGCTGACTGAGTGAGACACTGACCTATGGGTACAGCAGAATGCCATTAGGAGTAATTTTATTGCTATGTTCCTTTAGCAGAACAATAGTATTTAGTTTTCCTCTAGTTTGCTTGTGTGGCTAATAGCCACACAAGCAGTGTAAAGCACAGGTTCCATCTCATGGAGTGGATATTAAATCCAATCAGATAGTCATTGGTTGCTCCCACAATGTTTGTGCCACTATTATACCAGCATATCCTGCACACAGGTCACCACCATAGGTCAAGGGATTTGAGGCTGGTTTGGTGTTTAGGTTTCTCCTCTGGTGGTGTGCAGAGTACCTTCCAGTACCATGAACACTAGTCAGTAGGAAGGAAGGTCCTAGGAAGGCACCAGCTCAACTTCTCTGTCTTCAGTGAGTTGTGTAGATATTGTATTAAGCAGTGGGTCCTAAACATCAGCTTGTAGAGAGCAACCAATAGCCTTGGCTGAGTTATTTTGAGGTTTTTATGGGGCCCTTTTGACAACAACTCAATTAGATGCATCCCGTTCCTATACTCATTGGAGGTTTCACTTGGATGTGAGTGGTCTAGTTGAGGCTTTGACTTTCTCATTATTTGGTGATTCATTTACATTTCTTTCATATACACATATACATTTTAAGAGGCATCTAATGTAGTAGGTTTTTGGGTGACCTCTCAAATGTCCCTACTGTTAGCACTTCTCCATATTCTCTCCCTTACTGCCCCCCCCTCCAGTTTAATCCTCCCATTCCAGTATCCCTCCTGTTTATCTCTACCTGTATTTTCTCTTTGCCCTTCCTTGGGCAATCCTTACCTCTCTGGTAGTTCCTTACTCTATACCTAACCTCTGTGGTTATTCAGATAGTAGAAAAGGCTTAACAGATAGCATCCACATATAAGCAAATACCTGCCATATTTTTCTTTTGGGGTCTAGGTTACTTCACTCAGGATGATTTTTTTCTGGCTCTATTCATTTACCTTTGAATTTCATAATTTTTTAACAGCTGAATAATATTCTTTGTGTAAATGTACCATATTTTCCTGATCAATTCATCTGTTGCTGGGCATCTAAGCTATTTCCAATCTCTGGCTATTATGAAAAGATCAGCAATGACATGGTTGGGCAACTGTCTCTGTAGTAGAATGTAGTGTCCTTTGGGTGTATGTCCACTAGCTGGATCTTGAGGTAGAACAAGAAATTTTAGAAAAGTGCCTTTTCCTGGCTCCCTGAGACCTAGAAAATAAGAGTTACTAAACTCATTTGATGGAGGACAATGTGACCACCAGTAATTAGGGAGGAGACAATGGTATACAGTATGATCCTAAAAGAGGCTCAGAAAATATATGATCTTGCAGGAATATGTGTATTCTACAGTCTAGAAGCTTTCAGACTTCTATAAACTACTATCCTTTACTTGAACAAACCCTGAAAGCCAGTTTTAGAAACTGTACTTACTTGGACCGAGTGTGTTGGTGCACACCTTTAATCCCAGCACTCTGAGGTAGAAGCAGGTGGATCTCTGGGAGCTGGAGGCCAGCCTGATCTAGAAAGTGAGTTCCAGGACCTCCAGGACTGTTTACACAGAGAAAAATGCTGTCTTGAAAAACCAAAAAAGAAAAAAAAGAAACGAAATGTGCTTACTGTTGTTTGTCTGTGAGCCATGGCTCATGGGTGTGGCCAGGAGACGCCTTGTGGGGTAGGCTCTCTCTTCCACCTTTTCGTGGGTTCTGGGGACTAACTAAGGTCACAAGGCTCACACAGCAAGTGCCTTTGCCCACCAAGCCATCTCCCTGTCCTCTAATAGAAACGGAAGCTCTCTAGTGGGCCTTGCCCATGCTCTGTATGATCCACCTTCTTCAGCAAGGTCACCCATTGTCTCCTGACCCAATCCCAGAACCGCTAAGATAAACCTGAAGCTGTTTTATGATCTGTCTGGGTGCAGACAAGGCTTGAAAACTGGAAGCTTAAAGTAACGTTTTACTCAATTCCTTCCAAAAACAACAAAGAGTCTGTGAATTAAGTTTTGCTAAGGTACCCAATCTCGTATAATTACGTAGTCTTGAATCTTGAAATTTTCAGCTAGTTACTCATGGCAGAACTCTATTAATATCCACAGGTAGGTTGTGGACTGGTGTGTGAGTATTTGAGAACAATAATTAATAAAGCCAGGGATTCAATAAAATAAAATTTAGCAATGCCTAGAATTGACATGTTTTACAGGAAGATAAAAATAAGTGAAAACCCTATCTGCTCTTTATGTCTGCATAAGTTTTTTTTGCTTCTAGGAGAATCTTCCTCTCCCACCCCCTATTAGATATAATTTTATGGACATTACTTCCTCTGCCTTTTGTCCCATTGGAGAATGGCATGCCTAAAAGGACTTTCCTTGAGGGCAACTATGCCAACTGACTCCCAGCTCTTTCTACACATGCAAATTATCCTGTGATTTTCTTGGTTGTTTCATGCTGGGTGTTTTGTGAAAGGCCTCAGAGTGCTCGTGTTTCCCACAGTAAATTCAGTCTTTGAATTTCAACTTGTGTCTAATTTTTTTATACTTAGGGAGTCAGCCTTTTGAACGTTCTTAGTTCATTTGAGCTGCTTTTCTCCTTCTCTTTTTTTCTACTACATGTGTTGAACTGGTCTTTAACAATAAACTTTGACTATTAAGGATTTAATACTGTTTTGTTAGGAAGTGGTATGTAGGAAAAATGATTCTACCCACTATCATCTTTCAATCTATCATCTCTCTCTGTCTCTCTGTCTCTCTGTCTCCCTCCCTCCCTCTCCCTCTCTCTCTCTCTCTCTCTCTCTCTCTCTCTCTCTCTCTCTCTCTCTCTCTCTGTATCTCTCTGTTACCTGTCTTTCCATCCATCCATCCCCATATATGTCCACATTGTATCTCTGTTGCTAAACACCGTGTCAGACACTGGTCACACATGGTTACTTGGGTCTTCAAGGTTTCATTTTAGGTGTAAACGACATACATCAATTCTCTGTTATTTCCACAGGCTGAAGTCCCATATGTCCTAGCTGTATATAAAGAAACAGGCTGCAGAGCCAGGAGTGACATTCTGGTGTGAAAACAGTCTGACTCTGGGGGCTCCTTGGGATGCAGAGTCTGAGTTCACAGCTTTTGGGGCTGGCAGTCTTAGTCACATTAACCTCTTTAATTCTTATGATTTGAATCAGATGTGTGGTTTGAACACTGCCAGGGCCACTCAACATACCTCTTAGTTCAACCTGCTTCCAAGAACCAACCACTTCCTCTATCTTTTTCTTCAGCTCAGGCTCACCTCTGTCAGTCTTTCCTTATTTTACCAGCTTTGTTATTGATGACGTCTCCAGATCAGTCATTGTCAGCTAAAGCAGGTGGCATCAGAGTGAGTGTAGCAAGCCAGTATCAGACAAGTCTCCGCTTACCTCCGCACACTCTGAGGATGCTGTGCAGCCTGTCTGAAGAATGGCTGGCTGTACTGTAAGACAGCTAACAATGCTCGTTTCATGGATGAGAATTATATATATATATATATATATATATATATATATATATATATATATATATATATATATATATATATATATAATGTATCTTCTTCCTTTCTGTGTTAAAATAGAAATAGTCCTGTATGCTAATGTTGTTTGGATTTTCTCATGTCCATTAGGGGCTTTCTTTTTGCACACTTCTTCATAGTTTTACATTATCATAATTTCCTGAAAATCAATGCTGAAGCACTCTCAAGACTTTCAGTCCGGCCAGGTAGAATGGTACACATTTGTTGTCTCAACACTTCTTTGGAAGGAGAGCAAGCTTTTCTTAAGTCATGAGCAGCCCGGTCCACACAATGAATTGCAGGTCAGCAAGGGCTACTAGGTGAGACCTTGCCTCAAAAATAAAAAGGTCTATGTCCATTTCTAGCCATGTCATTCTGCTTCTTACATGGCATACTTGCATAAAAATAAGTACCATGTCTTTCACTGATTTTTATTAATATTTAATTGATTAATATAGTTGAATGTAAAGTATTCTTAATTAATTAAATTGCATTAAAATAACTACCTAAATTACATTAAAATAACATTTAATCGGTATTCATATCAAGATAATTTTAATGTGGATGAGTTTTCAAATAGTGTAAATCTTTTATGCAGATTTAAAAGCCAATAGTATTTCTAAATACTTAAACAACTATTAATCTAATTAATCAAAAATCTAATTACAAAAATTAAGAAATTGAATTTCTTAAGTCAATTTTCATACACTTTTCAAGCATTGTGAAACAGAAAAAAAATACAGCATTCATGACAGCAGACTATATACCAAGTATCATGACTAATCAACACTATTTAAAAAGCCTCAATATTGTATTCACCCCCTTCCCTCTATAGATATAAATATATGTATATGTGTCATTCACTGACCACTACAGTGCTGGGCCCTCACCTCACCTGTGTCAAATCCCCTCTTCTGTTGGATTATCCCTAATTCCTCACCAGATCCCCAGCATCTGCTTCCTTCCTCCTGCCCTCGGGCTCAGACGCTCCTCGCTTCCTGTAAACACAGAGTACTGGACCTTTCCAGGAAACCTTCCCAAGGCAATAGGAACTAAGCCATTCTGGAGCCTTTAGGGCCAGCCTGTAGGTAAAATCTACAGCACAGAATCCAGATAGCAAGTGAAGGGGCCAGAAGCCAGTTCACACCAAGTTCTAAAGCCTACCCTGAAGCAGACTGTCCTTTGTAGAATCCTGCTTAGAATTTTCTTCCATTTGTGATCAAGGGCTTCATTTACCAACCCTCCCACCACAGCCAGGTTCTGTTCTGTGGTTCTGTGGGCCTTGAATATTCCCCGGGAAGGACACAGTTCCAAGAAGAGCCTCCTAGAAGTGTACCTGAACATTGTGTTCTCTTTTATAACTCCTGAGCATTGTAAGTGCTTCTTCAGATTTGTAATGATTTGTGTCTCTCTGTTGGATTTTAATGATTATAATGATCCCAATGAAGTCAGGAATTATGTGCATATTTTTAGGCTTCTGTGTGTCCAGTCTAGCACACTGCCTGGCACATGGAATATGATTAATGAATTTTCTTCCAATAGAAGCATAGTCTAAAGGTGAGTGAGCACCTAGTGCATACTTAGGAATTGAGCTTTAAGTGCTACTGAGGGGGTGAGAAACCTGTTTTAGAATTGTCCTTTGCAAACAGACATTCACCTTGAGGCACACACAGGTACAAAATGAGCACAAGATGATATTTTCACGTGTGTACAGGGTAGATTTGAGGAAAGTTGATGGCCAAGGCAGGGAGGGACAATTCTGAGGGAATATGTAAGTTAAAGGAATAGGATTCCCTCACCTGTAGGATGAGGCGTTCAAACTGGATTATTTGCTATGAGTGTAGAATTCATTGCAGTTGTTAAAAGCTGTCCCTATAATATGAGACTCACCACTAGCTTGTTCCATTAGGTATGACAGAGACATCTGAAGTCTAGGTGGGGAAAATACACTTCTTGTATTTTCCTGTACATAGGGGTGCATTAAGTGGGTGAGTGGTATTTTCTTTTAGGAATAAGTTCCTCCAGCAGAGACAGAGAACATCTACCTCCAGTGGCCCAGAATACCCAGCTGCGGGTTACTCAGTCTATCAGTGCCCAAGATGCTGAGTTCTGGAAATCAGCAGTCAAAATTCCATGGTTAAATAAATGATACATCATCTTTATTAAATAAAAGCAAATCATCTACATAGATACAATAATTTGTTTATTGTCCAGAAGTGATCTCAACCTCTCCATGTGACAAAGTACAAGCTAAGCCGTGCTCCTGAATGCCTGTGAGCACTGGAGGCTGACTGGTGAGGTCTGTAGCTTCTATTTCACTCTGCCATTGCACACACTGGGGACGAACTACTTCAGTTCACAAAGACTCGGATGGAGAACTGTCAACTTCAGTTAAAACACACCAGCTCTTCCTTGAGTCTCTTCTAACAATTAAACCAAGTGTTACTCTTCAATACATGGGTCACTTTCTTTGCATTGGGGTCAAACTCCAACTGTGAAGATCCACTGAAGAAATAGAAAAACCCTGCATGGAAAGACAAGAGGAAATGTGAACTACATTCTTCTAAGTAGAAACTTGGGAAGATTAAAAACCTTAGTAAGAGATAAGTGGAAAAGAGAATCAGGGATGTTACTTAGTAGTAGGATACTTGCCTACAGTGTCCAAAGTTGTGTGTTCAAACTCTTGCCTAGAGTGTTTTAAGTCCTGAGTTTACACCCTTGCCTGGAGTGTTCTAAATCCTGGGTTCAGACCCTTGCCTAGAGTTTTCTAAGTCTTGGGTTCAAAGCTTTGCCTAGAGTGTTCAAAGTCCTGGGTTCACACCCTTGCTCATCTGAGAAAACAACAACAAAACAGTACAGAATGTCTCTGTAGTTTTAGTCTGTGCCAGGGACAATGTCAAGCATTTAACAAAACTGCTATTTTTATAAACTTGGTTAGGCAAGAGCTCTGTGAAGTAAGTCTATCTAGTTCCATCTTTCTGACAAACCAGATGAAGTTTAGGCAGATGCAAATATTTGTCTCAATAGACTTGCCAGGGAGGGAAGGAGATAGCATTGAGTCTGTACTTCCAATTAGGGAAAAAATGCTGCTTGTCTGAAACTATGGTTTATTTTCTTTCTTCCCAGTCCCCCTTCTCCCCAAAGGCTATTTCTGGCTCTAGAGAAACAGTGACTTTTGATCACCATGGTTTCTCCCTCTCTGCAGATGTGGCCCTCAGTGTCAATAAAGATCACTCTTGCATAGGAAAAAATTCTTTTAGGCTTTGATGCATGGAAAGATGAGTGTTTATAGGGAATCAATGTTGTCAGTGATTTACTGAGTCAGGAAAGACAGGGACAGTCGACGACTGAATAGTGGAAACAGATGGAGTTGAGAAGGTCAGCCAGCCTTAAACCAGGTCCCGCCACTGATGGCAGCTTCCTAATAACATGGATAAGAAAGGCAACAGCTCACAATGTGAGGAAGTGACTTGTCAGCACTTTGGGCTTCTACACATGCATACAATAGAAGAGTTGTGTCAATCAATCCCTTTCATGAGTCAGAACAGCTCACCTGAATGAGAACTGTAATTGCCACAAAAGCAAACACGCTGAAATTCTTGGAAGAGAGGAGAGTACTGATTTTTTAAATCTGTTATTAGAAATTATTTAATCCTTTTCCATCTTCTCATACTACAGAGCATTTCAAGGGTCCCATTGTCAACACAGTAAGTGTCTTCTTACCAAATGCTGCGAAGGCAGCATCCACATTTGAGTCAACACCTGGAAAGTCCTCAGCTATTATCCTGGGAAATCCTGGCTCCATGGATTGTTTCTTCTCATCAAATCTGCACAAAATGAGAGAAGTGAAGCTCAGCAGTGTATGGAGGGCATGTTCCCTAAACTTGTAAGCCATGTGGAATTCTAGTAACCTTTCCAAGTTCTGCAATGCATGAAGGGCATGCTCCCCAAATTTGTGAGTCATGTAGAATTCTAGTAACCTTTCCAAATTCTGCACATAAATGTCAAGATTATTTAGCATCATGTGTTTTTAATAAGGTAAAACTTAGCTCTTAAAAACATAGCTGCACTGGGACCAGAACAACAGTCTACTACAGCAATACTGTTTGTTACTGTTTTTCTTAAGACTGGACAAAAGACTCCTCATCTTTCAACCAGAAGGGCATGATTGTGTGAATATACAACTGTGTATACATGCATATGCATATAGTGCACACACACACACATATATGTGTGGATTGAGTTACTGGTCAGAAATACAATTTCCATGACTACAGAGTGCCTTAGTGGTTAAGAGCTCTTTCCCATGACGGGAGTTCACCGCACCATCCATAGTCAGGTGACTTACAAATGCCTGTAACTCCAGCATCAGAGGATATGAACCCCTCTTCTGGCCTCTGTGGGCACCTGTATACCTATGTACACACTCTCTCACAGATATATCCTCATGAATAGAAATGGAATGTTTGGGGCTGGAGTGATGGCTCAGCTGTTAAGAGCACCATCTACTTTTACAAAGGCCCCAGGTTAGGTCCCCAGTACTCACATGGTGGCTTACAACCATCTGTAACTCCAATTCCAGAGGAATGCTATACACATTTCTGCCTCCAAGGGCACTGTGTGAATGTAGTGCACATGTGAGAGCACACACACACACACACACACACACACACACACACACACACAACTACTCATATACATAAAATAATAAAACAAATTTTAAAAGTTGAATATTAAAAATGAAAAAATATACTTTCCAGTTCACCACCATAAGTAGGCTGTCTGTCCTTTCCTATCCTGTACATTGAAGTTTTCTATGGAAGCCCCTGAGGAAAAGGGACTGAATGAAAAGCAAGACACAGTAAGTGTGGTTTTGACCAATGGTCTGCCTTGTTGTCTCAACATCTGGACTGATGGCCTAGGAATTAGTAGTGAGCCTGGAAGGAGTCCTGAGTGGAAACCATGAAACTGGTGTCTCATCTCTAGCCAGGCAGAGGTTCTCAGTGTGTGAGCTCAGCTGAAGTCCTTGAGAGGAAGACGAGACCCAGGCACAAGGAGACAAGGGAAAGGAACAGTAAATTACGAGGAAGTAAAGACTTGATGTTCAGAAAGAAAGACTTCATGAAGGTGCAGGAGTTAAGCTTGAAATGTGTGCAGGATTGAGCAGGTAGAGAAGAGAAGGAGGCCTACAGAGTGGGGAGGGGGGGGGGAGACACATGCTCTAAATAGGAACACTTCAGAAATGCCTGTTGGAAGATGCTCCTATGTTTCAAAGCGGTTCCCACAGCTGTCAAAGTCCCTGTCCTCACCCAGAGAGGAGAGTGTGGATAAGGGTGAGGTGGAAGTGTTTCCTCAGAGGGAGAATGCAATTCTCAAGTTTGTCTCTACACAAAACCATCCTCACAGCATCTCACCTCCAGTATTTGTCCTCTACAAAGAAGTATGTCTTCTTCTTCACCTTATCAGAAACTGCAGCATCGATCTTCCCAACAGTTTCAGGGAGACCCAAAGTATGGATACTTTTAGGATAACCTGCTTGCTCTTCATGACCTCGGACAGCCCAGAACTGATTTCCTATGCAGAAACCAAACAACAGAACACCAGTCATGTTAAAAGTCCAGTGACTGTGCCTTGAATTTTGGAAATGCATTCTTAGCACTGTCTTTACATGGTGAATAGCTTTAGGGTTTAGCTCAATGATGAGCATTCAACAAACGCTTGGTGGAAGTAACAAAGGAAGGGAGTTCTCAACCTGGACAATGCATCTCCCTGAGTTCACTTTCTAACCATAAATAAAATTTTGGTTTTATGTGTTTCCTTATCATCTTTGGCTATTTTTTAATTACACTGAATTTGACATAAGAAAGCCAAGCAAGTCCTGTTCACGTTTGATTCACTAAGTTAAAGCAATGCTGTGGAATAATCACCTTTAAAAATGAAAACAGTGTCTCTGTTAGTAACCTCATATGCAGCATCCATGCTGGAAGGAAGGGATGGCCAAAATGAAGAGATCAAATAAAAGCCAGGCTCGGGGCTCCTCAAAGATTTTCGCCAAAAATGCCTAAAATTAGATGTAAAAGAAAAAAAGGGTGTCAGTCAGAAACCAGCCTTTCATCTCTAATGTGTCATCCCTGTTCCAGTTCACCCAACATTCTCCATCCTCCAGGCTGGATGAGCAAAATACAGGAATGTCATTACAGGGAAAATCAATCAATCTCTCTCTCTCTCTCTCTCTCTCTCTCTCTCTCTCTCTCTCTCTCTCTCCTCTCTCTCTCCCCTTCTCTCTCTCCCCCCTCTGTCTCTCTCTCTCCCCCCTCTCTCCCCCCTCCATCTCCCTCTCTCTGTCCCTGTCTCCCCCCTCTGTCTCCCTCTCTTTGTCCCTGTCTCCCCACTCTGTCTCCCTCTCTCTGTCCCTGTCTCCCCCCCTCTGTCTCCCTCTCTCTGTCCCTGTCCCCCCTCTCTCCCCCTGTCTCCCTCTCTCTGTCCCTGTCTCCTCTCTCTGTCCCTGTCTCCCCCTCTCTGTCTCCCTCTCTCTGTCCCTGTCTCCCCCCTCTGTCCCTGTCCCCCCCTCTACTCAAAGAAAGACTGCAACAGACCTCCTGTCATAGATTTCCAGACGTTTGTGAAAGCCAAGTCCTCCACTAATTAATTAGTTCAGCATAAGCTTTAACTACATGCAATACACATGACACAGTGTGTAATTAGTAATTAAAGTATCATCCACAATTCCCAAAAAGATAGACAGAGAGTGAGTGAGTGTGTGTGTGTGTGTGTGTGTGTGTGTGTGTGTATGCATGCACATACATTCACACACCTGCATGAGTGTAATGTATAAATATATTCTTGTACATTCACAGAAAAATAATGTAGGATACACAGAGATCTTGAAGTAGGGTATGTTGGCACAGCCTGGAATCCCAGAACTTGGAAAGAGGCAAGAACGTGACAACTTCCAGCCAGTCTGGGCCTCTCAGAATATCCAGACTATGTATAGAGGGATCTTGGGATGAAAACTTTCCAGCTCCCTTTCATGCAGAATGAATTCCCAGTAAGCGAACTGATAAAACATGATGCTTCTCCTGATATTGTTTTGAAAGAAAGTAAAGAGAAAACTGACTCTGAAGTTCATTTCTACCCTCTAAAGAGCAGTCTGTCCCTAGGATATTTGGGAACAAAAACCTTAGTGACAAGAATCAAACCATCTGGCTTCCAAAAGGAACTTGACGATTTTAGAAACATGTGGAAAGGTCAGTGCTAGACCCAAAAGATTTCAGGTCCCAGAGTTTGTCTTTAAAATGTGTGTGTGTATATATATATATATAGTTTTCCTGCTTATTGCCCTTTCTAAGCATTTTTCATCAAAAATAGGTAGCAATTTAGGGCTCTTGGTCTGACCTGTCTTTGAAAAACAAGAATTCTCCTCGAAGGGTGGTGACTGCATCAAAGGACAAAGTGGGACTGCACATCAGTGACTCAGGTTCTGGAGAGCTGGATGTGGTGGGTACCACAGGGACATGAGGGGATGCTGGCAGAGGTCCTAAAGGGAACAGATTAAGGGAGGCAGAGTTAGGAGAAATGTGGCCTACTTGTTAATTCTGTGTTTCCCAAACACCCTCAACATCTCTGAATTTAATTACAGATACTTATCTGGTATACAGCAGCCACAAGGACTCCCTTATCCTGTTTTACTCACCATAGAGGGACTGAATTCCTTCTACATCATCTTGAGAGAGACGAAAGTGGGCCAGGTCTGTGGAGGACTTGTAGACTGGGTACATCAAGGCTTTAGTGTTGGCTGAGTGAAAGAGACCCAGGGAGTGGCCAAGTTCATGAGCAGCAACCAGGAATAAGTTGGTACCTATGGGAGAAAACATAAGTAATAATTCCTTATCCTTAGTTATATCTACAACATAAAGACTAGCTGAAACCATAAGTAATAGTTGCTTATCCTTAACTACATCTACATCATATAGGATATCTAGGCACAGTGTTTATTTACTTCCTGAAAACACACAGGCTTGCACTCACCTTGTTTGCTGTCTCATTGAATAATGGACCCATCATTCTCAGCAGGAAAACAAGTGAATTTTGAAAGTCGTGCTGGAGATCAGTCAAGTACGCAGACTCACTCAGAAATCCCTCTCTTGGCCTCCAATTGCCTGGCAGCAGCTCCCAGTCACTACTTATTACTTAGTATGTCAGAGCTCTCTTTTCTTTTGTCCATGAAAAGTAAAACTGCTCCAGCATGGAGTTAGCATTTGACAACTTCCGTATCAGTCAGCTCATGTCAGGGGATTCTCATCTCATTCTAAAACCCATACATAACTCTAATCCTGTACTTTCCATTGGATTTTGCCTACATCATTTTATGGTTTCATCATCTGGTGAGAGAGATGTCGTAGGGTTTGTAAAATTGGTTTTAAACCAAGTAGCATGCCTGAGTATTTGTCATAAATGAGATCTCGGACTCTTAACTGTATTCAGGTTCTTCTCGTTATAATTATATGGAGCGGTCCTTCAGGGCTGAAGTTGGGATGTGAGGAGATTATGACTGGCATAACTTTTGTAAATATTACCTGTGGATGTTGTAGACCTGAGGGGACTCATTTTAAATAAGGGTCTTCTGGGAGGGGAGAATGCTAATTCTCTAACATATGAATTTTATTCAGTGAAAAAGTTAGATTTGCATTTTCTACAGATATCAGTTTATATTTTCATTATGAATCCCAGTTCAATCTCAAAAGTAACACATTATTTCAGGAAAGTTTTTGAAAACTTAATCCCCAAAGTTATGAACTAAGAGGCCTTCTCTCTGTACAGTTTGGTCCTTGTACTTCAGAGATAGTCATTTTCTTTCAGAAATTGATAAAAATTCATCTTAACCACAAGTCACAAAAATGTGAGCTTAGTAAGACCAACCAAACAAAAACTCCTCAGATTTCTGAAGTTTAATTTTGGTTTCTGGTTTAAAAAGTAAAGAGGGGAAATTCCCAGAGCCAATGTACTACCCTATGCTGTTGCTTGAATATCTACAATTTTATAGCATTAGGAAGTTTTTATAATAGTAGTCTGTAGATTACACAAGATCCACAACTATTAAAAATTTAGTGATTCCCCCCATTACTGAACATAGATTCTTTTCTCATCCTGATAAGAGTTTCTCCTCCTTCTACTCCTCCCAGTACCCCTATGTCCCCTCACAGCCAGATCCACTTCCTTTCTGTCTCTCATTGGAAGAGAACAGGCTTCTAAGAGACAACAAACAAAACAAAATACATAAGATAAAACAAACCCATCACATATTGATATATTTTATATTGTGCTTATTAAGAAAATGAATGCTTTTTAGGCATCTAAAAATACACTAAGCTGTTATTAAAATGAAAAATGTATTCCATTGGAATCCAGAACACATTCTAGCATTAGTGCAGCTGATTATGAAAATTTCCCTAAATATGAAAAGAAATGAAACCAAGTCATGCTGAGAGGTGGGGCACTAACCTGTCGTGTCCTCTGTCCACTGCTCATCATCATCAAAGTGAGCATCTCCATTAATCCCCAGCCCGGGTGCATATGCATGAGCCAAGACTATTCCAGGCCCATCAAAAGGGACGAAGTCCCCATGTTCTGAAGGGAAAAGGTATATATGTAACTGTAACAATTGGTAATTAGGACCTCTTTGTAACATTTTTCAGTAAAATACTACTGAGCAATGTGTATTTCAGGCAGTTCTTGCGCCTTTACCTCCAACTGCGAAGGAGATCATGATGTCAGCCTCTCCTTCAGAGAGCCTGGAGAAGGTGAGCGGGGTCACCTCCTCCCAGACTTTCAGCGCTTTCTCAATGGCAGAATCCACACTCTCTTCTGGTAAATCTGGTGTATAATTCACAATCCTGGATGAGAGGAATGGAAGAAGGTAATGTGTGCTGCTGTGATGCCTCTGACACAGTGTTAACACTCAGTGAAAACAGGACCCGTTACCTGTAGGTGAGGTGGGTTTTCCTCCACTTTGGTGACCCTGGAAAGGTAGTGAAGCCACCAACGTCGGGGACGCCACACCTGGGTTTCAGCATCACATCCATAGTGCTGGAGTCCAGCTTCCCTGTCATCTCCAGCCCGAGGAACTTCTGCATTTCTTGGATTTTTTTGACCACAGGACTACTGTCCATTTTCCTAATGAACTGCTTTCCATCTTTTGCAAGGCCATAGTAGTTTTCTAAGTATTTCTAATGGAATAAATATGACTTTTAAGTCACAATTCTGATTTTTTTAGTTATTGCTATTTATAGTAAATGTGTATAGTCATATACCTTCTTTATTTCATCCATCCATCCCTCCATCCATTCATTCATTCATGACAGGGTTTCAATATCTAACCAAGGAACTCCTTGAATTCATGATCCTGGAATTATAGGCTCGCACCAAGCACAGCAATGGCTTTACTTTTCTTAGTCTTTGACCTATTTTTCTAGTTTGCTGAAACTGTAAGCATAATACTTCATTTAATTAGTCAGCAGTAGCCATTCCTTGCTTTCTTTTTGGAACACAGTGTCTTTGTTGCCATTAAAGCAATGAAAGTGGGGAGGAAATCTCTAAGTATTGAGTGCAGAGAAAACCAAAGGGAACAAATAAGCACTTGTGAGAATCTTTGCCTGTTTGGCCTAATTTTATTTAATTTCCTCAATTTTCCACTTTTCACAGAATTTGGCTTACTAGGGAAAACTTTGTCAGGCCTCTCATATACTAACACTGTAAGTATTCTTCTAAACTACACTGGACTCAGACTCTGAGGGATGGTCCAAAGCAACACACAGGTTACTGTCATGCTGCCTTCCCTTGTCGCTGCTCCTGCTGTGTGACCTGAAAGTGTCACACAATGCCAATGGCCTTTGTCTCTTATCTTATACAAAAAGGAGAATCCCATGATGCTGAGACCCTCCATTGTAGAACCACTCCTACACATGCAGTCAGAACCAGTCTACGGAATGCAAAGCTGTGCCCTGCCAAAGAGCCCGAGGTCATTTCCACTGCTTACCTGAAGAAGCTCCATGCCGGTGTCTTTATCCCTTGCCCTGCTGTGCAGTGGATAGGACGAGCACAGCGCTGCACACAGCCACAGCAGGACCGGGAGATGCTTCATCACCATTGGCTTTCCTGGTCTGTGCTGCCTTCGCTGTGTTCTCTGCCCACCTCCTTTTATGTCCACCCTCCGGAGCCCAACTTTTATAGAGATCTCCTGCAAACTGACTCATCATTGCTCCCACCCAATGGGACTGTTTCCAACAACAAAAATCAAAGTAGGGTGATACAACCTTCTTCACCAAGTTCTCTGAATCTTCTGAATTTTGCAAGTCAAAACAGTGATTAATCTCCAGGAAATGCTTCCTGCCTGGCAGGAGAGAAAACTGGGGCTTTTTTTATTTATTTTATTTTATTGTTTAATTTGGAAAACTTAACTATAGTTCAGATGCCATAATTGTGACTCGGATAGAAGTGGACTACCTCAGTAAAAAGTCAAGATGTGTAGAACTTTTAGAAGCCACAGTTGAATACAGTGAGATGTGGGTAAGGAAAATATGTACCTAGAGGACATACTATACGTCACCACAGCCCATACTGTTTGTCACCACAGTCCATACTGTATATTACCATAGCCCACACTGTATGTCACCACACACTGTAAGCACAGGATGGGATATCCAGAAGGAAAAAATCATCCTTTTTAAGTTTATTTAACCCACAACTTATTTGCTTATTTGTTTATTGATTGATTGATTAAGATAGAATCTCACTGTGTAGCCCTGACCTGAAACTCACTGTGGAGACTAGGCTGGCCTTGAACTCACAGAGATCCACCCACCTCTGCCTCCCAAATACTGGAATTAAAAGTGAGTGCCAACCATGTATGGCCCTGAATTTGATGTTCTTTAAGAAGAGAAAGCTCATGGGAAGGGAAGAACAAAGAGGATCTATTTATGAGAAATAAGCCAATCATTTGGGGGTTTAGTTTTAATTCTGTGCCCCATTTGTTAAAAGACAAAAGCTTTTCCATAAGACTCACAGAATTGAAATTATTTGCTGGTCTGAAATGTCCTGGTTTTGTCTCATTTCCAGTTCTTTTTGTCCTTAGGGTCTAATTAATAGGTGATCTGAAGATAAAAGAATCACCCAAAGTTCTTTGCTTACACTTTTCTTTAATTTGTTCCTCTTCTCTCTTTCCCTCTCCTCTCTCCTCTCCCCTCTTCCCTCCATCTGTCCTTCTCCTCTTCCCCCATCCTCCGTCTTTTTTCCTCTCCCCTCCTTCCCTCCTCTCCTTTTCCTTTCCAGTAGGAATGCTGCTCATGTTGCTGGTGTGTGATATGAGTGCCATGAAGACCTTAAACTTTAAAGGTACCCCTTTTCCCGCCTACTTCCCCCAATGTTCGCCATCACCACAGACTGCTTGCTTTGTATGTGCTTGTCTATAGGCCATTTGCTTGCTAAGGAGCACACTGTGCTGGAGATGGGAATGGGGGTGATGGCTATGGTGCGCATAGACACATTTTGTGAACACTGACTTTACGTACTCCCTCTCTTTACATGTCTTTCACATTTCCTTTTTTGTTCAATTTATTTTCCCAGTTGGGAAGATGTATAAAGATCAGATAGGGTCACTCTTCTGAGAATTAGATCACCAATACTAGAAATTCAAAACAGACTCCTGACAGTCAGTTAGCACGAAGTCACATATCACACCACACAAAGGCATCCATTTCCACTCTGAGTTTTCTTTAAAGGTCTCTCAAAATCAGAGTTTTAGACTTCTCTATTCCTTAGATGAAACAAAATTGTGTTTCTGTCTTGACTGAAAAAAGAGGGAAATATTTGTTCATGCTGATGTGAGGACAAGGGGTTTGTGGCAGACACTTAGAGGATATGGAATTCAGGAAGGGGCAGAGCCAAGCAGAGAAAGTGGGAGACAAAAGGCAGGAGAGTCATGGTAGCCACAATTCTTCCTAGATGAACAGCTTTTCTTTATATTTTTTCTCTGAAATTCTAACTAAAATATATGTTCATGTATTTAAAGTTTAGAAATATATGTGCTTGTATTCCCATTTGTACAGATGTGATTGGCAAAACGGTCATGTTGTTCTTGAAATAAAAACAAACCTGTGATACATAACAGAATGATATCTTTATGAACAACCTTAGACTTCCCTGAGAAATCTTTTCAAGTACCGGCCATTATTCCTCATTTCCCAATGTCACCCTGTGTCTGCTTCTGTTAGCACGTTTTTTCAAATCTACTGTGGTGCAATGGTTTATGCATCCATCTCCCAAAATTTACACTGAGTTTGTTGACTCATTTGATTCTGAATTCCTAGTACTTATCATGGCTCTTGGCATATAGCATACACTTAAAATATTGCTTAGACAGCCGATTAATACATTAATCATGAATGAAAGGCACATAGAAAAACAAAATTTATAATTCATGCAGATAATTCTGAATTCTTAGATCCTATACATACTCGAGTAACCAGTCTTTACATTTTCCTAAAGATTAGTCAGTTTATGTATTGTGTGTGTTTCCTTGTGTTTCCATAGGTACTTCTGGAGGTTTGCACCATGGCATATATGCAGAGGTAAGAGAATAACTTTCAGGAATCTGTTCTTTTCTTTCATCATGTGGATCCCAAGGATCAAACTCAAGCATGAGGCTCAGCTGTAAGCACCTTTATCCCTAAGCAATCCCACTGACCTTCCAGTAATTGAATTTTTGATAGCTTTATTTCCACAGAAAAAGTTCAAGCTATCCCCTTGAGTTCTTGTATTAAAGGAACAAATTGAATGTATACACTTGCATGTCTTCTGACCATTCAAACTAAAATCGTAGAACCAGCTACTTTTCTCACAATGAAAGAGACAGATTGTACTCTTTTGGTTAAATATAGAAATGTATTTCATTGCTGAAAAGGAATAGATAAAATAAACTAAGTGAGAGGAAAGGAGGAAGGGAGGGAGGAAGAGGAAGAAAAACAGAGAAAGGGAAGGAAATGGGAAGGAAGAAAGGAAGGAGAAAGGAGAAGTGAATCAATATTTTGAATGTGGAGGAATATGTGAACACCAGGGAAAATGTGTACTTCCAACACAGAAATGGGAATGATGGCCCCACAGAACAATCATTTATTGCATGGTTTAATATATACAAGGATCTGATAACGGCTAGTTTTATACATCTGGCCTCTGAGTGACCAGAGACCTGGATCTAATTCAGTCTGATTTAAACTTCTCTGCAGAAGTTGCAGCTGGTTCAAGTAATATCTTATCTGATAAGCCTTCAATTCCTCTTCCTGTTGGTCATACTCCTTCCTGACTAACCTGTCATGACAGTGCGTAATCCTTCCTCTGCTCAGCAGATAAAATCACTTAGCTCTGCACTAATTTATCAAGTATCTGCATCTGAAGTGCTTCAGCATATCCACACTAAGAGTTCACATTGGTTGATAAAAATTTAAAAGAAATTTATGGAAGGGGGAGTAACAAAATTATTTAAAGATAATAATTTAAATTAACTTTTTAATGGGAAACAAAGAATGGAGGAAGGAAGAAATGAAGAAATGGTGGGAAGCAGGCTACAGTCCAGAAGAGGTGTTCCTTACTCAATACCTCGGTAAGAAATAGGAGTTAAATAGAAAATGTTTAAAAATAAATAAAACAGCAAAAGCTGCTAGCGAAATGAGTTTATAAAAAAAATTATCTAGAGAAATAATAGTGGCAGAGAACTTGCTTGACACACAGAGGGCTTTGGGTGTAATTCCCAACACTAAAAAAGAAAAAGCTAGACCCCCTCTGAAAACAAGGTAACAGTTACTTTTTATTGAAATGTGAAAGGGCAATAATGAAATAAGAAAATAAAATGTGTGAAGGTGAGCTTGGTTCTGATCATGGAAAATCTTGTCTCCAGCTGAGGTGTTTGGAGTTTATTCTATAGTAGATAGAAGGCCTTGGTTCTGCAAAACATAAGGAAGTTTAAGTATCTATGATGAAAAGTTTAGAATACATAACACGTAGAAGGAAATAAATGATTCATAGTCCCATTGCAGGAGGAAATCTCCTAAGACTATCAACTGTGCATTTGTATTTTTTAAGATTTCCTTTTATTTTGTGAGAATAGATGATGCTTGCATGTACACACCCTGTGTTTGCCTGGTGTCCTCAGATATCAGAAAATGGTGTTGGATCCCTGGAACCAAAGTCACAGATGGTTGTGGGCTGCTATGTGGGTGCTGGGAGTTGAACTCAGGTCCTCTGGAAAGTCAGCCAGTGCTTTCAATAACTGAACCATCTCTCCAACCCTGAATTTATATTTTTATGCCTGTATGTTGTTTTCATATAATGCAGAACATGGGAACTTAGAAAATTTCACCTATCTGTTCTCAAAAATTCTGGATCCTACTAGCCAGAGTAGTCTTAATAAACTGATGCAACTTAATCTGAATTATAGGAGAAATGATTCCCTAGAGATCTTTTGCTGTGTATTTTTTAGTTAAAAGTGTGCTATCTATCTATGCTGACTTCTGAAACAGCCACATATTCTAAGCGGAACATGGACTGGAATGAGAGGGAAATGAGGTTATGGCTCGGTGACACTCCGTATGCAGCTTGTTGAAGGCTTGGGACTTCAGCCCCATCGTGGGGGAATGGAGTATCTGCATATCTGCACTTGATGGCCTTGTTGGTATTTGCTCTACAAAGAGTCTCAAGAGGAAGGACTGGGAAGGTGATTCAGTCATCAAAGGACTCACCTTGTTACACATACCTGAAGACCCGAAGGGTTTTTCGCTCATCTTCTTATTAGTTCTTTGGGAACCATTCAGTGTATTTTGATCATGTTCACCCTCTGGTCAACCAGTTTAGTTCTATCAAGTCAGTGAGCAGAAGGTTCCTGGAGAGATCCTGTCTCAAAAATTAAAGTGGGAATAAATTGAAGAAGACACCTGACACCTGCCTCCGGCTCCATGTGTGAACACACACTCATGCGTGTGTACCTGCACATATACATGAGCACACATGCACACACTCACACATGCAGCTCTGGGGCTTCCTATCTTATCACATGATCTTCCCCTATCATCTCTTCTCCCTCCAAAATGCCAGTTGCTATGCAGGTGCCCCAAGGGGATCTGCATCAGTGCTGAACTATACTGGTGAACTTTTCTGGAAGATGGCTGAACAACTTGAACCACAGAGGAGAGTGCCCTTGATGTGAAGAGCTGTCCCATAAGACAATTAATATCATGCAAGTGGCCAGGGGCCTTGGGCATCAAAGTTCAGTGAGTTTCTACCAACACTACCCAGTCATCTTGTCTTCAGATTCTAAGGCAGGCTCACCTGAAAGGCTTTGAACCACAAGCTGTTGGGTCCAGGTGGGCACCAGTCTTTTTTTTTCCCAGATCAGTGTCCATGGGACTTGAATTCCATAACAGAAGAAACTCCTGATCATGTGTGCTTTCTGAAGTACTCTGCCTCAGGTACATGGTGACGCACAGAATTAGAGATGATTTTTTCTTGAATACTCTCCTCATATATACATTGGATAGTCAGATGCTGAGAGGAGATTGTGACCCTGGTGTTACGGAAGCTGTTGGCCACCTTAGTCCCCCTCTCCTGGAGAATTCTTTATAAGCAGTTCTGGTGTGAGATGGTCACATAAGGTCTCTATGGTGAACAGAGCTCCTGTGAGGATTCTCTTCCAGTTAAGTGATCTGTGTCTCCACTACTCAGTTCCCTTATTCCTGACCCATGAAGCTTCCTGTCCTCCAAGGGGAGTCTTCAGTTTCCTAACAGAATATCAGCCAGGTGCAGAGTAACCTTCCCCATGTAAGAATTGCGTTTCAGAAATTATAGTGGGGAAGGTGTCCTGTTTTCCTGCTATTGATGTGATAAACATCATAACCAAAAGCTAGTTGAGGAGAAAGGGTTTATTTGGTTAACATGGCCCAGCATCATAGTCCATCACTGATAGAAGTCAAGGCAGGAACTCAAGGCAAAATCCTGGATGTAGGAGCTGATGCCAAGGCAGTGGAGGAACACTGCTTCCTGGATTGCTATTTATGACTTGCTCAGCCATTTCTTATACAGCCTCTGAACAACCTCCCCAGGGTAGACCTGCCACAGAGGGCTGGGCCATCCTCATCAACTATTAATCAAGAAAATTCCCCATAGAGTTTCCTGTAGGCCTGTCCGATAGAGACATTTTCTCAATTGGTGTTCCCTTTTCTCAAATGACCCTATCTTGTGTCAACTTGACAAACCAAAACCAGAAAGGAACACATGAAGAGGTTCTCATCAATGATAGGGGAACACTACAGTCCCCACAGGAGATTCTCATCAATGACAGTGGAGCACTACAATCCTCACAGGAGGAGGTTCTCATCAATGACAGTAGAACATTACAGTCCTCACAGGAGGTTCTTATCAATGACAGGGGAACACTACAGTCCCCACAGGAGGAGGTTCTCATCAATGACAGTGGAACACTACAGTCCCCACAGGAGGAGGTTCTCATCAACGACAGTGGAACACTACAGTCCCCACAGGAGGAGGTTCTCATCAATGACAGTGGAGCACTACAGTCCCCACAGGAGGAGGTTCTCATCAATGACAGTGGAGCACTACAGTCCCCACAGGAGGAGCAGATTCTCATCAATGACAGTGGAGCACTACAGCCCAGCTCAGGAGGAGGTTCTCATCAATGACAGTGGAGCACTACAGTCCCCACAAAGGAGGTTCTCATCAATGACAGTAGAGCACTACCACCCAGCAAATTGACTTTAGGACCATAAACTTCTAAGAGCACAGGAAAGTACTGATGGGGTGAAGTAGTAACTAGATGGCTCAGGTTAACTGCAGATCACAAGTTGATTTCTTAGAAAGGAGTAAGAGAATTCTGGAAGCTGCCCTTTACTCTTTCAAAACAGTTCTCTTTGAGAAAGTCCTCATGTTCTCCAGGTGGGCCTGTCCTCTGATCCTGTTGCCTCCATCCCTCAGTGATGAGATTGCAGCCTTGTACACACCCAATCCAGGTAGAACTGGGTATTGAGTCTAGGATTTTGTGTATGCTAGATAAGTGCTCTAACTTAGCATCAGCCCTAGGCTCTGTCCTCTCCTCGTGAACAGCTCTAATTGGAAATATTTTCCTTAAATATAACAGAAGAATCTAGAAGACAAGATTTAGAAAGAAACTTGCAACTTGCCTAACTGGTGGGTCATCCTTAGTATTATGTAGTGATCTTCAAGTTAAGGAAGTGTGCTTTTCACTCACTACCTCTCTGAAGATCTCTTTATAACAGGATTTTAATAATTATTCCATAGCAGATATATCATTCCTGTTGGGTGGGGGTTTTCAATGTTCCTCAAACTGTTTGTAAATTGTGAAAATACAAATTCACAAGCATCACATAAATCAGTTGCGTTTGATGATGTCTGTGACAGAAAGGCAGGCCATCTTTTAGTTTCTGAAATGTCTTAGAGACATAGATTAGAGAGGAGATGGGATCCATCCTTTTCCTTTTGGTTCTGTGCTATATATGTGTGTGGGGTGGGTAGTATTCACTTGGGATCATGGGAAAACAAAGAGTATCCAGAACACGTACCCAACTTGAAGAATGGAACAGGGTATTGAGAATGATAGCGCTCTTTGCCATCACACTTCATGATAGAAGTGTGAAAAGAAGCTAGAGAAATAGAATCCTGAGTTACATTTTAGCAATTTTTTTCAGGGCAATGCAAGATGCAAATGTGTCGTTATTCTGATTTAAATTGCATAATGATTCAGATCACTCCCGAGAGTGGTGAACAGTGTTGAAACCCATCATTCAATGTCCTTGGCGCCAATAATGGCTTTCATGTGGTTTCAGGCAACTGACTTTAATAGGGAAAGAAGGATGTTTTGTAATATTCTTAGTACAAATATTCCAATTGTGCAAAATGGGATAACATAAATTAATAATTATAGTTGTACTTTTAAAATGTGGTGTATCCCATCTGACTGTGGAGGGAAAAAATGCTGCTTAAGAAACATTTTTTTTTCATCTGTGAATCTGTATGGAAGGGGAGGGGATGATCATGAGGAAGATCAGGGACCAAGCTTAGCTCTGGGGTGAGAATGCCACCTGACAAGCTGTCTTCCAATCAGAAAACTGACTCTGCCAAACAGGCGAGCAAAGGAGACTCTAGGAAACGTCTTGTAGCCTGATCGATGTGTTCTGTCTTGATGACTTTAGTTGGTGACCACGTGTCATGTTTGATCTTGGTTTGGTTGGCCACCTTATGTGAGAGAGATATCGTAAGTGAGTGAGAAAGTCTAGAGCCCCTGTGTTTCCTCTCCTACAAGCTACACTCATGCAATGGAGACACAGATATGTTGTTTTCTAATTGATGGCAAACAATGGGTCTCACCTCCTGTAAGGAGTGAGCTGTCTGTCTACTTCTGGAACCAGTGCTTGCTAAACTTCTGCCTAAGACAAATACAAGCAGGACCCTGAATCTTTTAGCTGATACAATCATTGTTCCTTTAGCTAAGGGAAATTTCGTTCCAAAAAGCAAGCAGCCTTGTTTTCAGTTCTATGGTTACTAACAGTTGCTGTGTAGACTGAAAAGTTTCCTGCTTGCTGTTTCGGACAGATAAGAGACATCACAACTGTGCCTGTGTGAGAATTATCAGAGGTGGGGACTGAAGTGGCTGGAAATTAGCAGAAGCAAAGGTGACACCTTTAAGGGCTGCCAAAACTGCAGTGCAGCATGCAGACAATCGAAGGCAATGATGTTATGGACGCTTATTCCAGCAGGAGGTTTGTGAGGTGGGATTGTGAGTTCAAAGCCAATCCAGTCTATATAGCAAGATGCCATCTAAAAATTTATATATTTCATGTGTGTGTATAATTTTCAGGTATATATATATAGAGAGAGAGGGATGCAAGTATAAATGAAAAGAACTGATAGAAGAGAAGAAAGGCAAGGTGAGGTAGGCAAGATGTGGTGTGACATCCGGAAAGTAGCCATCCACAATAAAGGCTGGGCTCCTGGGTGACAGTGAGACAGCTCAGTGAGGAAAGGCACCTGCTGTTAAGCTTGATAACCCAAGTTTGATCCCCAAGACCACATGGAGGAAGGAGAACTGACTCCCACAAGTTGTCCTCTGACCTCCACATGCTCACTGTATCTTGAATGTGCCCACTCAGATACACATAAAACAAACTAAAATGTATTTAAAAGTTTAAAAACAAATAAAAAAGCCATGTTAGGTTACTTTCTTCATAACATGGGAGACCTTTTCCTGGTGTGGAAATAATCAAAGCTGCCACAAGGTGGAAAAGCAGAGACTATATAATAACAGCTTACTACCACACATGTGCCAGCCATGGCTACTTGAGTTCTGACAGACACCAAGATGGATGGAAAAACAGGAATGCTTCATAGCAGAGAAAAAAAGGAGGCATCAGACCCTCCCAACAGGAGTCTGTTGGCAGGAAGAGTTATAGGCAGGTCACTTGGTCATGGGGAAACCTTTTTTAGTGGCTCAGTGTTAATATTTAGTGCTTTTTTTTTTTTTTTTGTTCCTAAGTTGGAAGGGGGGGGGGGAGTGTGGCCTTGCCAACTATCAATAAAATCCTGGCCATCTGGAGGCAACTGATCCTGAAATGCTGTGTAATTAACAGTCCACCTTCCTGAGAGGCTGGTCATATGTGGTGGATTTGGTCTAGATGAGGAGACTGGTTTCCTAGGAATGTTCCTGGAGTCCATGTGCACCAGTCTTTTGCTAGAAATGCTGTCTACTACCTCCATAGCTTTTCACCTCTGACCTATATATAAGTTTGGGATACTCCCTTGGCTGAGTGATAACAATAAATTTTTAAATGTAATTCATAATTGTCTTATTATAGGACTTAGTTTTCATGTTTTTATTTTCTTTCTCAAAGACCTGTAATCAGTACTGTTCATTGCATGAAAAATCCATGACCATGAAGTTATGTACTTCTTTGTTCTGAGGAAATCTTGTCTTCTTTTGAGTCATGACTTTGTTAATAGTGACACATCCTTTGGATAGATCACATTATATAAGAATGACAGAATGGAAGTTTGAGTTGTGGGAACATCCAAAATTAGGCTTGGATGTGTCCCAAAGCAAAGCTTACTCTCAAAATTCCAGTGAGCTGTTGTGTGCCAGCCTGTTTCTCATTAAAGCCACACTATAGAAAGAAGGGTACCAGGGCCAGAACTCATTATCCAATAACATTTTAGGTGATAGATGACTCTACATCTTCTAAGAGTGTGTACCATGCTCATAAAATACACATAGCATAATTATTCTTTGAGAAAAGAGAAAAAAGTGCTGCAGATATTACTCAGTTGGAAGGGTGCCTGCAGAGCTCCATGAATCCCTGGGTGTTGCAGATGTTGCTTGGCTGGTAGGGTGTTTGCCTAGCTCCATGAATCCCTGGGTGTTGCAGATGTTGCTTGGCTGGTAGGGTGCCTGCCGAATTCCATGAATCCCTGGGTGTTGCAGATGTTGCTTGGCTGGTAGGGTGCCTGTCTAGCTCCATGAATCCCTGGGTGTAGTAGATTATTTGGTGCTTGCTTACCTTGTGTATCCTTGGGTGTTGCAGATGTTTCTCAGCTGGTTTGGTGCCTGCCTGGCTCTATGAATCCCTGAGTTTGATCTCCAGTGCTGCATGCTTGCAATCCCACTGCTTGGTAGGTGGAAGAGAAGAATCCCAAGTTCAAGATCATCCTCAGATATATATCTGTTTTAAAGTCAGCTTGGGATACATGAGACCCAGCCTCAAAATTTAAAGGAAGGAAAGAATGGAAGAAAGAAAGAAATGAAAGAAGGAAGAAAAGAAGGCATGTTCCTATCACTTACTATGCATCTGACATACTGCACAGATTATGTGTAATCTTTTTTCTTTTTTTTTTATTAGGAGATTTTCTATTCATTTTATATACCAACCACAGATTCCCCTGTCCTCCCTCCTCCCACCTCCAGCCTTCCCCCCAACTCACTCCCCATTCCAACCTCCTCCAAAGCAAGGTCTCCCATGGAGAGTTAGCAGAGTCTGGTCCAAGTTAGGTCCAAGCCCCTCCCACTTCACCAAGGCTGTGCAAAGTGTCTCACCATAGGCACCAGGCTCCAAAAAGCCGGCTCATGCACTAGAGACAGGTCCTGTCCCACTGCCTGGAGTCCCCTATACAGTTCAAGCTAATCAACTGTCTCACTTATCCAGAGGGCTTAGTCCAGTCCCATGGGGGCTCCTCAGCTATTGGTCCACAGTTCATGTGTTTCCAATAGTTTGGCTGGTTGTTTCTGTACTTTCATGTCCCATTTCTAAGCCCTGTTGTTCTTCTGTCCACCATCTTCCCACTCACTCCCCACTCCAGATGTGACCCAGTTAGGACACATGCTATGAAAGATTCATGAGCACCCCAAGACCCCTCCTTCTCAAAGTTCAGTCACAGTTCCAAATCCCAGATCTCTTTAAAATCTTGCTGCTCACAAACTCCTCAGTCCTTTTTAACAAAATCCACATTAAGCATCAGATTTGCCCAAGAATTCCACACCTTTGTACTCTAGCACACACTTTACAGGTTCTTGGGGATTCTTGTTTGTTTGTTTTACATTTCTAGAAAATCATATTTTGCTAAAATACAGAGATGGGAACATGTTGTTCAAAGTCATAAATTAAGAACCTATGTGGAAATTTTCCCTTGGCCTTACTTACATGTTGTGAAATATTCCTTTACACTATGTGAAGATGATGTTGTCACTGTGATTAGTTTAATAAAGAGCTGAGTGGCCAATAGCTAGGCAGGATGTGCTTACATGAGACTTCAGAGACAGAGAGCTCTGGGAAGAAGAAGGGAGTAGTCTCAAGTTAGACAGAGAGGAAGCAGGAGGTGTGTGGTTCAAATCTTAGATTGTCTTTTTTTTTTAACAAAACAAAACAAAAACCAAAAATAAAACAATAACAAAACAAAACAAAAAAACCAACCCAGTACCAGCTTTGGGGATAAAAGCTGAAAGATCAGAGAAGCAGATCAACCCACAGTCATCACCTCTTATCTCATAACTCCAGGAGTCCCCTGACTGAAGGCCTCTGAGTCCTCACCTAAAAAGGTCTCAGCTGAACTGCTTTAGTTCCTGTTTCCTCACACCTTATATTCCTTTCTCCGCCCAGCCATCACTTCCTGGGATTAAAGGCATGTGCCGCCACTGCCTGGCTCTGTATCCAGTGTGGCTTGAACTCACAGAGATCCAGAAGGATCTATGCCTCCCAAGTGATAGGGTGAAGGGTGTGTACCACCACTGCCTGGTCTCTATTTCTAATTTAGTGGCTGGCTCTGTCCTCTGATCCTCAGGCAAACTTTATTAGGGTACACAATATATCACCCCAGAGGAGAAGTACAGAGTAAAGGTAACCGAGCCACATAAAAGAAGTAGATTTTAAATATGGGTTAATTTAAATTATAAGAACTAGTTAGAAACAAGCCTAGCTAAGGACAAGCTTTCATAATTAATAATTAGTCTCTATGTCATTTTTTGTAAGCTGGCATTCCAAAGAAAGATCCGTCTACACTTACATATGCAGAAGTCTTAATGAGCAGTGGTGGCACATACCTTTAATCCCAACCAAGGTGGCACTTGGGAGGCAGAGACAGGCAGATCTTAGTGAGTTCGAGGCCAGCTTGGTCTACAAAGTGAGTTCCAGGGCAACCTAGAATGTTACACAGAGAAACCCTGTATGGAAAAAAAAAATCTCAGTGTGTTTTCTCAGACCTCACTTATGTACATAGTTTTCTGACAATGTTTATGATAGTGTAACTGCTTCAAAAACTGGAGGACCAGGACTTTGGAGGTGATCACTTATGACCCATTTATTGTGTGCCTAACAATTGGAGCATGCTCCTTGTTAGTTAAATTACTATCAACCAAAACAGTCAAAGAGGAATCAGAACACAGGTTTGGAGGTTAGAGTCTTCCGTGTGGATTTTTTTAAACATCTTGTAGACGAATTTCAAGTGGTCTTATTAAATAAATAAGCATGGAGTCAGAAATAGGGGTGAAAATCTGACAGAGATCAGAAGAATCAGAACAGCCACCAGCTAACCTTACCTCACCACGATGCAGCTTCCAAAGTGTGAGTTACTTACTGTCTTACCCGAGCCTTTATTGCCTTGCTGTTCTGCCCTCTCATTGGCTCTTAGCCCAGCTACCTCACTTCCTTGTCACCGCCTGTCTGTACGGACCTCCAGGTCTCCATGTTTGGTACTGGGATTAAAGGCATGTGTCACCGCGATTGGCACTGTTCCCTAGTATGACCTTGAACACACAGAGATCCAGATGGATTAAGCGCATGTGCTAACATTGCATGACTTCTGTTTTTTGTTTGTTTGTTTGTTTGTTTTTGTTTGTTTGTTTGTTTGTTTTTGAGCTAATAGTGGTTTGCCTTTATCCTCTGATCCTCAGATAAATTTTATTGGGGGACACAAATTATCTCCACAACATCTATTCTTTTTCTAAAACAAAGCAAGAGAGCTCATTTTAAAGCATTTTAAGCTTTGTAAAAGTAAAAAATAGGAGATTAAAGACATGCACAATGTCTTCAAAAATCACAAGGATAGTCATGCTAACCAAGAACATGCCAGCAAAGATGGTCTTAGAGAGTGAGTGGCAGAAATGCGTTCAAATAAAGATCATGTTAGAATTTTTTTAAAGTTGTGAAATAGCTTTATTTTTTTATTATTATATTTGTGTTTTAATTCTACACATCAGCTATGGGTTCCCCTCTCCTCCCCGCTTCCGGCCCTGCCCCTTCCTTCCCCCCAGACCCTCCCCTCCATTCCCATCTCCTCCAGGGCCAAGACTCCCCTGAGGATTCAATTCAACCTGGTGGATTCAGTACAGGCAGGTCCAGTCCCCTCCTTCCAGGCTGAGCAAAGTGTCCCTGTGTAAGCCCAAGGTTCCAAACAGCCAGCTCATGCACTAAGGACAGGTCCCGTTCCCACAGCCTGGGAGCCTCCCAAACAGTTCAAGCTATTCAACTGTCTCACTTATCCACAGGGCCTGATGCAGTTGGTGGCTCCACAGCCCTTGGTTCATAATTCATGTGTTTCCATTCGTTTGGCTATTTGTCCCTGTGCTTTCCCAATCTTGGTCTCAACAATTCACACTCTTACAGCCCCTCCTCTTTCTTGACAATTGGACTCCTGGAGCTCCACCTGGGGTCTGGCCGAGGATCTCTGCATCCACTTCCATCAGTTATTGGATGAGAGTTCCACACAACAGTTAGGGTGTTTGGCCATTTGATCACCAGACTAGGTCAGATCAGGCTTTCTCTCAACCATTGCCAGTAGTCTGATCTGAAAGCATGTTAGAATTTTTTTAAGTTAATAAAATCTACCTACTAATAGGAAGTTCTTACAGTTGGTCCACGGCCACCTCTCTATCCTTAAAAACCACCAAGACTTTAAATAGCTTTTATTTGTCAGGCTATCTCAGAAAACATTTGCCCTAGTGGGAGTTAAGAAAATACTGTATCATTGAGTCTGCTAAGTCAATTTTAATATAAATAATATGTTTTTTGAAATAACTATTTTTGACAAAGTTACTAGCACCAATTAGGGTTTTAAATATCTTTTTGCTGTTGACACTAGCATTAATAATTTAAGAGCCATGTCCCCTAGGATGATAGAATAAGGACAATCAAATATCCCTTTTCATAAAAGCAACACTAGTTGTTTAGTGTTTAAAAAAACCAAAACACTAGCACCAAATCAACTTTTTCAGAATCTTAATAACAGTGAAGATGTAGCTTGAAGGTAGAGTGCTGTGGATATTGCTCTGTGTAAATAAAGTTCTGATTGGCCAGTGGCCAGGCAGGAAGTATAGGCGGGACAAGAGAGAAGAGAATTATGGGAAGTAAAAGACTGGAGAGAGACACCGCCAGCTGCCGCCATGAAAAGCAACATGTAAAGATACTGGTAAGCCACAAGCCATGTGGCAAAGTATAGACTAACAGAAATGGGTTAATTTAAGATAGAAGAAGTAGATAACAAGCAGCCTGCCACAGCCATACAGTTTCTAAACAATGTAAGTTTCTGTGTGCTTTCTTGGTTGGGTCTGAGAGACTATGGGACTGGTGGGTAAGAGAGATTTGTCCTGACTGGGCCAGGCAGGAAAACTCTAACTACAGTAGAGTGCCTTTTTAGCATACACAAGGCCCTGGGTTCATCACTAACACTGAAAAGAAAAAATCTAGAAATTAACCAAAGGCTTACAGCAGCCGAGAGAGCAAATGTTTTATCATGTCAACTGTGTCAGGACTGTGTGTGTAGCATGATCAGACCAGTGAACTGCATGAGCACACACATGACCTACTGCTGCTATCCTGCTTTGATTGTGAAATGAGTTCCCTGGTCGGAACTCAATGCTGTACAAAACACCATGATGATGGATAAGGTGTTCTGTAAGTCTCTGGGCGATAGTTTAGGCAGAAGCATTATGTACATGAAATGCAAACTCGTAACCAGCATTTAAGTATCTGTCCTTGTAAGGATGAAGTGCTGCTCTTTCCACGATGGGTGTGGTTTAATGTAGTCAACCTGACATCCACTCTAAAAGCAGGAGTTCCTCCCACAGTCTATCTTCTTTGGATGGTCCCCATGGATCTGTTATATGATCTCAGAGCCTATCAAGCTGATGATGACAATCAACACTCACAACATTTGAGACATGAAGGCTAAGGAGCCCCTTCCCGTCATCCCTACTACTTCAATTCAGTTCACTCCTCAAAAATGAATAGATGCTCATCTGCTATGGAGGGCTTTCTGTATCTGGGTCAATATATCAGTCAGTTTTAAGATTGGACATATTTCACAAACCCGTAAGCTTTAAAGGTGAGCACTGCAGCATACACAGTGCAGAGGATAGGGAGCCTAGGTTTCAGAGCAATACAGGAAACTGCTAGAAGGCCAGGACACAGGCATGAGGGGCTCACCATGTTGTATTTCCCACACACACACAACAAACTTAGAGGTGTGTGCTACCCACACTTGCACCTGTGTTTAAAGAGGCTAGTGTCCTGTACCGGAACATAGCAATGGCGCAGCCACTCTGGTGTGCAGGAGCTGCACAACACATCTCACAAGAACGGACTCCGCATCTCATCCTCCCTCCTCTCAGTTATTCCTAGTCATGTGCAGGCCAGAGAATGCTTCCTTGTCTTAGGAGTACATGGGTGTCTGTACACAATTGATCAAAAAAACTTTAAGCTTCAGTTTTTTGTTGCTGTCACATCGCTATTGACTCCTTGGTATAGTCACAGAAAGACTTTATTTGGGAGCCAGAGTTATTCTCAAAATTCATTCTGTTTTTCAAGAAAAATATTAGAAACCAAGACCAGAGCAGTGACACAGAGACTAAGGGCACAGCTGCTTCTCCCAGGGATCCAGGTTCGATCCCAAGCACTCACAAGGCTGCACAGAACCACCTGTAACTCCAGTTTCTAAGGATCTGATGCCTTCTTCTGACCTCCACCAGCACTGCACATATATAGTACATATACATACATGCAGTCAACCCACACACCCACCCACACGCGCGCGCACACACACACACACACACACACACATGTAGTACATATACATACATGCAGTCAACACACAAACACATGCATGCACACACACACAAACATTTTTTAAAGAAAAAATCAAAAGCCAACTACTTTCTTTAAATTTATTTGACAAAATAATAAATATTAAATTTCAGTAAAGACAGGAAAGTAATTCTAATTTCCCACTTGAGTTTGTTAGAAAGCACCTACAGACAAACCTGGCTGCCTTTGGAGATGCCTGCTTTCAAAATTGGAAATTGAATCAAGTGAAAAAATTTACCAAAAGAGGTTAAACTTTGTAAAAAGCATTTTTCTGTGTAAATATTTATCTGTGGCCTGCACACCTCACCTTATTTCATGTTACATTATTGCCAAGCAGTTACACCTTGAACATGCGGTGAGCGTGGAAAGTACTTATTCAACTGAAGAACTGGCAAACACTCTTCACTGCGTTGTCCCTAGCAATCAAACCAGCTTGTACTTTTCAGTTTTTTGATGACACGACGCAATAGGGGGTTATATTCCAATTGACTGGCTCCTTGGAAGATGTAGTAGTGTCCTAAAATGGAAACAAATTCAATTCTTTAATTCTTACTCGTGTTTCTTCAAAAGTTAGAGCTGATTTTAAAGGTTATGTAGACTACCAAAGGTGTGGTTGAGATGTCAATGTTGGGGGCCCTTGTCAGTGCACCCTGCTCCCACCCTCAGCTACTCGCTCTCTGAGTGGAGGTCTCAAGAAAGGACACAGGGTGCAGCTCAAGCACACAGGGATCTTGAAGGAGGAAAAGGCTAGGGAGAACTCAAATCTTTTTTCAAATATTGGCCCACTCAGTAGGAGAGAAGGAACAAAATGCCGATTTCCGTTCTTGTTAAAGTGTTGGGCAGCTTATGTCACACAATGTATCTTAGCTCTGTGACACCAACAGGCAAGTTTGCTCAGGCTCAAGTTGAACATATTCACACCACAAACTGGAGTACCTTACACCCACTCTGGATCCCAGTCTGCATTATCGTACTTGAAAACGTGATTTCTAATCTTTTCCCAGCTACTTACTTTTGAAATAGAACACAGCATCAATTTTAGGCCCAATTCCTGGGAAGTGTGTGGAAATAGGTTTGGGATAAGTAGGGTCCATGGACTGTTGTCTCACATCATACCTGGGGGAGGAAATAGCCAGCAGGAGCACAATGAAAATATGGACTTCATCAACATGAAGCACATATTCATCTTCCCTGAAAGGGTTTTCAATGTATTCATGAAAAATTCGAAGACCGAAACAGATGGTTGATTTTCCCTAAGTTACCACAGGAGTCAAAACTTGACCGGTGACGGTGACGGTGAGTCCAACTCACTCACCCTCCCAGGGCTCCCCGCAGCTCGGCATTGAAGAGGGCTTGACACTTGTGTGATAGCACTCACTGGCCCAATGACTTAGCTGCCTGTCACCATTTTTGAAAATCCTTTCTAGCAAGACACATAATTATTGATTTTCTCCCATGGTGAAAAGAAGCAGGGCTAAAGAGTCACAGAACCAACAGGTTTTGCACATCTATCTTAAAGAAAAACTAAAAGTAAATAAAACACATCATGTTCACACTGGAGAGTGAGGTCCTAGTATTTCCATAAAGTCTCTTTTTTTTTAATTAATTTGCACTCTAGTACATTACTTTAGTTTTTAATTAAAATTTTTTTCTATTCATTTTACATACCAACCGCAGATACTCCTGTCCTCCCTCCTCCCCCCCCCAACATTCCCCCTAAAACCACCCCCTTTCCCACCTCCTCCAAGGCATGGGGAGTCAGAAGAGTCTGGTAGATTCAGTGGAGGCAGGTCCAAGCCCCTCCCACTTCACCAAGGCTATGCAAAGTGTCTCACCATAGGCACTAGGCTCCAAAAAGCCGGCTTATACACTAGAGACAGGTCCTGTCCCTCTGCCTGGGGGCCCCCATACAGTTCAAGCTAAACAACTGTCTCACTTATCCAGAGGGCCTAGTCTAGTCCCATGGGGGCTCCTCAGCTATTAGTCCACAGTTCATGTGTTTCCACTAGTTTGGCTGTTTGTCTCTGTGCTTTTTCCCCATAAAGTCTCTTTTACCACTAAGTGAAAAGAGTCAGTTTTCTCTAGACTTCCACATGATAGTTGAACATGCTTGTTATCTTATTTTCCACTCAATTTAGTTCTCGAACTGTTGCTTGCTCAACACCGACCCTCTGGCATTTAGGAAAAGGAAATTCTTTGGTGGGTTGGAAGTGGAATGAGCTCCTGGTCTCCCCCTGCCTCTCTGTCACTCAAAGGGCAGGTTCCTTATTTTGTGTTCTGAGGCCACCAATTACCAGAAGGAGTCTTAGAGTCCAGACACTCTCCAGAATGAAAATATTTCAGAAACCAAAGGCCCGGAGAAAAGAACCAGGCTGACAGTGAGTGTTTTAGACCCATTTTCTCTTGCTGCCTCTCCCAAAAAAGAGAAAGGTATTTGAAACTTTCATAGAAAAACTGCCTTGTGGAAATTCCATTCTGTGCCTGATTCTCAAATCTTAGTGGACAGAGTACCAGCCATTGGACCTCACCTCCAGCATTGTTTATCCACAAAGAAGTAGACCTTATGGAGAACTGGATCAAAGACAGCTGCATCGACCTTCTTCACAGACTTGGGGAAGCCCAGAGAGGATATGCTCCTGGGGTACTGTGGCTGTGGTACTAAGTTGTTTATTAACCAGTATTTGTCATCTATGAGGACAAAGACAGAGGGAACAACAGAGTCACACCAAAAATAATAAAAATACTGACTTACTATGTATAAAATATTTCTCTTGTGCAGAGTTCTCAAATTAATTTTATTTGTGCTGGAGCAGGAAGGGGGTAAACCTGAGATTCCATCCATGGTAAGCAGGTTCTCTGTGACTGAGAAATGTTTCTGTTTTTGTTCTCAATCATTGGTTTACCTCCTGTGGCTCTATGGCTTGGATGCTTTTAAGTTCCATAATCTCATATTTCATAATCTATCCCAAAGGTTGTGTGTATTTCTTGTATAGTTGAGCTTGTACATTAACTTGCCATTCAGAGCTATGATTACAGAAGTTTAGAGTGCTGTCTTTAGTCTCTATCTACAAAAAGTGTTTTTTTTTTCCTTTACTCATTCTTTTCCTTAGTGTTCTCAGTGGCAGACCAAGCATTGGAGTTACCTTTAAAAAGAAAGAGTTGATTTCTGCCTCCAGTTTTACAAGCAGCTTGAATACCAGATGGGATGGTTGGCCACATGGAAGAGATTGAAGTAACGTTGGTGGCTGGACTCCAAGGAAGCTTCCACCAGAGGAACCTAACATGTAATGCATTTAATATATATGAAAAATTGCTGTAGATTCATATTCTTCAAAACACAAATGGGAACTTGTGAAATGATTCAGTATTTCCTTTCATACTCTATTCCATGGATTTCTGCATGACAGCATCATTAAAGAGAACTTTAATCAATTCAGATAATGACAATGACTTAAACAGGAAACACACAAAAAGAAATATCTAGAGCCTGGACTCCAGGGATCTAAGATTCTAGTGAGGTCTCACATCCTGTTAGTTGGTTTTATAAATGGAAGAAGTTACTGTTTTATAATCTCAAAAAGAGAAGCATTCATCCTGCCTCCCATACATTAGCCTTCCTCACTGCCCTCCCCACAACCCAGCATCTTTCTCCATTTCTGCTCCAAAACAGAGACTGGGAGTCATTCTGGAATTCTCCAAGTTTGCAAGGAAGTCGACACAGGAACTTTTTCAAGGCCTTAATTCCAGACTATTTGTGTGTGTGTGTGTGTGTGTGTGTGTGTGTGTGTGTGTGTGTGTGTAGGTGTTCATGTATATGTATGTGTGTTTGTACACATGTGTATGGAGGCCACAGGTTTCTTCCTCAATCACTGTCCCCTGCTTATCTTTTGAGATGTGTTCTCATTGAGCCTGGAGCTTTTGGGTTCAATTAGACTGGTTTATACTCCACAAGCCCTGGCGACCCTGTTATCCTTCCCCTGCACTGGGATTCACAGTTTGTGCATCTGCTCCTGGGCATTTCTATGTGGGTGCTGGGTATTAATCTCAGGTCCTCTTCTTTGAACACCAAGTACCTTGCCAACAGGAAAATCTCCCCAACCACTGAGACCTCATCATTTTTACCTGGGCTCCTCCACTTCCTGTCTTTTAATTCCCAGCCAGATTCCTACTAAAAATTTAATTTTTTTTTACACACTAGCTTCCTAGTCAACACAAACAGCATCACACCAATTCCCTACTTCAAAAATCTAAGATGTCTCCAAAACTTGGGAATCAAGTCCATGTTTTACAAATTTGATCTACATCCTTTCAAATATCTTCTGACAAAAAGCCCTAACAAACAAATAAAAAAACTAACAAATTTAATCATATAGCCCATATCATTGATTAGATATGAAAATAATCATACCGATCTTTAAAGAAAAGGATTTTGTCTCCCATTGTTGTGACAGCGTCAAACCTCATGTTTTGCTGACAGACAGTTGATGGTGGACTGCTAGGATTTGCCAAGGGTGGCTTTTTCGCTGGGGGTCCTGAAAATACATTTTGATGTTCATTTAGGGGAATTTTGTAAGAGGAAAAGCTAGTCTTTTTAAATATTCTGTTTCTTAAAGGAAAATAAAAAAACAGTTGTGTTTGTTATGAAATTCATGAGAAGCATGCCCAGAAGATTTTGTCCTGCTTATTTGCATCATCACAGGTGAGAATAATTGAATTTCCTTTCTCTGGAAGCCCAATCAACAGAGCAATGGTACCACTGTTAGGATGTATTCCAAATGTGAGACAAAATGAAGATAGTGTCTCTGAAGCCTATCTCACAGGGTACACACAGAGTTCAAAATGAGATGGTCAAATTTTCCAAATGTAGATATGAGAGATTTTTTCATAAACATGCATGGCCTTGTACGGCAAATTATGAGGTTTGGCTTACCATAGAGGGACTGAATGCTATGTATGTCATCAGCAGAGAGGCGGAATGTGTTGGGGTCAAGAAAACCATAGCTGGGGTACATTATTGCATTTGGATTGTTGGAATGCTGCAGCCCCAAGGAATGCCCAAGCTCATGAACAGCAACAAGGAACAGGTTTGTGTCTAAGAGGCAAGAAGGTAAAAGAATAAAGTTGTGAAATAGATTATCACATTTTATTTAATTCATACATGAACTTGTACATGTTTATGGGGTACTGTGTGATGTTTTGATGCCTATACTTACTGCATAATGTTTAAGACAGGATAAATCTATCTATCTCTTCAAATATGTACCATTTATTTGTGGCAAAAACACTCAAAATACTTTCTTCCAGCCTTTTGAAATAAATAGTACACTATTATTGTCTATAGTTGTATTACTGTGCCACAGGCTCAAGAGTGGGGCTCCATGCTCCTAACTGTGACTTAGTACTAATTGATCAGCCATTACCCACCTGCCTCCCCTTTCTCCTCAGCCACTTGTAACCACCATTCTGCTCTCAGCAGTTCTGAGATTAACTTTTCTTATATCTCAATATGAATGAGATAGTGCAGTTCTCATCTTCCTATGCCTGAACTCTTTACACATAACCCGGTTCCGTCCATGTGATCGGAGTCCATCCTTTAGTGGCTGAATGTCATCCCACTGTGACTGTGCTGTGTTGTGCCATGAGTGCCTGTGCCTGTAGAGGCCAGAGTTGTTGGATCTGCCTGCGGCTAGTGTTACAGGCAGTTGTGAGCTGCATGACCCCGGTGTTGGGAACAGAACTCAGGTCCTCTATGAGCTCAGTGTGGTCTCTTAACCTCTGAGCCATCTCTCTAGCCCATTGTCTTGTCATTTGGAAAGAAATAATACAACATCTAACACAGTAGAGGGAACATTTGAGAATCCTTTACTTATTTCCCCACTGTTTCAAATAGCTTTTCTCAGTCTCGATATTCTTGTCATTATAGGATAGAAAAGTATTGTCAGAGCAATCCTTTCTTACAGATATTTAGACATATATAGTTGCACCACTCTGTGGAAGTATGAGTCCCCACTTCTGTTTTCAACTAAAGATGTCTGAAAATGTCTCTTGGAGCCAAAATTGTCTACAGTTGTGGACCATTTCATTGCCAGACAAATGGAATATATTCTGCCATGAATCTTCCAAAACATAAGTCACAGGTATTTTTGGTAGCTCACATTGTTTCTAAATCTTTCTTAAAGCTGGGGACAATGTCATGTGTCTATTGTTTTAACCAGTCCTGATCTGCAGACAGGGACTTTCTGCTTGTCTGCTATTTCTGTTAGGTTATATGATCCTGGGAAGAATTTGCCCTTTTTGTCTCTGAATAAAAAATATCACTCAACACCATAACAGAAACTCTTCATTACTGGTTCAAAGCAATACATCAATACTGGACATGGTACTGCATGCCTGTATCCCAACTCAGGAAGGTGATGTAAAAGAACCATGAATTCAAGGCCAGCCTGGGCCACATAGAATTTTCAGAATCACCTTTTTTAAAAATATTGAGTCAAGTCAGTTTTAAAAATAAGGCCAGGAGTCAACAGTACATGTCTGGTCCCTGCTTTTGCACAGACTTGCCACTGACTTCTGTTTGGTCTCCTCAGGTGAGAGCAGCTGCATTGATTTATGTTTCTAAGGTCCATTCTTACTTGAAGAGCTTACAAGCAGCCCCCAAATGACCCTGGAAAAAACTCAGACACATGGAACATGTCTGGTTGAGGATTTGTAGTTCAGCAAGTACTGAATCATATATAACATTCCCCTGCAGACTTCAAAATGTCCTTATCAAAAACGTGATAAGCTCTAGGCTGTGTGTCAAAGCTTTAGATGTGTGTCTACCTTTCTGGCAGACATGGTATATCTAAAAATATATGAAAAATCTGTCAGAGAAGGGGCATTCAGGGTTGAGAGACCACACTTGAATTTCTCCCTATGTTTTCCACATGAATGAATTGTATAGTTGAGAATTTCCAAAAGATATTAGAAAAGCTGTTGAGATGATGGCCTAAATTGTCTTAGACTAGGGATTACCTCTAATAATAAATAATGAATAATGAATGATGGGTTAGCCTCAGTCCCCAATATCTGAGTGGGATAGTGAGTTATAGTCCCAATTGATTGATTGGACATTCTGGAAATGGTATCCCAAGATCATGCAAGGCTCCAAGACTACATGTGAACTTGCACTTCTCCACAGGGATCTGTAACTTTTCTATAAATATCTTTCCAGGTCATCATGAATCTAAGAAGTTTTTAACATATAATCAATCACAGAATTAGTGTTTGCTTTTAAGTTTATATATTTTACTGGTCAAAACCCAAACAGCAGTTTTTGCCTTTCCAAGAGTTTACAGTACAGAACTTGCTCATATAATCTTGGTGATTCTTACAGATGATCTCTAACACAATCATACCCAATATCCCTGATTTGCAATAGGAAAAATTGGACTAAATACATAAAATATTAAATTTGATTCAGAGGTGAACAAATTAGAATTTGTTATTTAAGACTATAATATTTTGTCAGAATCTATTCTTTCAAGATCAGAACCTATCTTAAATTTAGTTATAGTTTTTTTCTCTCCTACCTTGAGAACTTTTACTCCAGATTTCTGCCTCATCAAAATGTGCATCTCCTTGAATACCAGGTCCAGGGTAAAAAGCATGGGCTATTGTACCACCTCTGCCATCAAAAGGATTGGGGTCTCCGTGAGCTTTTTAAAATGAAAGGAAAGTCATTAGTCAGCTACATCTGTCACATGGCGGGACAGACGACCACATCACAGGGTGCACTTGGTGCATCACATGGTGTCGTAGGTGATTTTGTCACACAGCTTGACAAATGACCTGGGTAAAGCTGTGTACCTCCAAATGCAAAGCGTATCATGATGTCAGCCTCGCCTGCATAAATCTTCCTGAATCTCAGAGGGGTCACATCACTCCAGACTTGAAAAGCTTTCTGAAATATGTTGTCCACATCCTCACGCTTCATGTCAGGCGTGTAATTATAGATCCTATGTTAAAGAACGAGGGAAACAAACAATACACCATGGGTTAATCTTGTCTTTTCTAGCCTCTCGGTCTGCACGCACGCCTGCAGGAAGAACTTCCTCACATACTGACAGTCCATGTGAAAACACATATGTGGAAGTTCAAACCATTTTTTCTTTGGAAAACTTTTTTTAATCAATCAAAATGTAATTTAATTTCCTCTTACTTATGAATTACTAGTAATTATTGTGAAAGATTCACTTTCATAAACACAAATACCCATTGTACCCAAATTCCACATTTATCCATCTTTAATATTCTACAGACTTCTCCCGTCTTGTCTCTATTCTGAATTGAATTGTTTCATTCTGTTTGTTTGTAGCTTTTCTGCTCTGACTGCCTGACTGACAGGCAGACGGTTGCCAGTCTTCCTCCAGTGAGCAACTCTCCTCCTAGAGATAAGGAGTTTGTATGTGTGCAGGTGTGTGTGTAGTATATATGTGCGTGCATGTAGAGGCCTGCAGTTGACTCAGATGTCTTCCTCAGTCATGCTCCACTTTGCTTATTGAGACAGGGTCTCTCAACTAAAACCCGAGAACCTGATTCTATTAGTCGCTAGCCAGCTTGGGCACCCCTTTTTCTGCCTCTCATGTGCTAGGATTACAGGCAGCCACCATGCTGATAATGGCTTTTACATGGATTCTTGGAACCTGAACTCTGATCCTCATGGTTGTATAACAAACGCTTTCTCCACTGAGCCATCATACCAGCCTGGAAACAATGAATGCTGTAGTGTTAGCAACTTACACAGGCTACTCTTAGATTTAAAACTTCCTTGTAGTTAAGTTTTAGGCTTCTAGAAGCCACACCCTTGGGAAAGTAGAGTTCACTGGGGCATACACTGACATCACCTGTAGGTGAGGTGGCGCTTCATCCATCGTGTCCTTCCCGGCACTGCCCTAAGATACTGTACATCAGGCACGCCACATCGAGGTGTGTGCATTATCACCAGAGTTGGGCTGTCCAGTTTCCCAGTCGCTTCCAGCCCAAAGAACTGCTGAATTTCCTGGATTTTTTCTTCTAGAGTGTTTCCATTGGTTTTGGATTTTGTCTTCAGAATTCTGTCCTCTTGAAAGCTGTAATACCTTGCCAAGTACTCCTGAACAAAACACAAGTAATGTACATAGTTGTGTTGTACACAGTGCACACTGCCAGGTTTCTGTTGGACCTCTGCAAGCATGGTCAGCAGCAGGCTGGTGCTCCTGAACCAGATGTTTTAATCACAGCCTACATTATTATTATTATTATTATTATTATTATTATTATTATTATTTAGACAATCAATTACAAGGAAGAAAAAATTTAACTTCCTATGCTATTTAAACATGTCAGTTTCCCAAAAGCCCAGTGGGAAGATTATTTATTTTTTACTTCTTCAGACGTGCTTCTGGGTTTTAGCACCATTTTGGCATCTAGTATCTAAGGGAACACTGTAATTGGCAACATCTATATTGTCTGGGTGCTGACACCATTTAGGCTGGCATCAGAACTTGACTGAGTTGGGAGAGGTAGCTCAGTGGCAGAGCATGTACCTGGCATGCTCAGAGGTCTGGATTTGGGGGAAATCTTGACACAGTGGAAGACTTGGATAAATTCAAAGTAAAAATAAGGTTAGAAAATAGAGCCAACTGCTGAGGAGGCCAATACAAAAGGATCATCTGAGGCCACAAGTTCAAGGCCAGATTAGACACCACAGCAGATCCTGTCTCAAAAAGAGTGTATGTAATTTTAGAAAATAGGGACTCAATTTTTTCATTATAAAAAGGTAATATTTTTTCAAATTTTATTTAAAAATACTTATGAATAAACATCTGAGGTAAAAGAGTATAGAGGGGCATGCTGTAACTATCATGAAAATCTGAAGCATCTACATAGATTAAGCCATGTACAAATCTCACATCATTAATGGACATTAAATTACTACTGCAAATAAAAGACAAAATAGGGTGTGAGACCAAAATACAGCATCGATCATAAGTGTAACCCAATAAAACTGAGCTAGAATCATTTACCCAAAGCTTTTGTAGATGGTACAATTATTCACCAATTCAATAACATTCTTTTAAATCATCACTTCATTTTGATATTCCTCTATGGAAAACAAAACATGCCAAAAAGAAATCAGCTACTTATGCTAATTTTCAAATCAAATAGTAATTTTCAAAATAAAACTTGCAAATTCAGTAAATATTAAAGACACTGGCTAGACCAGGGCAATCCTGTCAATACTTACTTCAGCAAATTTTGTTTCATTCACAGGAATGGCCCCAGAGACAGACACCTGCAAGACCACAATCAGCATGAGAAACTTCATTGTGACCAGCTCCTTTCAGCGGGGCCCGCTGGTCACTCTGCTCCCTTACTGCAAGTTCCTTTAAAGTCCACCTTATATAGTGCTTTAGCCGGATCTGTGAACGTGAAATCCTGAGTGACTCACAGTTGATATTATCCCTTGCTTTACTTCAGAGTCATGTGAACTAACTGTGGGTCAAAATGTCACCTAGCTCATCCCTGACCTCAGCATCTCTAGTATATTTCCTCAAAGTGACCAGTGAGCCTGAACTTCTACTATAAGTGCAGGTAAGACCCAAGAACAACAAATCTATCAAACACACAAAGGTAACTCCACCAGTAGAGTTTGGAAAGCTTGATGTTGTCAATAGTCCTTACTCTGATTTCCTTACACCCATTATAGATGAGATGCTTTAAAGGACATTTTTAAAAAAATGTGTGAAGAAAGTATTTTTGCTAGAATATGTGAATCTTTAAATGTTGATTTAAATACAAGAGAAAGTTCATAGCATCAGCATGCTTTGATGCTTGCTCTATGTGCAGGCTTAGGTTCTTATGTGTGCTGAGATCTTCAGACACTAGAGCTGGATGTCTGAAAAGATTCTGGAGCTCACTTCCTCATCATCCATGATGCCTGAAATAGGGGACTTTGCCTCTGCAGTCTCCCCATCTCCTTCCCTATACCCGACTCAACCATCCCATTTGTATATTTCCACCTCTCAGTTGATGATGTATTTAAAGAATGGAAACATTTACAAATCAGAAAGTAAAACTCTCAAAGTGGGATTTTGGAATGCAGCTGCGGTGTGGTCAGGGCTCTGTTTGACCCGACCACCAGTCGCTTCTAGATTAAATGTAATGGGGGTACATGTGGGTTATAATTTAGACACTTGTCCCTCCAATCTCCCTAGACTTGGGACATGCTGGCTACTTCCTAATGTTAATTTTAATTAATTTTTTCGGGCTTTAGTAGGCAAAGACATTTGTTCCCAAACCTGATATCTGAGTTTGATCTCCGGGAACGATTGTGGTTGAAAGTGAGGACAGATGATTGGAAGTGTCCTCTGGCCTCCACATGCCTACTACAGCATGCACACACACACACACACACACACACACACACACACACACACACACACACACAGAGAGAGAGAGAGGGGGGGGCATACATAATAAACATAATCATACAAAACAACAGATTCAGTATGGCTTCTTCACACACATATGTCATATGTTTTGTTCTCCTTTCTTTCCCTTTCCTAAAGATGTTAGTGCTCTGGACTCTTCTCCTCAGATAGGAAGAGAAGGAGCACTGCCCCTCACCCCTACCAGCACCACCACATCATGACTGTATCCTTACCAAACCCTGCCTCTTTCCTAGTCTGTGGCTTGATTTTTGGTTGTTCCATTTGAAATGAGGACAAAACTCTTTAACCTTCTTATGCTGTTGAGACAGTAAATTAGGCGCCCTAGTGACAGGACAGCTGCTCACTGTTATCTGTCCCTGCCCTTTGACCTAACGGGGAATATCAAACATTGAATTAGGAAGCAGATGAAGCTCAAGGATCCATAAAGAGAATAATAATGTGGTGAATATTGTAAGGAAATCCTTTCAAATACTGAATTTACTCAAGAATCATAAGAGGAACACAACTGTGTTGGGCTAGAAAGTGGGAAAATGGAGGGTTTTTTTATTTTGTTGTTGTTTGTTTTGTTTTCCTGGTGTTGAAAACTACCTTGAGGGTAATAGATATCCAGTAAGTACTTATCACTGAATCTGGTTGGAGAACAATAAGGACATCGGAAATTCAGCTTCCTTGTAGGAGCAATCACTACAAGGAGGGCATATACATGATTCACTGAACGTCAGAACTGATCTCATCCACAGAAAGACAGAATTCACTTCTTGGAAGAGTTACAGGAAATTCCTCATGCACGTAGGATACAAGATACACAGGGATAGCACAGATACTTAGAAGTGAGAGAGTGCCCTGAACAGAAATGAGAGTAGATGGACACACCCAGACTTTGGTTCCCCTGTGTCTTAATCACCAGGTGCTCCAAACTGGTCAAGTGTAAGGAGATAAAGGCTCCATGGGCAGCTACAGGGCACTGCAAAGGTTGGCAACTTAATTTCTAGACTCAGGCGACATGCTCAAGCATCTTAGGCTGTAGTTTTATGACCTCATGCTGTCACATTACCCTCTCCAAGATGAGGTTTCCATTGGTAAAGATGGAGTAAAAAATGTTTCTACATCAAGAATGGTTATAAACATTGTATTAAATAATAGGAAAAAGTAGTGAGTCAATCGCTTGGCACACCATAAAGATTACCTAAATGCAATCCTACACCTAAGGCTCAGAGAGCACCACAAAAAAGGGGGTAAAAACATTATAAGAGCCAGAGGCCTAGGACCCTGCTGTGAGATAATGTCTTCCATATATGATAGTGAAGCTGCACCCATGGAAATTCAACAAATATGCTCACCTAAGCAAGACCTGATGCTCAACACAAGAGCATGTTTATGAAAATACAGAAAACAGCATGAGTTCTTCATGCACGGGATGATGGTGTTCCTCAGAATTTCCTTAAGTAAAAGGTGTATGTTATAATAAGGTTTCCACAAGTACATGGATCTGGTTATTGCTTCATCCTTGGACAGACATCAGGACAGTTGGGGGTCTGTTTTGTAGTGCCATTTGCAGAGCCACTTCCCAGGAATCCAGGGGCAAATTGAAGCATAGTTTCCAGGAAAGACCAGGAAGGAGCTACGCTCCCAAAACACACAGAGAAGTGCCTTCCCTGACCTTTCACACACTGATGGCTTGTCCATACAGGAAGAAAACTGGTTGCTTAAATGTCCTGCTTTAATGGATGAAAAGATAGGAGTCTTGGAAAAGGAAGTGAGTTGCTCCGGGAGGCATTCTGGGGTCTCCTCACCGTGTCCTGATTCTTGCTACTCCATCCTTCTTTATCCATTTTTATTTTTCTGTAATGGAGAAAGGTTCTTCAAAATAACAAGTTAAATACAATTATTTAAAGCCTTCTTTTACAGAAGTTTTGAGGAATGTTTAGGAAAGGCAAACTCTTGCTGAATTTCTCTGTCAGCCTCTGTCTCAACTATAAGGACATTTACCACCAACGAGAAACACCACCGTCCTGGAGATAGCAGCTGCTGGTGCTGGGTGTGACTCCTGACCAAACAGACTAGACATGTATCTGCTACTTGATCTGCCTTTATAACATGAGAACATGAGAGTAACTGGCCCTTCAAAAGCACACTCTACTGCCTTCTGCATCAGGGCTCCTCCCAAGACTATACCAGAGAGCTCTCTAGCTCAAAGACAGTCTCCCATGTAGGAAGTTATAGTGTTGGCAAAAACCTTGAGTGTGTGGAGTTGAGGAATTGTAACTATCACAATGCTGCACCCCAGAGAAGGGAAGTAGACGAAAGAAGTGGAGAGACACGTGGAGCACCATGCATCCCTTTCCCTAGCAAATGGTTCCCTTGCAAACAAATGTAAGCTAAGAGACAAAATATAGCTGGAAGTAGGGATCCGAAGAACAGAGATGTGATTCTTGTGTATCTGCTGTTGGAGAGGTTTGTTTATTCTATTCTAGGATTGGGGTTGTAATTCAGGGAGAGAGTGCTCATTATGTCCACATTGAATCTAGGTTCAATCCTAGAATCATAAAGAAAGTAGTGTGAGTGTTTGTGTGTTTGTGTGTGTGTGTGTGTGTGTGTGCGTGTGTGTGTGTGCATGCTTATTCTTCTTCTCCAGTAACAAGATACATATGAGAGGGCAGTAATCTGTGACTCAAATGTGTGACCTGACTTTGACTCTGGAGCCAGGTTTAATGGAAACAGACCTGGCCTCAAACCTCAGCTATGTCACCTACAAGTTGTGTGATTCTCTCAGGTTATTTAAGGTGAGTTTCCCCGTCTGTGCATGACGATTGTGAGGATTAGACAAGAGACTACAAGACACTTGTCAGCACTGGGCCTGACCCATTTCTTCCTTGTGTTACACCTGGAGAAGCATTTCTCGACATTTATTAGTACTTCTCATAAGTGGCATTTAAAACATTCTAGTTATTGAGCCATACCAGGTAGAACCAGAGATGTGCTGTGTTTCTGTTATTGGTTAGTTGTAGGTATCTCTCATTGATGCAGAATGAGCTAAATTGTTTCGCCTCTGATGACCAGTTTTACCTGATTGGAGATGGCATTATGCCATTAAAGAATATCACTCTTCTCAGGAGGGACTGACTGACTATAACCACCATTCAGATGGACTTAGAAGATAACAAGCCAATGGCTAGAGAGAAGAGAATGAGTTGGAAGTAGTCTGCACAGTTCTCCATAAGAATGAACCAAAGTAGGTTTTAAATTAATAAGTTATTTTTTCATGTATTTCTCTCCTTTCCTTCAAGCCCCACTCAAGCAGCTAGTAGGCTCTTTATGTCTTACTTTAGAGTTGTAACCACAAGCACAGTGTACACAGTCTGATTTCTTTCCAGGAGCCTAAATTTAGTGATGTTCAATCTACATTTTAAGTGAAAAGGTGATTTTGGGGAACTGGGGGTATGACTCAGTGGCAGAGCACTTCCCTAACACTCATAAGGCCCTGGGTTCAACTGCCAGTGTGGCAAAGAAAAGAGAATGGAAGATGGAAGAGAGGAAGAAGGGATAGAGTCAGGTGAACAGGAAGTGGGAGAGAAGAAAAAACAGGGGAGAGGGAGAAGGGAGAGGAGGAGGGAGAGAGACAAGGGTTCCTTTTAAACTAAACAATACTGAAAGCCAGAGGAGAGACTGTGGGTTCTGGCACCATGAAGAACCAAGGAAGCATCTCCCCATGGAATCTGAGGATGTAGAGACCCCACCGAGGAATGGTCATGGGAGGCAGAGAGATAGTGAGGTCCAGGGTTCCATTTGCAGCCAACATTCTTGAAACAAAGCATGCCCAGGAAGCAGCAGTTACGAAAATAGGAGAGCCACCCAGGCTGATAGAGCAGGAGGAGGAGGCAAAACTCTTCAGTGGCTGAATCTTAATGTTTCTTCAATTTATGTGATTGTGATTTATTCATATAATAGTAGATCATTCTGTAGCCTTCAAAGACACAAAGGAATAGTACCACTAAACAGTTAATAAATACAAGTTTGACTTTAAATGATCTGAAGAAAAAAAGAACAAAAAGCCCATAGATGTGACATCAATGAAATAGCAATGAAGGCGTCTGTCTGGACTGCGGGGTCCTTTTTCCATGTACATATTCAAACTATGCACATGAGGAACCTAAGGTAAAGTTATAAACGCTCACTGTTCAGCCCAAACCTTGAGCATTCCTTCCCAAGCAAACCTGGACTTTCAGGGATTTCTGCTGCACTCAGCTGAACTTGAACAAATGCTCCTTAAAAGTATTATCCAATGGCTCCTTGAGATGTGTGGGCCATGAACACATTCACAGTCATAGCTTCAGTGTGCCAAGGTGCCGCCTTCTACTGAAAACTGTGGAAACTCTCTGACTCTAATGGCAGATCTAGGCACACTGGGGGTAGTTGAGTAGGGAAACAGCTTTTGAATGAGTGTTCCTCACTGGAAGCTGTCTGTTGTCTCAGCTCGCCTGTCTTTGCACTGTCTTGACTGGAACTAGACCTTGCAGGTCGCACAGAAGGGGAAGCACACCAGCTGTGCTGAGGGAAGGGGGTGTGGATTCCAGAAGGAGGAAGGTGGAGTCAGAGAAAGAAAACACAAATGGGAAAGGGAATGAAAGGTTCTGGAGTTGAGCCACCACAGGAGAGAATTCTCTCTGCCTCCATTGGTTACCTCACTCACTTCAGATAAACAGAGATAAAACCGAGAGGCCCTTCTTTACTTAGCACAAGCCCTTTCATGAGCTCAGGTTTCATATCTTAATTTTATGAGGAACGGCAAATCTTTTGGGATTTTCCAATCCAAATCAGTTGTGGAAGATCCATTCTGAGAGTCAGGAACTTCCTTCTTCTTAACAGCAGTCAGTGAGGTGATGAACAAGCTCTCAGAGGAGAGTGAGTCATGTAGTCCATTTATAATTGCAAACTCATAATGGGAGATAATGTCTAAGGTTTTATTCTAGATAAATCCTAGATATTATCCTGGGCATACATAATTCAAGGAAATTCAAGGGGGACTTGGTGCTTCCAGTCACGTTCTCCTTTGTTTCTGGAAAGACTGACCCTATCCCCGTCCATCCAAGTTCAGTCTGTGCTCCAGATTCCAGCATGGGACCTCATCTCGTGACCTCCTGTCTGTCTCCAAGCCCCATCGGAGCAGCTGGCAGCCTCTGCTCGGTTCTTTAGCACCTGCGACCATAAGCAGCACACTGACTTTTTAACTGTGTTCACAGAGCTCCATGGAGTCACTCCTCTTAGCTTCTACCTGGTAATGCCAAGTTCTCACTGGTTCTGCCAACCAGGACAAATGACAGAAGCTGCAGTTTATATGTTTTCCACACATCTTTTCTGAGGAAATTAGTATTATGCACGAAGAATGTGAAATGCCACCTGAACTGAAGATGAGATTTTTTTTTCTTTATCTCACTATAGGTCTTTTTTTCTTTTTCTCATTATAAGATTTTAAATGTTTTTTCGGATTACTTAAACAATGCATGCCAGCCACAAAATATTTGTACTATAAAAAAGAAGAAAAAGAATTAAATGCAATTCCTTTCGAAGTGAGAGACCACCACCCTGTACTCATCATCTCCTATGACTTCCATTATGCACATGTACACATTTCGCTCTTTTGTACACATGAAGTCACACCATGTGTGTGATTCTTAGAAAGGGCACCCTCCATTCTCCACAGAGTAGGTCCTTCTGTTGTTTGTTCTAGTTCTATACACATCCCCTTTCTCCTCTGTCTCTTCGTTGAATAACCCATTATCTTCTGCTCTCTGGCACCTCTCAACCAACTAATTGGTTCTAATTCTATCTTACAATCAGAATTTTCCTCCTTGATTATCCTGTGTTTACACATACAGTCACGCAATTGTGTGCACACATATATGTGTATAATGGGGAAGGAGGTCTCTCCTGCTTTGTTCTGCAGAACAGAATCTTTTTACACAGATTTCTCTGATTCCTTCTCTATACATTTTATACTTTATAGATACTTATTCTCTATGTTGTTAAGGCAATGACAGATGCAAAGGCAGAAATCAAGTGCAAACTGCAGCTCAGGGCAGCTTCCATGTTCCTGCCCCACTTCCATGGGGTAGGAAGAGCACTCTATGGGGTTTGGTAGCATATGCTTGTAACACTCTCACTTGGGAGATGAAAGTGGGAGCATCAGAAGTTCAAGGCCAGAACAAGCTGCAAGAGATCCTGTTTCAAAACAAGCAAACTAGCACAAACATGGTACTATATCACCACACCAACAGGTGAGAATCCAGAAGCCCTTTTGAACACCAGCCACTGTTTTGTAGCAACTATAAAGAAGCAAACTCAAGATTCTGTGGCAGGAGGTCAGCCTCTCCTGCATCTACTCCCCTTTCTTACTCTACCCTGGAGGCTAGAGACTGGCTCCTGGCCACAAAGCATTAGGGCAGATACAGCCAGATGTCCTGCTGAATCAAGGCTAGGACCTTAACATCATATGACAGTTTCACATTTGAGGCAAGAATCTTTTGAGGTTAAGCAATACATCCCTTTAAATGATAAATGTTTTTTTTTTCAAGTGACAGGTTGATGGGATTGTTACTTTGCATGTTAAAAATCCCCACAGGAATAAAATACAGTCCTCAGAGGTTTAAGATGGAGCAATACAGTGGAAACCACAGCCTGCCCAATGCTGTCCGGTGTGTGAGGAACACTGAACTGACTGTGTGTGATACAGAAAGATCTCTAAGGTAATCAAGTAAGCACGCCAAAGTGCAGCCTTCTGCCAGGACTGCTTGAGCGTGAAGAAGGCACTGAAAAGCAAAGATGATCAAGACCATCAAGAGCTATTGATCATGCAAATATTCTTTCATGAACTCTGGCCAGATTACCGAGGCTGCCAAGCAGCAGAGAACAGGAAACTCCAGGGAAGCAATTTAGGAAGGGCGAGCCAGTGCTGCTTGCTGCTCACCTCAGAACATCTCCTTTTTCCAAAATTGGGAAATGGAACATATGAAAGGAGCCATTGATTGGGTTTTCATGAGTCAAGCAAACATTCCTGTAAGACTGGTACTAAAAAGGAAACTTGAATTCCCTGCTCTGGCCATCCACGGGAAATCCCAGTGTTTTGATATTTCATATTATGGTGGTTTGACTTGCCTCTATTTTCCTATGGGAAGAACCTCCATGGCGAACAAAGTGTGTGATTTCAGCTGCAAACCCTTTTATTATCATTGGCACCTCAGCTGCAGATTTGGCTGCTTTCAGTTATGACAGGGATCCTTCATACTCTCACTGATACCCAAGATCACCAGGGCCCAGATGGCTTTGGGTCCTCACGATGGCACAGATGACTTTTCATCCTTCAGCAACTCTAGTCCAGTAGATCTTCCCTTGACTCTGGGAGACTCAAGCCTAGCAAAAGTCCTGGAGATGTGACTGAGACAGAGAAGACAGGGTCTGGCTGTGAAGGGGCCTCCTGAGTGGCAAGCACCGGAATGGACACTTTTATACACATTTCATGTCATCTTAATGATGCTAAGGTGTTGCTGTTGTCTACATTTTGCAAATGAAGGAATCTGAGGCTCAATGAGTGTTCAGAACCTAGTGAGCCAATTAGCTGGTGAAGGAACTGGACCTTTTTTAGGTAAATTGTTTGATATATCATATGCATACTGAAAAATGTGCAAATCACGGTACTCATCTCAATGGATTTTCAAAAGTGAATAATCCATGTAACTATAACCAAGTCATTTTATTTAGTTAGTGATTATATTCAGAGGCTTTTAAAGGTTTCTGTGCTTTCCCTAACCATTGGTTATTAATAGGACTTTTTTTTTAATACTGTCTCTTAGGAAAGAACCCAATTCCTATTTTTCATCAGAAAGAAATCTTACCCATCTCATCTGACCCTATCTTAGCACCAGCCATTGAATAAACAGATTTTCTGCACCTCTTCCCAGAGCAGCTGCATTTTTTCTTCAAACCCAGAAGAAACTCAGGTCATATTTTGTCAGATGAGGTGCAGGGAATTGGGACTCAAAGGATTCTGGGAAAGCCATGATGCAATGCTGCCACATCCAGTGATAGAAAGTCAATAAGAAGTCAGTATGTTTTTGGTGGTGTATTGTGCATTGAACCCCAGACCTCACACATTTTAGCAAGTATCCTACAAATGGGCTGTATCTCAAGAACCTGGTTCACATAATAGAATGGTATAATACTGCATAAAACTGTGAGGATAACAGGGCCATGTGAACAGACTGCTGAACTGACAAAAAAAAAAAAAAAGTCCCATATTTGGAGACAATTTGATGCATGGAGAATACAATCTTTATACTATGTCCTAGTTTTATAAAACTAGTCATTAAATTGACCCTAATGCTATTGTGCAATTAAGAGTTGATTTGTTGTTTGCAGATAGATTATTTTTTTCAGTGTCTTGTCTTTAATGTGACTATTACTGACCATCAAAAAGGAAATGAAACCTTTCCCAGACACAGTTGGTATTGCTAAAACCACAGTAAATTTATGGCAAAATAAGCTGCCTACACCTTCCCTAATAATCTGAAAAAGTCTAAGTCATGCTCTGAGGTTATTGGACTTCCTATTTTCTCTTCCTCTTTTGCAGAAGACTCAGAATGGTTTCATTCACATTCTTGCAGATTTCTCAGTTGGTGTATTTTAGGTAGGAGTGAGAACAGCTGCTTAAGTGGCTTCTTCCGAACCAACCCAGAAGCAGCATCTGGCAGCCAAAGGGTTGAGTAAGAGAAGGCAAAGAGCCGCTTGATGGTGTGAAGCCTGCAATGTGTCTTTTGCTCAGTCCTCAGTGCCCAAAGTGGCTTCTGTAGCAGAAGTCACCAAGTTGATACTGGACAGGTGACCTGCCATCATGACCGTAGATGATCATCTCTGATTGTGAAGCCTCACCCAAGGCGCTCATGAGTTAGCAAATAGTCCCTGGACCAAGGAAGTGAAAGGCCTACCACAGGGTTCTGTGATGATTCAACAGCTGTGTCTTCTACCAGAGGAGGCTGGACTGTGAGTAGGTAAGCCAGGAAAGGCAGACAACCAGAAGTGTCCTGAGAAGTCAAGGCACCCCTTGGATATATATCTCAAAGAAATGCTATTTGCCTTTTAAGGAAATATCTGCACCCCCATGTTCATGGTAACATTATGCACAGTTACCAAGGGATGCAAGCACTCTAAATGTCCACAGATGGGTAAAGATATATATATATATATATATATATATATATATATATATATATATACTATATGGAACGTTATTTGTTATTTAAAAAAAGGAAATCCTTCATTTGTGACATGAGTGATCCCAGAGATGTTATGCTAAACTAAATATGCCAGATACAGAAAGACAAATTCTTGAAGATCTTGCCCATATATGGACTTGAGGAGTGTCGAGTTCATAGAAGCAGAGGACAGAATAGTAGCTATCAGAACTGAGAGAAGGATGAAAGATGAACACTTGCTGGTTAAGGAGTGAGGAGTGTCAGTTTGCAAGACAAATGGGTTCTGGAGATCTGTTTCGAGCATGGGGACTATCATCAACAATACTTAGTAGTCTAAAGTTTGCTAAGAGGTCTTAAATGTTCTCATCATTGAAAAAGAAAGGAAGGAAGACAAATAGACTAATTAGCTTGTATGGGTTGATTATTTCTCAATATACACATATACCAAAATATCAAGAGATTGGACATGTAGGAGTAGAATGTATGCCTAGTATGCTTATGATTCTGGGCTCAGTGCCCTGAATCAATCAATCAGGCAACTAATCATTCAAATCAAATCAAGTTGGATGTCTTAAATATAAATAATCCATATGCATATATATATATATATATATAAAGAGATAAGGGTCCCAGGAAGACATGTGTGTATATTGAAGCCTTTAGAAGTTACAGAGCCAATGCTGCCCAGCAACTTCATGCTCATTGCTTAGATGTGGCCCTCAGAGGGCTGAGGTACCACTGTGTCACCTCACATCTTCCTCCAACTCTATCCTATCCATTCACACTCACTTCAGCACTACCCATCAGGCCAGCAGGCTGTAAGCCTGAGTTTTTGTGTGGATTTGTTAAATTTTTTAGAGCAGGCTAGGGGCTGGGCTCTGGCCAGGACATGGCATGATGAAATATATCCGTACCTTGAAAGAGAGCTTTTAAGTTCCAGCACCTTACAGTGTGTAGGCAAGCCTCTCCAGTAGGATTTTCAACTTAAGATTTCCGAGGGTTGCAAGGCCCTCATTTCAGTTACTACCACTGCAATAAAAGCATAACAAAACAAAACTCCAAGTATTCTAGATAGATCTAGGGACCTCCCAAACCATATGACCCCAAGAGAGGCAAGGGAGCAAAGACGTGTGGAGAGATTGGGGTATAAGCATCCTCACTGTGTGATTTAAGGAGAACCCCTTTAAACCAAAGGCACACCTTTCTCATTTGACCCTCCCACCATCCACACAGACACACTGCTGTTCTCTCAGCCTTACTGGTGCTCAGAGGCCTACAGAGCTTGTACATTTTTCTCCAAAAGTGTCATTCTCTCTCCTGGGTAGTATACATCAGAAAATGTATGAAACTGAAAAAAAAGTTTTTATAGTCTAGTGGTTTTATTATGCTACTCATTAGAATGAAAGGGCCAATTTGGAAGTCTTTCTTGTCCCGTGTGACTGTAGATTACTTGTATCTATAGGTGTCTTCATTATGAGCTTCACTGCCTGATAACTTGGGGTTTTCATGTGCCTGATAACAGCACCAAAGTTAGGGCACTAGCTCATGAGAAGGGCAGCAAGTCTTTGCAGTCTTCTCCTGCTTGGTATGTATATATGTGCATGTGTGTGTATGTACACACACACACACACACACACACACACACACACAAGGCTTTCATCTTTTCTGCTATACACTAAATTTACAGTACTGGTGAACATAGGCAACTATAACTAGGAGGCTTGCTGCTCATATAACCCTGGAAGCCAAGGAAGGCTTCTGAGACGATGCATTTGAAATGAGATTTGAATGTTGAAGCAGAGTTGGCAGAGATGGTCATAAAGATTTATATGAACTGCAGAAACAACAGAGTCTGACTGCTTTGGGCAATGAAAAGGGTGACTGAATACTAGGGAGAATTGTGGGGAGGATAAGAGGAGTAGCTGGCCACATTGAAAGGTCTGGCTGAAGAGGCAAGTGCATGCAAGGGTTCAGGCTGGGTGGAAGTTTCTAGTCCTCACTAAGAAATATGAATCACATTCCACAAACCAACTGACCTTCTGAGGCATTCTGAGCAAGAAAATGACATAATTGCTTCTTAAGTAAGGAGTTTTCAGACCTCTCATCTGCTCCTGAACAATGCCTAAGCTGCTGGCTGGCTTCACCCTCCTGTGTATGTTTGTTTGCATTTATGGCTAATTTAGATTTTTTAAGTAAACTATTAATATAAGGAAGCCATAGATTTGTCTTATATACAGATAAAAATAAAGCAATATTGGCCTTTCTTAATGTTCTAAGTAAAATGATGTGATTATAAAACAGCTTCCATAGGGCTAGAATGTCAATCAGCTGGTAGAGTGCTTGACAAGTATGCATGATGCCCTGTGATATGATGGTGCATGCCTGTAACCTCAGCACTTGGGAGACTGACAGAGGAAGAACAAGAATTCAACATCATCAGCCGAGGCTGCATAAGACCCCATATCAATCAATCAGCCAGTAAACAAATAAATAAATAAACAAGCCTCCCACAAAACAAGATTTTAAGATTCTGTACTATTTTTTTTTCCAGTTTGATTTGAGTTAACTACTAGTTTCAAACTAGAAAACAGCACATATTTTATGTATATAATTTTTTTGAGACAGAGTCTTGTTATGAAGATCAGGCTGACTTACAACTTACTATGTAGAACAGGATGGCCTGGAACTTAAAGCCATTTTCCTCTTTCTGCCTCCTCAGTACTGGAATTGAAGATGGGTAAATATTAGCCACTGACTAAATGTTTATTATCTGACTGGTTATTTTTGTCTGCATGGGATTAATTCCCGGTGAAAAGGCTGGGTAGTAATGGAGGAAGTGTTTTGGTCTACTTTGGGTCAGTGTTGTAAACGTGAGATCAACCCTCATGGAGAATTAAAGATAGAAAAGATCCATTTCTTGATCTCAAAGACTTATGATCTTAATAGAGGAGATAAAAGGAAAGATAGCTGAAAAAATAATAAAGCCACAACCAAATAGCTGTGAAATAATGCCAATAGCAAACCAAGAGCCAGAACCTGTGTGCCTCCAGCATCAATGGAGTCCCGTCTTCAAAGGTGTGACCTGGAGACCACATTGTTTTAATCCTTTCTTAGAAAACACATTGAAATTAGAAACATGCTCACCAGTGCTACAGAGGATGAAAAGAAATAAGCATGGTACCCAGGATGCTAAGACAGAAGGACAATGAATTTAAGGTCAGTGTGGGCTACATAGGAAGAAGGGCTAGTGATACACATGAGCAAAGAAAGAAAGGAAGTCAAAGAAAGGAAAGAAAATTTTGTTTTCTTACTGTTCAGAAAACAGCTCAAAGGCAATGGAAGTCTAGTCATGACTTAGGACTAGGTCAGTGAGTCACAGTGTGGAGGAAAACATTGACTTCCATGGAACCAGCTACTTCCTTCTAAGTGTTGTGTTTCCCCTGGTGTGGCACCCAGAAAATACTGTGACTATAGCAATTTGTAGTAAAGGTCAGCTCATGGCCATCCAGACACTTAAAAGTATTTACTCTCCTCCCCAATTTCAGTTCTATTTTGTTGCTGCTGTCTTCTTGGCCTCTTGAAACAAGCATTCTGGGAACAGGAGTGACTTGCTTACTGGAGATTCTTTTGCAAACTTGTCTCTATACTGATGGTGTCCAGCACTGACTTGAAAAATCTGGCAGTTTCAGTCCTCTGGGATGGAGAGGAGTGAGGACACTGTCCTCTCATAAGAAGACAAGAACTTAGAGAGCCATTTGAATTCCAGCCTGACCAGCAGGGTGAGGGCAGTAGGGCATTTTGTATACTCCAATGTGTAAGAAAAGAAGAGTGGGGTTGGGGATTTAACTCAGTGGTAGAGTGCAAGGCCCTGGTTCGATCCTCAGCTAAAAAGAAAGAAAGAAAGAAAGAAAGAAAGAAAGAAAGAAAGAAAGAAAGAAAGGAAGGAAGGAAGGAAGGAAGGAAGGAAGGAAGGAAGAAAAGAAGGGAAGGAAGAAAGAAAGAAAGAAAGGAAGGAAGGAAGGAAGGAAGGAAGAAAAGAAAAGAAAAGAAAGGAAGAAAGGAAAAGAAAAGAAAAGAAAGGAAGAAAAAAAGAAAGAAAGAAAGAAAGAAAGAAAGAAAGAAAGTGCATGAGCTACTTCGGTCCTCATGTGAACAATAATATTGTCTGAAACTTGTTAACTTTCTTTACATTTCAACCTTCTGCATGTATAGCCAGGTCCTTCTTTGTGTGGCCCCATTCAGTCTTTGGAGGGATGGCATGCATTTGCTAAGACTTGCAGTGTCTCTCATTCCATTGACATTCAGCTTTGATTGACTACCAACTGTGGTCATTGTTTCTACACTAAAGGTCCTAAGTTCTTCCTTAGGTTCTCTTACTGGTGTGGATGTGGATATGCTTTCTGATAATTAAACATGGAGTCCTACACATGTGCCCTAGCACTAAACACTTGTGTATTGTCTTATATTTCTCAATAGTGTTAGATTAGAAGATTTTTCTGTATGTCTTAAAACCTTTTGATAGGCCCTTATTGTATTGTATTTATGAGGTACAGTATAATATATAAATTCACATAAAAAGTAGATCAAGATAATTAGCATATACATCATTTTTAATATTTATTATTTTTGTGATGGAAACATTTAAACTTCTTTATTGACTATTTAAAATGTACAATGCTCTCAGCCACAGTTGCTCTGCTGGGCTCTAGAACATTAGAATTTATTCACACTACTGAGGTGCAATCTGGTGCCCACTGACCATTTTTCATCACCTCCCTACCACATACATAACAAAACAAAGTATAATATAATATAATAAAATACAATATAATATGGTACAATGTAATACAATATGATAAAACAAAAGCCAACATATCAGAATCGGAGGGGAAAAAAAAACAGACATGAGTCCAAGAGAAGGCACAAGAATCAGAGACCCACTTGTAGGCACACAGGAGTCCCATAAAAACACTAACCTGGAAGCCATAATATATACATGCAGACCTGTGCAAGCACTGTGCATGCTGCCTCAGTCTCTGTGAGTTCATAGGAGCTTTGGTCATGTTGATTCAGAGGGCCATGTTTTCGGGGTGTCCTCCATCCCCTCTGGCTCTTACACTCTTCTGCCTCCTCTTTCACAGGGTTTCCTGAACCTTGAGGAAATGGATCTGATGTAAACATCCCATTTAGGGCTGTATATTCCAAGGTCTCTCTCCCTCTAAGTAATGGCTGGCTGTAGGTCTCTATATTTGTTCCTATCTACTGTATAAGGAAGCTTCTCTGATGATGTCTGAATAAAGCACTGAACTATGACTATAGCAGAATGTTCATTAGGAGTCATTTCATCTCTAGGGTTTTTTGGTTTTGTTTTGACAGTTTTGTTGTGGGTTATTCACCAGAGAATGCTTCTCAGACATGGGTTTAAGGCAATGGAAAGTCTTTAGTTAGCCAAGTCAGCAATTACACTGGGTGCTTGGGATCCTAGTGTAGCACTGAGTCTTTCTCAGGATGAGCTTTTAGGCACAAAAATGGTATCCTGGGTTATACTTCGGTTAACAAGAACAGTTAGCCAGAAGTGGTACTACAGAAGCAAACAAGCAAGGTTAATACATTTAGAGTCTTTCTCAGAAGTGTATTGACTTTGATGGATTAGGTATTTGTTTTAATTTTTGTCTGGTGGTGCAGTCCTCATGTTGAGTTTTACAGCCTAAATGGTACTTCCATCATGGAATCAGTTGTGCTAAGGTCTGGGGACCTGTTACAAGTAGTTTTGGTTTTGCCCTAGATTCCTGGGTTATCCAGTCTCAGGTTCTTGGTCACCAAAGCAATGTCAAGCATGAGTTACATCTGGTGGAGTGAATCTTAAATCAGACACTGATTGGTTTTTTCTACAAGCTTTGTGCCACTTTTGCCCTAGAATTTCTTGCATCCAGCATACCATTGTAGAGGGTTTGCAGCTGGGTTGGTGTTTACATATTTTTGGTAGCATGCAGAATACCTTTCTATACCAGAGACTCTGGAATACAGGTAAAGGCTCCATGTAGGCACCAGCTAGATGTCTCCATGTTCAATGAGTTATGTAGATGTTGTCTTCAGCAATGGGGCCTTGCTGTCAGTTTATGGTGAGCAACACTATGGTCTTGGCAACAGCCTGGGTTGTTTGGGGATTCTTATGGGACCCCTTTGGCCAACAACTCAAATAGATGTAACTCAGTACCAGTACTGGAAGCTTCATTTGGTGACAAGAGATATCCACTTGGTGCTCTGTCTCCCTCATTATTTGGTGATTTCATTTCATATAGAAGTCCTTCATATATGTATATATTTTAAGAAGCTTCAAACAATCCTTAATTTTAGCTGTCTCTCCCTATATTCCCTGCCTTGTTTCCCTCTCCCCTCCCCATCTCAACTTGGTCCTCCCATTTTAGCTCCCCCATCCATAACTATCTATTCTATTTCCCTTTCCTAAGGAGATCTGCTTGTACCCACTAGTCTTTTATTCTATGCCTAACCTCTGTGTTTCTATGGATTGTAGATTGGTTATCATTGACTTAACAGCTAATATCCACATCTTAGAGTTTTTATTAGTAAAACACCATGACCAAAAAAAAATTGGGGAGGAAAGGATTTATTTGGCTTATACTTTCATATCATTGTTCATCATCAAAGAAATTCAGGACAGGAATTCAAACAGGGTTAGAACATGGAGGCAAGAACTAATACAGAGGCCATGGAGTGGTGAGGCTTACTGGCTTGCTCCTCATAGCTTACTCAGCCTGCTTTCTTAAAGAAACTAGGACCATGAACCCAGGGATGGCACTACCCACAATGAGCTGGGCCCTCCCCCATCAATCACTAATTAAGAAAATGCCTTATAGGCTTGTCTATGGCTCAATCTTATGGAGGCACTTTTTAAACTTTTCATTGGTTCTTTGTGAATTTCACATCATGCACCTCAATCCCACTCATCTCCCTGTCCTTCCATATCCACCCTCTGCCTTTGCAACCTTCTTCCCCCTAAAAGAAAACAAACAAACAAACAAAAATAATGAAACAAAATAACAGCAACAAACTATCTAGCTGTGGAAGCTGTGGTGTCACATAGTATACCTTTTTACCCAAAGAGCTTTACTTGCAAATGTTTATTGCAATGAGTCATTAGACTGGTTTGCAGCCTCTGGTTTCCTCTACACTATCAATACTGGAGCCTCACTAGGACTCCTCTTGGATATCCTGCTGTTGTTCTGTGTCATGGAGATCCTGCAGCTTTGGATCTGCTGGATCAGCCCCTTTATACACTTCACTAGTTCATGGATAGGATAGATATTAGGGTTGGCCAATTCAAAGCCCTGGATCTGAGACTGGGTGGTAGCCTGTCTGTTCTCCTGTACCCACACCATCAGGGCCAACTCTTCTACTTTGCCTAAATAAGGGGTAGAGTGAACTCATGGAGGCATTTTTAAATTAAGAGTCCCTCCTCTCAAATGACTTTAGTTTGTGTCAACTTGACATAAAACTATCCAGCACACCACATGTAAGTGAATACATGCTGTACTGTTTTTCTGGATCTGGAATACATCACTCAGGATGATTTTTTTTCCTAGTTCCATCTGTTACCTGTGAATTCATGATGCCACTATTTTTAGCAGCTGAGTAATACTCTATTGTTTAAATGTACCACATTTTCTTTATCTATTTTTCTGTTGAGGGGCATCTAAGTTGTTTCTAATTTCTGTCTATTATGAATAGGGTAGCAATGAAAATGGTTGATCAAGTGTCTTTGTGGTAAGATGGAGTGCCCTTTAAGTATGTGCCCAGGAGTGGTACAGCTGGGTCTTGAGGTAGATCAATTCCCAACTTTCTGAGAAACCACCATATTGATTTCTATGGTGGCTGCACAAGTTTGCACTCCCACCAGCAGTGGAGAAGTGTTCCCCTTGTTCCACATCCTCGACAATCATGAGCTGTCACTTGTTTCATTGATCTTAGACATTCTCACAGGTCTAAGATGAAATGTCAAAGTAGTTTTTATTTGCAATTCCCTGATGGTTAAGGATGTTGAATGTTTCTTTAAGTGTTTCTCAGCCATTGTGTTCCGTCTTTTGAGAACTCTCTCCTGGAGTTGGGGGCTAGGATGAAGCAATGTGTGGGGGTAGGAAGTTAGGAGAGAAGATCAGTGTGATCCACTGGAGATGGAGGCAGGTAAGATGGGGAAGGCAGGTAGTCTGCTGCAGAGCTGGGGATGAGACTAGGGGATTGGATGTAGAGTGGCAGAGGGTGTTGTGAAGATCTGTAGTTAGCGTACCCGCTTCCCTGGCCAGAGCGAAGATGAAATCTTTAAAAGAACAAGCACAGTGAAGTACAACTTCACAATCACTAACAAGGTAGAGGAATCACCACTTTCTTTCTTCATTCAGTTAAGCTTAGGAATGCACTGGGGGACATTCAAGTGTTTACTCAATGGAGTAGGAGGCCACTAGACTTAGGGGTGTATGTCCCATATCACTTCTTTTGGTTCATATTATATTTCCTGGAACTGGGTTTTATAGTCAAAGGGACCTTCCAGGGTAGTGAAGAAACTACCCAGACCAGCATATGACAAGAAATTCCATGAGTGAAGCAATTGCATCTGGGATATTAATTAAGCATGTCTCTGTTTATAGTTCTTTGTAATGTATTTACAATTTAGGTGGTTTTTCTTTTCTCACAAGTTAGTCATTTAAAAACCACAAAGGAAGTACAAGATCCAGCTTGTTCTGACAAGCCAGTACTGACTTTTCTATAAAGTAATCAAGACAGATTTTTCTAAATTTGTTGGGATAGCAGCTAGAAAACCCAGTGTAAAGCCAGTGGACTTTAAAGCAATGGGGTTTAAAGGGCTGACCAGAAACTGAAGGGAAGGATAACATTCCTGTCACTACAAAAACCCCAAAGCTTTCCTGAGTGATGAACCTGGCAGATCAACTCTAGCTTAAGTCAGTGTTCATGCTGTGCTTCCATTCTTTACTGTTATCTCCTGGGTTTAAATATGACAGAACACAGGCTAAATTCTTCACTGTGTGATAATTTAAATAGAAACTGGGATTTGGCTCAGTTGATAGAATGTTTGCCTAGCATGCATAAAACCTGGGTTCAATCCCCAGCACCACATAAACCAGGTGTGGTGATGCACACCTGCTGCCAGCACTCAGGAGGAAGAGGTAGAGACAGGAGGCTCTCTGGGGTCAGTGAACTACAGTTTCAGCAAGAGATCCTGTCTCAAAAAATAATGTGGAGAGCAACTGAGAAAGATACCCAATGTTGACCACAAAAGACATTCTGCATTGATCTCTGGTCTACACACACACACACACACACACACACACACACACACACACATGCACATACATACACATGCACACACACAAATACACACATGCACACACACACACTCACAGATGATCTATTAAATGACAATTTCAGTGATGGAGGCCAAAGCTGTCTTTGCACAGGGCTAAGCTTTAGAGATGTGGATGATATAGGGTGATTTTTAGGAAAGAAGGTGGAAGGAATGAAAGCAGGGAGGCAACGACCTGAGCTCTACAAACACCTAACAGAATTCATCTGCAACACCGCTTTGCCTTGTACAAACACTAACAACACTGTTGGAACTGAACAAGGTAATTGCTCTCCTCATTTCAGTGCAGGGAAAAGTGAAGCAAAGAACACCAGAGTGGGGGAGGGTCAATTTTGAAAGTGCTGGACCTCAAATTCAAAGTCTGGCTTCTAAAACACTCAAACGGACGCTGTCTCCATGGAGAGATTTCAAGTGTATTTTAGAGTCTGCAGAGGCTCTGATACCATCTCTGGTCTTGGGCTCTAAATCTTCCAGTTATTCAGTGTCAGGGCCAGTCAGGTGCTCTGCACTGTTGTAGTAAGGACACAGACAGACAGACATGTGCATAGCACAGACACAGAGAGTCACAGAGATGCACACATGGACACACATGCATGTGTACACACATAGAAATGCACACATATAGACACATGCACACACACAAACACCAAACAGCATATTTCATCCACCCTACAGTTTTAGATAGTTGTGTTTTCCAAGTGCCTTTTGTAGCAGGGACATTTCTTTCTCTTCCCTTACTCCAGTCCATGCCCCTTCTTTCCTTTTCTTCTCCTTGTCCTGTGTAATTCCTAACTCCTGCTTTGCAGGCCTCCTCCAGTCCTGTCAGTGACATCTCAAACACAAAGGTGTTTCAGAGTCAGTAAGACCAAAAAACCTGAGATGTCAACACTATTAGCTCTCAGCAGGATACAGTTGGGTTTGTTTAAGGTCATGCAGCTTGCCCTAACCTGTCAGTGATCATCACAGTTGCTTTCTTTCTATTTCCAAGGCCACAGGGCCTGTAACCCATGGCATCACCACCCTGGACGGCATCTTGACCTCACTGGCTTTCATTACAATCTGTCAGTAGAATTTGAAACTGTTCAGTACCACAAAAGCAATATGAGGTCCTGCCTTCCCTTTTCTCAGCTCAGTGGCTGTGTAAAGATTCCACTAAAATTACACTACCCAGAGAGAGGCTGCATGGGAAGTCACCAAGACATTGTAAACCACCGAGAGTGCCCAGAGGGCCCTGTCAATTCAGGGCCTGCTACTCTTTAAACCAATCTAGCCTCAGCCACCAATTACATCCCTGAGATTAGGAATTGTATTTTCTTTGTCTGCTGTGGATCTTTTAGTCCTCTGTAAAATTACCTAGACCAAAGACTCCTTTATCTTGTAATTCTAAACCACAATCAATCATGTGATTAGAACAAGCTAACTTGGTATTTTTCACTTACATTTCTCACTTGGGTGGTTTGACCCAGTTTTAACCAAAACCAAAATCTTGATTCCACTCTGAAGCCTGGAACCGCAATCTCAGTAAACAGCTACTCTGCTCCAGGGAAGCTGTGAATGAAAACCTTAATATAATTCAATTTTGTTTTAAGAAACTTGGATGGTCTTCTTACCAATGGTGGTGTTCCAGCCTTCTGAGAGCATCCACTCTGGGAAAAGTCTCAGGGGCACAGCCCAGTGCCTTCAAAAGCTTGACTCAGATTTGATGATCATGACTTCACACCCAGTAACAGGATTTCAGCTGCTTTAAACTCTGCTTCCACAGGGCGTATTTTTAGCCCCTGGGTCCAAAGTCTAAATTCTTCACCAAGTAATCAGCATCAATGATCTTGGCATCAAAGGGAGCATCTTGAAACATCTTCCTTTCCCAAGGTAAGGGTTTGGGAGCTGAGAGCAGACACCATCACTTACGAGGTTAGAATTGGGCAGAAGTTAAATTGTTCTCTGGGTACCATGAAACATAACTGTAGTGCACTTATGTATCTAAGGGTATAACTGTGGCCACACCCAACCTGTGGAATACAACCTATGTCCACTCCCTGTGGTTTCAAAATAATAAGTGAAGACCCAGAGGGTTTGGTCTTTTCACTAATACATCATCAGAATTGATTCAGTTACTGATGTGAAAAATAAAGTCAGGCATATAATTGGAAAATATGAAGATCTTATGCTTCTTCAGCTGACTTTGTTACATGAACAGTCAAGTTGTGTAAGCACAGGGAGAGATGGGTTTGAAAAAGGGCTGCACCATGCCCATGTGAGTATCAGCAAGATTTCAGTCTCCTTACACCTTGCCTGCCCCAGACAGTGCCTCTATCCCTTCCCTGGAGATTACTCTGATGATTAGCTAATCTTAGAAGCCCTGGGATCTTTCTCCTTGGCTATGTATATGTTAGGAAACACAGTCTTTGAAATTATTCTAAATAAGACATCTCCTAAAGAAAAACTGTTTGCCCAAATCAACCTTCAATTGTAGTCCATGGACAAACAATAATATATCCTTCATTGGGCATTTTTCCATGTTTGAGTAAGCTGCCATTCAGTGCCATAGTATGTACCAACAACACCACAGTTGGTCAGATGGTCTTCACAAAGAGCAGAGGGCCTTTAGATGCCAACACTTATATAGGGAGTAGTCTTCTTTTTCCACAACCAGCGTGGAGAAGGACAAAGACACAGATAATTCATGTTTTTATTCTTCATTCTAAAATGGTCCTTCTTATGTTTGTTAAAATTGAATTCCAGGTACTCAAAAACATAGTGATTTATCTAAGTTGTGGAGAAGCAGTCCTTGATTGTATGAATAGATGGAGTATCTCCTAGGGCAGGGCTCAACATACATAAAGTCCCCTCAAACCAAACTAAACCAAACAAGCAAAATCAAGCCTCCTGAAGGCCAAGGTTCACAGGCATAAGGCTTTGAATTTCCCTCTGATGGCTTCATGACACATCACATTTTGAAAAAACAAATAGAAAAGTTTGGATAGGCTGGTACTTTAGTCAAATTTCTGTTGTTCGAGCAAAACAACAGAGACCAGGTAGTTTAAAGAAGCAGAGATTTGCTCAGCTCACATTCTGGAGGCTGGGAAGTACAAGAGGGTGGAGCCAGCATTTACTTGGCTTCTGAAGAGAAACTTCTGGCTTGCTGTGTCATAACAATGTGGCAAGAATTACATGCAGAGTGAGTGCACCAGGGAACACTCAGAACCAAGGCATTCCTAGTATAACTCATTAATCCATTAATGGGTTAGTCCATTCCCGAAGGCAGACACAGTCCCTTCCAAAGGCCTCACCTCTCAAATATCAACTACACAGAACTCTGGGAAATAGGTGTCCAGGGTGTGATATTTAGTGGACTTGCTCACATTCTGGTGGGAGAGTGATGAAAAGTAAAAAGGAGAGAGGTAGGTCAGGAAAGCTAGGTCAGACTCTGAACTGAAGGAGACAAAAACAGTCTGTAGACTAGGAGGGAGTGTAGGGAGCTGGCCATGCCATGAGGTGGGGGTCCTGCCTGTCTGATCGAGGGAGTCTAGAAGGGATAAGATGCTCAGCAAGGGCCGAGCATGTGGTGGAACCTAACCTTTCTCCCAAATGGCTTAGCTTCTCTTGACCCTGGGTCATGTGTATATAGGTAGAATTAAAATTATGTCATGGCCTCTAATAAATAATAGCCATATAAGTATAGTGTCCCGTCCTGTGGGAAACTGTGGGTAGTAAGCAATCTGGGCAGGGGAAAGGGAAGGTGATTTTAATGGTGAATAATCTCAGGAAAAACACTTCCTCTCTCTTACCCTTGGTCTCTCTCTCTCTCTCTCTCTCTCTCTCTCTTCCTTTTCTGAGACATGGTCTCACTATGAAGCCCTGACTGGCTTGGAACTCATTATGTAAATGAGGTTGGCCTCCAACTCACAGAGATCCACCTACTTCTGCCCCCTCCCCAAGTGTGTTGGGATTAAAGGTGTGTGCCACTATACCCATCCCTTGGTTTGTTTACTTTTTGAGACCAATTGTCATGTAGTCCAGGCTGGCCTTAAACATGCCTTGTTTTCAAGATGGCCTTGATCATGGGCCTCTTGCCTCCACCTTTAAAATGTCAGAATTATGGGTTCATACCACCATGCCCAGCTATGGCTTTAGTTTCTTATTTGTATATTTGTAATTTAAATAAGTGATATAACTTGTACCTCCATTTTTTTTTAAAATATTGCATAACTAGAGAACACGCAATACTGTCGTGTCCTCATAGCCCCCAAGTCTGCCACACTGAAATATTTCAAGGAAAACCTTGAACTAAAAAAGTAAAGTGCATAATGCAATACTTTAGAAAAATTATTATTATATTGTGTGTGCACAACCTCGGGGTGGCAGAAATGTGCTGGGCAGAGAATTGCCTGCAGAAATCCATTCTCTCATTCTACCAAGTAACTACTGAAAGTTGAAACCCAGGTTCTCAGTTTTGGTGGCGAGTCCCTTTACCTACTGAGCCATCTTGCTGACCCACCTCTGAGTTCTTAATTCACCTTCCAGTGTGGACAAAATTCCTGGAAAGAAGCTCTGCAGAGACTGAGTGACTGAGTGAGGTCCGGAGGCTAACCACTTCATTTCCGGCTAGCTTTAGTGCCCTGGATAGCACTCCTCGACCAGTCTGTGTCTGAACTAACATCCTGTGACTAACAGATAAATCCTCTTAAAACAGATATCAATTCAGCAGACCACTAGCTTCTACCAACACTAGAACTAAGAATATATCAGATAGCATCTGAGGTTGATAGAAATCTCCCTGCCCCAACCCCAGCCACCTTTCTGATATCCCAGCCAATGTCCTTTAAACTTGTCTTTGACTTACAACTTTCTTTGTTCTGAAAACCATAAAACTTTATGGAGCTGCTTCCATGATGGAACATGGAACTTGGGGTAACCTACATCTGTGTACCCAGGCCGGTGTTATTCAAAGAACACTGGAACAAATTATTTTTTATTCCCTGTAAGGTGAGAGCTGTGTTTTTGTGCCAACACTAGTTAAATCCACATTCTTTCTCAGAGACTGCCATTGCCAGGTTCTCCATGTCATCACCCCCCACAACAAAATACTCACCACTTCCACTTCCTTATTGCTGTGCTTCCTTACTTAGCATCTATCTCAATTTCTGTGATTCAAACGTTGTTTCCTATAGGACAGGAAATGCGGCTCTTGGGAGAGATCCTGTTTATTAAGGAGGAGAGGCTGATGGGTGGATTTGTAAAGTCAGCTTGTCTGTAGCTACAGTAAGTGTTGTATCTCAGGTGTTTGCTGAGGTCAAAATGATCCAGCCCAAAATCTGCCAGAAACGATCCAGCTGACACTGTGGATCCTGCACACATAGAGAAATCTGAGCTGAGTTCCATTTTCTTTGCGTTGTTTTAGAAGCACAGGGTATAGCGACAGGCACCTGCTGAACCGAGTCTGGCTGAAGTGTGAAACTGACAAACCTTTCACTAAGAGAAGCAAAAATTTCAGGTAGAATTGGATGGGTCATGTGAATGCTTTGTTCCAGCCTGTGCTGTGCTAGTGTCCATTCTACAAAAGGGGAAATTAGTTGTTGAGAAAAGCTAGTCATAACATCCCCATTAGAAGGACTTTGGCATCTTCCTCCAGCCTCTGTATGAGGGAGCATGAACACATACATTTGCCTACACACACCACACACACACACCACACCACCACCACCCCTACACACATCCCACATACACTACACCCACCCATATCACCACCGATCTCAACATACCAAACACCCAACACATATAAATCAAAATACAAGGTGGATGGTTAACTCCACATGCACACACATGTGTGCCAAATAAATCAAAAAGTCTTTTTAAAATTGCAATTTTTAATCTTTTTGTGCAATAAGATAGGGTCACTACTAAAGATGCTTTGTCAATTCCTCCAGTCAAGCATAATAGCTGTTTGTGTGAAGAGTTGTAAGATTCTTGTTCTATGAGAACAGTTCCATCACAAACAAAATCTAAGTGGTCCTAACTCTGTATATGTGAAGCACTGTAGTTCCTCCTTGCCCAGCGGCGACATTACTGAATGATTAAATCTAGACTGGGATATGATTATTTTTTAACACATATATGTATACTCAAAATAGCACTTATGCAATGGAATTTGACATTTTCAGGCTCCTACATAGAAAATAAATTTTAATTCTTAAAGAATTTATATTGGCCAGTCATAGTGGTGCACACCTTTAATCCAAGCACTTGAAAAGGGGTGATCTCTTTGAATTCACAGCCAGTCTGGTCTACATAGATAGCCTGGTCTACATAGAGCCTGGTCTACACAGTGAGAACATGTTTAAAACAAACAATCAAAAGAATCTAATTTTAAGGAATAAATTTGATGATTCAGGTCAAGGAAGACATGAGAAAGTTACCAAAATGGCTACATGTAAGCTCATGAAACTGATTTATCAGAGGTGATTGATAGATGTGATTCCTAACTGAGTAAGTATTCCTAAATCAGAAGTATACAGTTCAGAACAGCAGGTCCTCCAGGTCAGAAAAACTAAGCCACATGGGAAAGAAAATTTGGTAACCTTGAATGTCCTCTTCCCATCCCCAGTTACTCATTTTCTTTCTTTTTTAGAAATCAAGGTTTATCGTCACACCTGGTCTCTTGGTTCTCTCTCCCCTTGCTGCGGGATCGATCTAGCCTGCTCTCACTTTGCTATACTTGGTTAGGTTTATGTCTGTGCCTTTCCTGTTTTAAGATCACATCAGAGTGTGTCAACTACAAGCCTGTGGTGACTCACAAACCTCAGCTCTAAGGGCCTTGTGCCACAGGCTTTGGGTGGCTTTGTATGTCATGCCATCCTGACTCATGTAAGTGACAGAGACATGTTTGGTCCTAGGAACCCCTGAGCAAACTGTTATTCAACTCCTAGGGACTGATGAACCACGTGGAAAATCAGTGACATAAAGCAGAGTCCAGCACAGGAAGTTGTTGGGCCAAGTTCATCATCTTCACATCAAAAACAAAGTACTGGTTTGCACTTAATAAGTTAGTCAGTTGGTCAGTGGTTTTTAAAGGCCTTGCTGATGCCACCTAGTGAGTGTGGTGCCACCTAGTGGTGCTGTGGATGAACAGCCATACACTGGATCTTTGAGATCCCTGTTTTCTTCTGTGATCATGGCCTTGGTGTGTTATGCCGGCAGTGCTTGATAATGTCTGCTGTTTGCTTAGTGTTCTTATTCTGGAACGAGGATAATGAGACCCAAGATAATTTTTTTTCTCACGTATGTGTGTAGAGTGTACATATTTATTTGGTGAGGGGTGGTCCCATGTATGTGTGGAAAAGTGTGTGGAGGCCCCAGATTGATGTGGAGTCTTTCTTACCACTTTCCATTTTATCCATTGAGGCAGAATCTCTCTGTTGTATGTGAAGCTCATTGCTTCAGTTAGGCTGGGTAGCTAGGGATCCCCTAGCTTCACTTTTCAAGTCAGAATTACAGGAGGCTGCCACGCCCAACATTTGCATGGCCTTGGAGGACCCAATCTTTAGCTTCACTCTTGGGGCAGAGGCTCCGTGCAGTGTTACTATTTCTAATTTAACATGAAAGTTCTCCAAGATTAATCCTGACTTTCAACTTGACTGGAATGAGAGACAACTAAAAAGTCAGTAAAGCATATTTCCAAGCATATCATTGAGGTTGTTTCTGTAACAGTTGGTGAAAATGTCAAGAGAACTGAGTGGGAAGATCTGTCCTGAAGGTATCACCTAGGGCCTTGGAGGAGAATGTAAAAGGAAGAGGTACTCATATACGCACTCACACTCACCCTTCTTGTGGGCACTGCTGCTGCAATCTCCCTTCCTGAGGAACCGTGGACCCCGAGGGACTTTCAGGGCTACTAAAGCCCAGTTCCTCTCCAGCAGGCCTTAGGTGGCACAGGATGAGCATTGCTGACAAGAGCAGGTGGAAACCACCCTCCAGAATCTTCCTGCGACCAGGATCAAAGACAAAGAGTGGCCTCCTACCACACCAGGACGATATTTTGAGCTCCAGATTAGAAAGAGGATGTCACTCGAAGACTTCGTTGGTGCTCTTACATAGGTGTGCTAAAAGGAATGGCTGATTATCACTTACCTCCCGCCCCCCAAACCAGTGTGTCCATTAACTGACTCCATTACCAAGAACCAGATACCACATGATACTGTGTTGGTTTTCTTCTTGTTTATGGTGAGGGGGGTTGAAGGGAGAGAGAGTTCTACATTTGGCATTGTGATTTACTTCAAGGATAGGAGAAACAATTTGCACTCAGCCCAAATCATCTTAAAACTCCCGTTTAATGTACGTTTGGACTCCCAGAGATCCATTCCCACTGGATTCCAGTCTGCTTATCTGCACTGACCTCTGTGACCTCTGCCCATTTGGGCATTAGCCCAGATGCCTTGCTGTGTTTTCCCTTCTTTATCTACCTCCCTGAACCACTCAACGCTTCCATGTACATACACCATGGTTGCCTGGGGCTTTTCACAGTTGCAATGTGTTCTACCTCTTAGATGTTTGTCTCTCCAGAGAGAATGGGAACCCCATTTCCCTTCGCTCTACTTAAGCTGCTGGAATATGACAGACACCCCTAAACTGATGAAGTGAACAGGATATGCTCCATTCTAATAGCAAACCTCAGGAATTGGGTATCTAGTTGAGCTGTCAGAAGTGGAGATTGTTGCAGAACCCTGGGGAAGAGGTGAGCAGTGCCTTCCATCTACTCGGTCATCATCTCCCAGAGAGCGCCTGACCACTGAACTCAGTGTTACCTCACAGTTTTGTCTTCGTAGAGGGAGAACACTTTAGGAGGAAGGGAACGAGTTCATTAGTGAATACGTTTAACAGACACTCATTAAATACTTAGGAATGGGCAAAACTTAGGTAAGTGAAAGGGACCTAAACTTTCCAAACCTGTGGCATCAGTGGGCAAGGGGATGTCTTGGTGAGTAAAAGAGCCCTCTATGACAGCATGATGACCTGAGTTCAGTCCCTGGGACTGACAGCAGAAGGAGAGAATTGGCTCCCAAAGCTATTCCCTGAATACCACACATGTACCTACTGAGCACGCATGCGCGCGCGCGCGCGTGCACACACACACACACACACACACGTGCACACGCACACACACATGCACAAGCACACACACATGCACACACACACGCACACGCACGCACACACACATATACACACACATGCACGCACACACGCACGCCACACGCGCGCGCACACATGCACGCACGCACACACATGCGCGCGCACACACACATGCACGCACATATACATGCATGCACGCGCACACACACGCACGCACACACACGCACGCACACACACACGCATGCACACACACACGCACGCACAGACACACACACACCATGATTTCAATAACCTATGCAACCCCAGGTGCCTTTGCCTCTCTTTTGCTGTCCCCTGCCTTCTCTCCAATCCCCCAACTTACTCAAGCTGTCAATCCCCTCCTTTACAGATGAGGAAAGTAAAGTCCGCGCAGACTAAATGGCACAAGGGCACATACAGAACTCAAGGTAGTGCATGAGCTAGTGTTGATCGCTCTGACACCAGCCTGTTCCTTCCTAGCAAGCACCCTTGGTAAGGAAGATTCTGAGCATTGTGCTGGTGCCATCTGGGGAAGCCGGCCCCAGAGGAAGGCTCACCAGTATTGGGCCCATCAAACTCTGGAGGACTTTATATCAACATTGCTAGGCACAGTTAATTCTAATTTACATTTGGAAGGAAAGAGGGAGGGAGAAGAAGGCAGAGACCACATTTTATAAGAAATTTAGGTAATCTCTTATTTTAAGAAAATTTGAAATTGTGGCCAAAAATCAAATGCACCAACAGCAGTATCAGCTGAAAACACACTTTTTATTAGAAACAACATAAACAGTGTCTAACACATTGTGCAAATACACACTTCTATTCCATTTCCCCAACATGATAAACATCATCTCTCAGCAAAATTGTTATTTTCTTGGTGACTGCCACATATCAGTAGTTGCCAAGTGTCAGACACTAAATAAGCAATGAGAAATTAACAAACCAAGGCAGAAGGCTCACCTGTCAGCTGACTCGGTCCTTCTTCTGGCCAGCCTAGCAGACCTACTTCTGCTCACTAATATCTGCCTTACTCCCTGTCAGGTAAGTCATTAGAAAGACGGGGATAAAAACAATTAGGTAGATAAGTAGGGTTGAAACACTAGTTTTATTCTCAAATAATCAAATAATTTATGAAAAAGCTATGCTATTGCTTAGGTATTTTATAACACTTTTAATTTTTTACTCTATGGCCTTTTAAAGACCTGAAATGCTTTAATAAAAAGAGAAACCCCCTGTGTCTCTATCTTCTATCAATGTGCACAGTCCTTGAGTGATGACCCAAAATGAAAATTAAGCCTAATGTAAAGTCATCTATACTTAAAGTGACCATTATCCCCTTCCTGAAGTGACTTTGATATTTTCTTAGTGTTTATGTGAAAATGGGTTTAAATGCTAATATTCACAGTGCAAAGCCCAAATCACTCCTTTGGAAAGTTGTCTGCTAATGTGTATTTTACAGGCTCTTCCCTCTATCTGTGGTCCCCTGTGGCTACCACACACTCCCCAGATTTCCATGTTTGTGTAAGTTTATATCTTTTTGTAAAGACCATTTATAGTTATATAAATATGATAACTTTATTCCTTTTATGATTTTTTATAAATATATTAATAATTATGTTCACTCTCATCAACAGATGGATCCTATGTTTGCTGTGGAAAATATTGATCTTGTTTTTCATAGTACCCAAGAACCAGGTGATCCTTGGCGTTCTCAATTTCATTAATTTAAAATTCTTCAACGTGGTTCCAGCCATGAATAGTCATATAGATACTACATGCTCAAAGATATCTTACTGAAGCCTGTTCCCAGAACTAAGCTTTCTGTTGTCTCCCAACCCCACCCACACATCTGAAATTGTCATCCCAAATGCTGTCCAGGAGTTAAGTAACAGTTTTGGAAAGATGCTTAGCACCACAGTAAGGAATTTGTTGGCATGACTCGTACAATGCGGTTACTCCAGATACTGTATTCAAACTGCATAGGCCCATTGAAAAAGTAGATATAGCCTAGGGAGAAAGAGAACAAGAGGAAAATCTCAGGCTTTAAAAACATTAGGATTTATTACAGCTACGATTAAGGATCTGATCTGTGGTAGTATTCTCTAATTATCTAATTGCTTATTGCAGCTCTGGAGATCCACCAGGGCCTCACACAAGTGAGGCGGTCTCTTCATTAAGTTTTACACTTCTCAATCTTTGTTTTGGAAAAAGCCACCAGCTTAATGTAGTGTTTGTAGTTTAAAGGATATATGATAATAACAATGAAAGAAAAAGAGACCGGCAATTTGAGAGCAGGGACAGGGGCATGAGAGGAGTTGGAGGGAATCAGGGAAAATGATGTGACTATAATTTAATAAAAGATATTTTTTAAAATATGTAAGTATTCGATGATTATATAAATTATGTCCTAGAATTACTTGTCTTGCTACAAAATCTAGTTCTGATGTTAGAAACATTGGTATTCATTAACTGTTATAAGTTAGGGGTAATATCTTTTGTCATAATTAAAGCAAAAATAATTGTATAGTTATGATAGTTGTGAATATTTATAAATTACTCCATACTCCAGTCCTAACTTGAATTTTGACATAACCATCTGCCTCTTGGCATCTCTATGTATAATTAAGGTCATCTTTAGGTTCAACATCTCTTATCCCACAGTTGGCAGTAATTAGGTAAAATTCTCATTGATTCTAAGAGGTTATTTTGTTTGCTATTTAAATAGTCACACAGAAATAATCAATACCTCAGTGACCATGCATCTATAAGCTCATTTGAATTCTATATTAAGATCCTTTGTATGTGAAAATTTTCTGAGGTCCCAGCAGCTCTTCTGCAAAATCAGTGCAATGTAACTACTTACCATTTTTCTCATAGACAGCATCTACTTTATCACCAATTCCGGGGAATTCTTCTACTATGAGTCGGGGATAGTCTTTGTCCATAGTCTGGTTAGCATCATCATATCTGTTTAATAAGAAAAAGAAAGCTATATCATCAAACACATAGGAAAGGATGACAAGAAAGGGAATCCAGGTGAGAAATTAGAAGAAACAAGTTGCCAGTGTTGAGAGATGGTTTCGATGTATGAAGAAAGGGAAGGATGAATGGTTGGGTGTGCATGTGTGTGGGGGTGTGCATGTGTGTGGGGGTGTGCACGTGCATGTGCATGTGAGATGTGTGAGAGAGAGCAAATGTGTGCACTTTACTCCAGGAGCGGCTGGTGGAGGAGTGGACATGAAACAGGAATGTTGGACTGGTACACATCCAAAATTAAATGTGATAGGCTATGGGAGAGGGAGGTAGGGAACAGGAAACAGATGAACAAAATACAATGTCACACATGGAATAAGTGAAACCAGGGTTTTGTATGCTCACTTAAAAATCTAAACATTTCAATAAAACCACCCTTGTAATTGAAAACGAAGTTGAGAACAGCAGCAGGGGTGGACTCTGCCCCAGGACAGTGGTGGAGGTGGGGCGTGTGTGTGTGTGTGTGTGTGTGTGTGTGTGTGTGTGTGTGTGTGTGTGTGCTTGCGTGCGCGCGTGCGCTCGCCTCACCTCCACACCTGGCTCCCGGAGAAGAAGAGGGTCTTGCCCATGTCCTCAAGGTGCACAGCGGCACTTATCCTCTTCACCTCTTTTGGAAATCCCAGGTCAGATATCTTTTTGGGATAACCTTCTAGAATGTCATAACCATTAAGAGCCCAGAATTTTCTACCTAGAAGAAGTCAAAGAACAGTTTTAATTACCAAGGAGCATATGTCAGGATTTAGGCATGCAAGCATGTACTGAAAAGGAAAGCTAATTAAGAAGTAGCAAAGTCAGTGTAATCTCCACATGTCTGAATCAAACACAGAAGAGCATCTTTCCAAAAGAGACACAATTCAAGGCTGGGACTTCCTGTTTATTAATACAATCAGCCAAATATCAATTTGTCAATTTATTGCCTCTGAATATAAAGTTTGGAGCTAAATAAAAAAGTTATTAAAATTTATAAATAAAGAACCACTAGAATCAGTGAATTAGATTCAAAATTCAAGTTTTTTTATAAGTTAAAGAAAGTTACTTTTTTTCAGCTTCAAGTATAAGAGTCAAAAAATAGAAATGACATTAGCAGAATGTTATGGAAATAAATTACGGTCATTAAGGGAGGGTAGCATTTTCATCCCACCCCCATGCTTATGTATTATGGACAAGCAGGGGCTGGAGAGAGGACTCAGGTGCTTGCCGTGGAAACATGAGGACCTGAGTTCAGATTTTGAGTCCCCATGTGAAGAGCCGGGTGCCTAGCAGTCCAGCACTTGGGGTAGGTTTGTGAACAGAAGGGTGCTAAGGGCTTGCAAGGCAGTGGGCCTAGCTGGGGGATAAAGGAAACAGAACATAAAATCATACCCATACTCTGCCTCTAGTATGTGTAAATACGGTGAAGGACTAGAAATTTTAAAAATGCACACTGTGTTTCCTTAGCAAGTAATTTTTAAGATGAACTAGAAGGAAACCTGGAGTGAGTGAGATAAAGCAAAGAATGGATGTGATAACGGTGCTTTCATTCCCTTTCCTTTACATTGCTCAAGATGGGCTAGGCACTGAGTCATGTTTCTATCCCATAGTCATTTCATACAACAGATTAAGAATATCTGGTAGAACAGGTGCAGGTGCTTTCTGGTTCTCCTGTGTTGTGCTGTGTTCTTAATTTAAGTATTGCTTTGGTGGTGGTCATGTTACTAAGTCTCTGGCAATATCAAGTTCATTGCCCATCTACACTGGCCATTTGAAGAGCCTGCCCAGTGGCAGTCTTACCTCTAAAGATGAACATAAGGTCATGGGATGTATGTTCATATGCAGCATCCACATGGTTGGGAAGTTCTGGCCAAAATGATTTTGTCAAAAACAGCTCTGCCTCAACCTGCTGAGGGTGCAGACGCCAGAAGAATCTAGTGCAAAAGGAAAAACATAGTTTATCACATTAAGTACAATAATTCTATCCTGCTAATGACCACTGTCCACATCAATGCAGATTGGGTACTACAACCGTACCTGGTACCATAAAGGGAAAAGAAATACCATTTCCCTTTATGTTATAATTTGTAGCCTTCCAAGTTCTAGCCAGAGGTCTTCTCATCTGAAATGTTACAGAGCCTTATTGAAGGCTCTCAGTTCCCTAAGGGTTGAAACCATGCCTTGCATATATTCAGCATGGCAAGCACATTTGCCATGAACTGTTGGGCTCTAAGAATGTATCTTCCATGATCCCAAGGACCTTGCAAGTGGAAACACCTTAGAGACCATGTAATTAGAATTGTAACGTAGGTAGTGGGCATGCTATCTGACCACACATGGAAATGTGTATCAATGAAGAGATTAACACATAAGGAAGATACAACCATCTACAAATTGTAGGTGAATTTCATTTTTCATTACCTATAGGTTTCATTTTCACCCCCTTTGAAAATTCCAACATAGGTATTGGAGTCAGTCTCTCCATCGTGAAAGAAAGTAGTGTGGCTATTGGTAAATGTTTCTCAGATAAATTTGGTTTCTATTTTTCCCTTATCTTATTAAGATTTATCCACCATTTATTTGATCCACAGCATGTAAGTAACCGCCCTTGGTCTACTGTTTCTGTGTTGCCCTTGGGAAGTCTGATAGGAAGTTTTGGCAATTTGCAGACATAACTCTATCAGAGTTTATCGCATGCAGATTTGACAAAGGAATGTTAAGAGTACCTGTCTTTAAAGATCATGGTTTCTCCTCGGAGGCTGGTAATGGCATCCAGGGATAAGGCAGGGTCACACTTTTCTGGTGTTTTGGGATGTTTAGGATTGGGGTCTTCATCTCCTGGACCTGCAGTGGCAAAGCAAATGTGAGAGGCCTTTCCGGAAGGACAGGAGCCCCTGAACTCATACTCCAGCACCTTCCTTCCTGCAGGGTACCCCAGGCTAGCAGGGTGCTATCCCGTGTCCACTGCTCTGGACCTCTTCAAACATTATTCCGAACCATGGTAGAAATGCAAGGTGAACTCAAACTCTGAGACCATTTCCACCACACAGTCACAGCCTACTGGCAGCCCTCGGGAACCACACTGCTTCTCTGGGTGCATCGCCCATGTGGATCCCTCATCTTCTCTCCTTCTTTCGACTATTTCACCAACTGTAGATGTCAGCTGATTTGGCTTCCCCTGTTGCCACACCGTGGCTCATCTCAGCGACAAACCGGCTCAAGAAGCTCTGCTGTGACCTGCCACATGTTTATAACTTTTTAGCAGTTCATATGTGTTGAGCAGGAACCCCATACTTCTCTCCCCCTACATAATTCTGTCAACAATTCATTGGTTACAACATGGTAGAATCAAGAATTACAAAGTAAACTTGAGAAGTCCCTTTGCCACCTTCAAGTTCATGCCTTTAGCCACACCAAGTGTCAGTCTTTTAAATTCAAAGGTTAACAGTAAGCTATAGTGGCTTGACCAGTCTTCTGAACTAATTCTCCAAGAGCATTTGCACTGATGACTATGAGCAGTGGCTGTAGTTCTTTTTATGACACAGAATCCAGAAATAAATGTTTGGGTTGAAGTTGAAATGTTTTGTAAATATTATTTGACAAGTGAGAGGAAATAAGAGAAATTTCCCACTGTGGATGTTGAAAACCACCAAAGGCCCTGAGAGAGGGCAGCAAACTGCAGTGACTGCAGAACGTCAGAATCCATAGAAGCTGTCTATGTCCTCATCCTCATCAACACCTCTGTTGTTGTACATGCACTTTTAAAACGCAACAGAATTTAGTGGCTTCCTAAGTTAAATGAGGACTCAGAGCACAAACACAAGGAAGTGTGGTCTGAAAAACATTTAGAAATGAACTATAGTGCAAACCTGAGCAAGTAGTTTGATTCAGAAAGATGGATTATTTTTTTCTCACATTTGAAAACATGATAAATAGGTGATTAGTCTTGAAAGGAAATGTACATCTATTGTGCTAATGTAACTATATTAATCAGTTTTGTAACTGGTAGAACAAGAGTTACCATAGAGAGACTGGATTCCTTGAACATCGTCATCAGGAAGCATGAAATGGCTTTTGCCAGTGTAGGTATAGATGGGAAACATCAGGGCTCCTGGGTCCTTGGAGTGGTCCAGACCTAGGGAATGGCCAAGCTCATGGGCAGCAACAATGAACAAGTTGTAGCCTGTAAAAAAAAAAACAAGAAATAGTGAGAAAACAAGAGCCTCCAATAAGGAGGCAGTAAAGGAAATCCTAATCTCTCCACCTATCTTTTCCTAGTTCATCATTTTATTCACTCTTTAAAACTAGTCCTCAGCAACTTAAAGGAAGATTCAAAGCAATAATCCTTGAAACTGTAAGGACTATAGCTCCCTGTATGAAAAACCAATTCATCCAATCCATACTTGAAGAATCAATTCTATAGCAATGTTAATAGATTGTCCTCAGATTAGTAGTCAGTAAAGGCGACCATGAAGACAACAGACATCCTGACTTTTTCTCTTTGTCTTCTCTGGCTAGGTTAAGAGGGTGGACAGAAATAAGCTGGAATCAGCCATGTGGAGGTCACATGAAGTCCCACATAGTTCTAGCCTTCACTTAGAACATCATTCAGAGAGATAATGAACATGTCACTGTATTTTCATCTTTCCTCTAACAATTATTTCCACCAACATTTAGAGTGTTATTTTAAATTGTGTGTGAGTGTGTGGTAGAGGAGCAGGTTAGGCCCTGGGCTCAATCTCCAGCACCACAAAAAAAGTATACCTCAAGAAAGAAGGGAGAGTGAGAGCTAGAACCAGTATTCTGTTTCTTCATTAAATATTCTTTGTTATCAGAGCCTATACATAAAGAAAATGAACTAACTTGCATGTTGTAGGACAAGCAAAGGTCTCATAGTCAGAATCATCAATAATTATTGCAGTGACTAGTAATGGTTCCCATTTTTTACCTTCATCTGAAAACTTAACCCAGAATTCTTTTTCTTGTAGATGCTTTCATTCTTTTATTTCAACTAAACATTCCAAATCTGTGATTTCGGTGCATCTGAATCTGAGACTTCCTGCAGCTTAACCATACCTGATGCTCTTTTCTGTCAGCCGCCCTCCCCAGGAGATACTCAGAGCGTGACTGTAAGTCCTGCCCTTCCCCTCCAGAGACAGAGTAAAAGCACTGGAGAGCGGGCGGGCGTTCCTTGCAAAGGGGCCCATCTCACTCTCGCAGGGCAGGGATCCTGTCTTTTTGTTGTTTATTCATTCATTATTTACTTACTTACTCATTTAATTTTTAGAGACAGAGTCTCCCTATAGAGCTCAAGCTGGGCTCAAATTCACAATCAGCCTCCTGAGCACAGAGATTACAGGTATACATCACTGTGGCTTCCATTTTATTTCAGTAAACACTCAAAACCAACTTCTGTGAAGATTGTTCTTTGTTGCTCTAACTAGGCATCTCTTTTGCTCCAAAGTTAAACCCTACTAGAAATAATCTGAGGCTTTTCTGCTAAGTCAACATTCCAATTAATTTGAACTTTTAAAAGCAAGAAGTAGGCAAGAGTCATTGCCACACTAGTCTCTGCAGTACAGATTTCACTCCTGAGTGAATTTGTTTAACATTCAGTTTCATTTCACTCTCATAATACAATCATTTCTGCCCCCTAGCTATTTGCAGTGAGGTGGTCTCTCGCTTTCCTGAAGCAGCATTTATAAATGACTGCTGTAGGGGAATCCAAGACAACCAATGTGCCTGTCGAGGAACAGATATGTGGCTGAACCTGTGCCAATAATATTTCAGCCAAGAACAAAATCCATTTCATCTCACATTCAACATAGTTATGGACCACAGATCCAGCCCTAATAGTGTGTGTGTGTATCTGTGTGTGTGTGTATCTGTGTGTGTGTGTGTGTGTGTGTGTGTGTGTGTGTGTGTGTATTATACTTCTTTAACAGGCAAAACTGTAATCCAGAGTAAGAAACAGAACCATGCCTAACAGAGAAGACATTTTATTCCAATTCACAGAATATATCCCTGAAGTCACAATAACAAATGTCATATATTTTATTCAATTTTTCATATTTAATGATTGGTAAAATATCTGTGAGGGAACTAATTAGTGCCAAATATACCTTTCATTATTCTAGAAAATGTAATCAAATGATAAATACAATTTGCTTTATGCTTTCTAACTTTGTGGCAGTGTGTCCACGTCCAACAACATGTGAACTAAGTCTTTCTAAGGAAGGTTACCTTTGGAACTGCTTGTCCAGGTTTCATCATCATCGAAATGGGCGTCCCCTCCATAATTTGGTCCAGGAGGAAAGGCATGTGCCAGAAGACCAGAAGGTCCATCAAATGGGTAGAAGTCCCCATGTTCTATGTACAGAAGCAAGAGTTAGAATCCCATCATACATATACATACACACACACATCATATACACATGCATATGCATATATATTTACACATACAGCTAGTGCCTGGCTCAGGGGCTGGGTAGAGTTTTGTCACATGCTTTGAATGTGATGAGTGACTGATGAATGGAATAAAAAAATGGAACCAAGAAAGGATTAATACATTGACATGTCTCAAATGATCCTATGCCCTTACCTTTAGTCCCGAAAGATATCATGATATCAGCAGTTCCGTCATGGATTCTGGTGAAATTCAGAGGTGTCACATCAGACCAGACTTTGAAGGCCTTTTTGAAGGCCTTCTCCACTTCAGAATGGGGCATATCAGGAGTATAGTTCACAATTCTATTCAACATACGAAGTGTCAGTTAAACTTTGAAAGGTTAGAAGTGCTTTTAAAATACACTTCCTCTGATCCCCATGGGACTGGACCAGGCCCTCTGCATAAGTGAGACAGTTGTTTAGCTTGAACTGTTTGGAGGCCCCCTGGCAGTGGGATCAGGATCCATCCCTGATACATAAGCAGGCTTTTTGGAGCCCAGTGCCTATGGTGAAGGGGGAGGGGCTTGGACCTGCCTCAGCTGAATGTTCCAGGCTCTGCTGACTCCCCATGGGAAACCTTGCCTTGGAGAAGGTGGGAATGGGGGTGGAAGGAGGGAGGACAGCAGAATCTGTGGTTGGTATGTAAAATGAATAGAAAATTTCTTAATAATAAAAAAGAAAAAAATACTCTTCCTTCAAATATTGCTTTTTAACTCAAAATGAAATGGCTGCTTTGAAAATTTTACTAGGTATAATAGATATTTTACAAGAATAACATTTAAGAATTTTTTTATTTTTTATTTTTTTGGTTTTTCGAGACAGGGTTTCACTGTGTAGTTTTGTGCCTTTCCTGGATCTTGCTCTGTAGACCAGGCTGCCCTTAAACTCACAGAGATCCGCCTGTCTCTGCCTCCTGAGTGCTGGGATTAAAGGCGTGTGCTACCACCGCCCGGCAACATTTAAGAATTTAATCAAATATTTAAGCATCAACAAATAACTGAATACTTGGCATCTTAAATTTAAAATAAATTCAAATATAACTGTTTTCATGCTAAAATTTGGAACTAAACAAGATAGCACTAAAGACTTTATGGAAAGAGTGGAACCCTCTGTCTTCAGGAGCATTATCACAAATGCGGCTGATGTAGTCCATTTTGAACTTTCTAGATTTTCCTCCTGAATTGTAGTTTCATTTCTTAAAGAAACATTTTGCAACATCCACTGAAGAGCAGTGTTGGTTAGTGTTAAGATAATAGGGCTTATTAAACTAATTTATTCATTTTTCATGTTTAACATTGACTTACAGACCTCTTTTATAAATACTAAGTATAATAATTTTGTAGAAAATGTGATCAAATACTAAATATAACTTACTCCTATGCTTCTTAACTTTGTACTAAAGCTAATTCTGAACTTAACTTCCCATTAAATACTTAAGGCTTGCTCCAGACACTTAGAAGGAAAGACTAACAACATGGGGGAGACGGAGCCTCTGCTCACCTGTAAGTTAAGTTTGTCTGGGACCATTTGAGCGTTCGAGGGAAAACACTGTATTCACCCACATCAGGAACTCCACATCTTGGTTTCCTCATGATGTCCAAGGTGGGATCATCAAGTTTTCCAGTTACCTCTAGGCCAAAGAAAGACTGCATTTCTCGGAGCCTATCAACTGTAGAAGTCACTGCAGACTTTTTCAGAATTCCAGCGAGAGTCATAGGATGATAGTAAGATTTCAGGTAGTGCTGGAAAAGAGACCAAAACAACCTGCTTTTTCAGAGAAAGGGGATTTAAGAAGCACTACAATGGCAAGATTGGCAGAATACTGTACCTCTGCAAACTCGAGGTCTTCTTCAGACAAGTCATCATCATCATCACCATTGGGCAGGGGCAGGGACCAACAGTGAGTCCAGCTCAACAAGAAGAGAGTGGCCAGGACAGCTGAATGCATGGTGACCAGCAGTGCCTGCAGTCTCTCCTTCTCAGGGCATGCACCTTCTATTTTATAGACCACAGCAATGAGTCACCACTTGGGGATGTGTGTTAGCTTCCTCGTTAGTCGAAGGTAAACATGCTTACATGGTCTTTTTTTTCCTCCGTGTGGTTTGTGGCAGAATCTGAGGAAAGTGGAAAATGAGGACAGTGGGGGATACCAAAACCCATCTGGCAAAATAAACAGCCTCAGCATATTTATGGATCTAGTGGAGAGAAGAAGAGGCTATTGTATTTTCACTTCACTGGGCAAAAATGTTTTCTTCCTTTTGTAGTAAAAACAGCTACTCTGAGTTTTTCAGGTATTAAGAATAGCAAAGTGATACATTTATTCCCCTAAAGAAAGACAAGTCCTGTTTGCAAAGTGTCTGTAGGCTAGTGAGTTCTCACATTCTGTCTTGAATCACAACAATAAGAATCTTTGCTGTGGGTCTCAGAAATGCACCAGAACAAAGCTTGAAGTCTTTGAGGAACTGTGACTATTTTGAGTCCTAAGCTGGGATTTTAACTGCCTGCCATAACATTTTGATGGCTGTGGAGACCTGTGTGAATTCCCTACATGTGCAGACATCTGTGTCCAGGTTCTGTTGGAATGCAACTGCTCTAAAGGTTAGGACCGTGGACTATGGGCATAATTAGAACTACGTTTTGAGGGATTACTCCCACCCAAGTTTAAAAGGCATTATCTCATTTAACCCAAGTAGATATTGTGAGAATGTGTAGGGTCTTACACTTACAACTTTTGGATTGATTTATTTAGTCTACAGTGGATACTGTAGACAATCCTTCTGACTCGGCTTCCTAAGTACTGTGATTACAGGTGTGAAGAATTATCTTGGATCATTATAACATAACCTCTCTCCAGAAGAAATATTTCAATGAAAAACAAAAATATATGTCACTATTTCCCAACTTTAATGCTTATATTAAATATCTCTCATGTTTTATTTATTTATTCTTTAATTCAACAGTAATAAATAGCACAAGGCATAACCACAACAAAATGTTAGCACATGTTTGGTCATTTTAAACAGAAACGGAGAGAAACTCATCAGAAGATTAAAATAGACATTCCTTAAGAGAATGCCCAACAGTCTATGTTCTGGAGAAGTGATTGGAGACAGCTGACAGGATATGTCATCACAGTGATGTGTTAGTAAATGCTTGTCAACACAAGCCCTTATCTCAGGCTGTTAACTGTACATATGAAAGCCAGACTTTGATCACCACTGTTGGAATGATGTGTGTACTTTCAAACCACCCACTTTGAAGCAGGGAGCTGAGCTGGCATTTGAAATGGTTCTGACAAAGGATGCTGAAATCACTGGGAAATTTGAAAACCCGTAGAGTGAGAAAACAAAATTGAGTGTACGAAATTAGGAACAAGTACCACCTGCTGATTCAGACAGAAGCAATATGGGACTTTTTTCAAACATGTCATCAGCAGTTCCTAAATCCAAAACTACAGAGGAACACAAGTAGTGATAGACAGCTTTAGTAAAGAGCAGAATTCCCGATTAGGACAAATAGTCATTTGAGTTAGATTAAAATTATAAGACAGCCACAAGTCAAAGAATTCTTGATTTGCAGCGTTTGACTCTCATTTAGAATTATGCACTGCCTATGTTGAAAATGTCAATAAGAACTTTTTTTTCTAAAGCAAGTGAGTGACTTGACTTTACAAATGCCTGATTTTTCCCCCTTGGGAACACTCTATGAGAATTTCTCTGTTCTTGTTCTATTTTCTTTTTGCCATAACCATTGTGGAATGGGATTATAAAATCAGTTGTTCAGCAGTTGATTAGTTGGATTGCTTGTTTGTTGTTAAGACTGGGTCTTGTGCAGTCCAGGTTGTCCTTAAACTCACTCTGTAGCTGAAGATGGGCTTCTGATTGTCTTGAGTGCTAGGGTTACAGCTTGCACCATCACGGTGGGGGTGGGACTCAGGGTTTCCTGTACACTAGGCAAGCACTTCATAAACGTAGCAGCATCCCCACTCCTGACATACTCTTAAAATAGGAGGACTAAATCTGAACTTACACAACTGTGTTTTCTCTATAGAATGAGGTATAAGAACACCCCCCACCAAATCAATCATGGCATCCTTGGGATGGACAGCAAAATACAGAAAGACTCCTCTGAGATGCTGCAGTTTCCAAGGTTGGCAACCAAGGATGGCATTCTCTGTGACATCTGAATCTTGTGATCCTCACAGATATTGCATTAACACTGAGTTCGTTTACAGAATAAATTAGGAGAATCTATATTAAATAAAGGAAATCCTTTTTTAGTTTCTACTGAGACAAACATCTAAAAGAAAAAAACTTGGTCTCCTGGGTCTCACCTCCTGGTGTATTTTTATTTCTATTGTGTTTAGCTAAAGAGAATGTTTCCACAATGTCAATCTTTACCAGAGTCCATGGGAAAGCAACTAAGAACAGGGCAGGTACTCTTGCCCAACTCCACTCAATTTCATTGAAAAAGTAAAATCTAGGTCCTCTGGAAGTGGCTAGTGGAAATTAAAATAAATTAGAAAAATGAAAAAACCTCTTTTAACAACAAGCCATCTTAAAATAGCTTAAAAAACCCCTAGTATTAAACAATGACCTAGTCTCACTATGCAACCTTAAACCCACTAAAATAGAGTTATTGTGTAACTTTAAACAAATAAAAAGTTTCTGATTCATGACAGGCCAGCAAGATGGCTCAGCAGCACTTGCCTTGTAGACCTGACGACCTGAGTTCAATCCTTAGAACCCATGAAGAGACCCAACTCCACAAAGATGCCCTCTGACCTCCACATACATGCTGTAGCACTTGTGCTCACATTCACACACACAGAAACACTGTTGTTTTTTTTTTTTGTTTTGTTTTTTGTTTTGTGTGTGTGTGTGTGTGTGTGTGTGCGCTCACAAGGCACATGTGTGGAGATCAGAGGACAACTAGTGGGAGTTAGTTCTCTCTTTACCCCATGTTGGACCCAGGGATGAAACTTAGCTGATTTGGCTTGGTAACAGAGACATTAAGCAGCTAAGTGGTCTTGTCAGCTCGTGAAACAGTTCCTTCTAAAACAGAAAAACTCACCATGTTGCTGGTATGTGTTATCCACAAACTTTTCAATTCCAGAAAAAAAGTACTTTCAAGTCAAATTGGGAAGTGTGTCACTGGGCAGGGGGGTTTGAGGGTTCCTATGCTCAGGATACCACCCAGTATTTCAGTCGACTTCCTATTGCCTGCAAGATGTAGGACTTTCAGCTACTACTCCAGCACCACATCTGACTGCACATCACCATGCTTCCTGCCATGATGATAATAGACTGAACCTCTGAGACCTTAAGTAGCCACCCCAATTAAATGTTTTCTTAATAAGAGTTGCCATGGTCATGCTGTCTATTTACAGCAATAAAAACCCCAAGACACAGCTCAGATCTCAGCTCTGATATCTATCAGTTCCTTGACTTTTCAGTTTCTTGTTTAACATTCTTAACAACTTCTCTGCTGACTAGATGAATAAAGAGGCTCTAACAATAGAAACGTATAGAAAGCTAAACTCCCTTTATGGTTCCACATATGGTTGTTACTAATAATGATGCTGTCCACTAAGTTATACTAAACACTATAAAGATGATTAATCATGATTATTCATTCATTCTCTATTCTTGGTTCCAGAGATTTTTTTTTTAAATGAGTATCTGTAATGAAGCAAAGTTCCTTCTCCAACACCTTCAGTGTGGAGAAAATTTCTTCTTTCATTATTCCATCAGATGTCTTCCCCCTTCTCCACACATTAATAATACACCAATCACTGCCCCCATCCTTCACCTTAAGAACCTTTCTTAGCCTTAATTGATTGAACATCCCTAAAGAGGCCCATTTGTGGAAACCTCAAAGCTTTCCTTGACCTTCCTGAGAATGTTTGTGATTACCAAACAAGATCACAAGTCTTCAAAACCCAGAAGAATTTAAGGTCCCATAACTGAAAAAAAGCAAATGAACTATTGAATTATGAGATTCCAAATGTAATGGAAAGTGCCTTGGCTGTAGTGGAGATAGTGGGCTGAAGCCTTCCAGGTAGACAGCAAATGAAGACTAGAGAAAACTGTACAATGTGTGGGAAGGGGCCTGCACCACTCTGCTATGAAAGTCCTCCTCCTTTCTGACATGAATGACTACACTGAAGAAAAGCTACTTTTTGAGTTCTTCATAAATGGCAGCAATCTATCTGGGAAGATCACATCAGAATGGGTGATTTTATACCAGAAACACAGTCAGTATTTAGAGGACTCAACTGAGGATGAGAGCTGATCCCAAACCCATGATGGAAGTCTATACCATGGTTTGCTCTTAATTCTGTAAGGCCTTTGATTAGGCATAAGGGAAGCCAAACAGGAGAGTTGTGGACAGCAGATTGCAATCTAGGAGGCAAACAGCATTAAGTCTGCATTAACATCATTTTTAACTCAGTGAATGAACACATAGACCTAGTATCAGACAGACCAGGTTCAATTTCAGGTGCTGTAATTTAGCAGGCTGAAAGATTTTTAAATTCCATTTCTTTTGGGTTATGTGCCTGTCATGTAGCACATATGAAGGTCAGAGAACAACTTCTGGGAGTCAGCTCTCTCATTTTACCATGTGGATCCAAGAAATTAAAAAAAAAAAAATCAGGTTTGTTGGCATTTTAGCCAGCCCCTGAATGATTTCTTGTTTATTCATTGATCCAATGGCTAGTTATCAGAAGCTAGCCATACAGTTGGAGTTGTTTTAGGCGCTGGGAATACACAATAATCAGCAAACTCATCAAAATCTTAGTTTTGTGATTCTAAATGCTATAGTAGGGAAAAGTAGCCAAAAATAAAATGTAAAAGTAGATCAGGGATGAGGGGAAAAGAAGAGGGCCACACTGGTGTTCCAATTCACATTCAATAGCCAAGATAGTATTATTTTTTATCATTGTGAAAACAATTGCTGCATATGAGGACTGTAGTTAGCAAGAAGCTCTGGGGTCCATGCCCAGCATCCAATAAAGCAGAAGGGTTAAGTTCTGTGACCCCAAGGATTCAGGCAGTGAAGAGAGGAGGGAACATGGACTCTGCCTCAAAAGCAAAAGAAGAATCACTGCTGAATCCCAAGCTGTGATAGACACATAGGGAAGATCTTACTCAAGGCATAAAGCTGTTTCAAAACCTTTAGCAATTTTACAGAAGAATACTAAACCAATTATAATCACTAAGTCAGCAAAGTCTTTGGCAGAAAGCACTTGATAAATGTTAAGTATCAGTTTGCAGCTCTCTCTCTCTCTTTCTCTCTCATACACACACACATGCACACACACACACACACACACACACACACACACACACACACACACACACCTTTCTAGTTCCACATGCTTAGAGACTTAGAGAAAAACTGTATAGCAAGCTTTTTAAAATGCTATGAGAATTGGACTTTCTTTTATTTTACGGGTTTTTTTTTCTTTATTATTATGTGTTTTAAATTTTATACATCAGCCATGGGTTCCCCTGTCCTCCCCCCTCCCGCACCCAACCCCACCTTTCCCCAGCCCTTCCCCTCCATTCCCATGTCCTCCAGGATCAAGGCATCCCTGGGGATTCATTTAAACCTGGTGGATTCAGTACAGGCAGGTCCAGTCCCCTCCTTCCAGGCTGAGCAAAGTGTCCCTGTGTAAGCCCAAGGTTCCAAACAGCCAGCTCATGCACTAAGGACAGATCCTGGTCTCACAGACTGGGTGCCTCCCAAGCAGATCAAGCTATTCAATTGTCTCACTTATCCAGAGGGCCTGATCCAGCTGGGGGCTCCACAGCCTTTGGTTCATAATTCATGTGCTTCTATTCTTTTGGCTATTTGTCCTTGTGCTTTTTGCAATCTTGGTCTCAACAATTCACGCTCTTACAGTCCCTCCTCTTTCTCGACAGTTGGACACCTGGAGCTCCACCTGGGGCCTGGCTGAGGATCTCTGCATCCACTTCCATCAGTTATTGGACGCTGAAACTGAGAAGTTTTTGTAGAGCAAAGGACATGGTCAACAAGACAAAGTGACAGCCTACAGAATGGGAAAAGGTCTTCACCAACCTCACATCTGACAGAGGGCTGATATCCAGAATATATAAAGAACTCAAGAAATTAGACATCAAAATGCCCAACAGTCCAATTAAGAAATGGGCAATAGAACTAACAGAGAATTCTCCACAGACGAAGTTCAAATGGCTGAAAGACATTTAAGGAATTGCTCAACATCCCTAATTATCCGGGAAATGCAAATCAAAACAACTCTGAGATACCACCTTACACCTGTCAGAATGGCTAAGAGAATTGGATTTTTTTAAATGCTATCTCAGAATCATGATAACACATGCTTTTTTTTTTCTAATAAAAAATAGAGAGGTTATAAATAGATATTTAACACTAGTACTGCTTGCCCTCTAGTGTAATGTTTGGTCAAAGTATTAGCAAAGATTAAGGCTATAAGATGGAATAAACCATCACTGTATGTGAAGATATGGCTATATGTTCTATTTGTGGATCGCTGTAAATATGGACACCCAATGTGGCTTAAATTATCAATTGGTAAACTGTCACACTTTCTACAAGCACTGAGGGGGAAAAATTGTGTCAGTTGGTAAACTGTCACACTTTCTACAAGCACTGAGGGGGAAAAATTGTGTCAGGTCAAATCTTATTTATAGTGTCACTACACAATCCCTATGTATTAGCTTAACCCTCTAAAACCTCAAAACGATGCTGGGTGCTTGTTGCCTTAATTGCTGTTTAGAAACAGAAGGTAGGGAGCCCAGTGTTTTAAGTACTTACATAAAGAAAACAGACCCAGCAGTTTTCTCTGTAACTTTTGGTAGTTTTCCAGCTCAAAGGTTTATGTAAATATTAACTGACACAATATAGAAATATAAGATATAGATATAGATATGATAGGATGAAAGAGTAGATTACTGAATCTACTTTTAAAGAGCAACAACTTCTTTGAAATGTTTTACATTGCTATGGATTTTGGTTTATTGATACAAATTTAAAGTTAATTTTGTTATACTGTATGAATGTTTCTACTCTTGCTTAAAGTGTTTTGTTTGTGCAACTCATTTGAAATTGTAGTATATAGTTGAGAAATACAGATTATCAGTCATCTATGAAAATTAAATTTATAGTCATGTTATTTAAGTTTTCTAGGTATATATAGATATAGTTCAATTAGGTAGGTAATCTTCAAACACTTCAAACACATTCAAACCTACAGAATATGGCATTTAAAATGTTTTAAAAATTTAGACTTTCTGGACAGTGAGACATGTCTGCTCCTGGCAGCACCAATTTACTTCAAAATGAAAGATGGACATCGAAGACACTCCATATAGAATTTATCTTGCCAAAAAGAGTCATTTGGACAAGAAACTGTTCTTGCATGGACTGCTTGACACCAGCCCACCATCCATGGAGCAGCATGTAATGGCACACAGGTAAAGAAAGCCACAGAAAATGTGGCAACATATAGATTAACAGAAATAGGCTGAGTTTAAGTGTAAGAGCTAGTCAGTAGTAAGCCTGAGCTAATGGCCAAGCAGTTATAATCAGTATAAGCCTCTGTGTGTTTACTTGGGTCTGAGTGGCTGTGGACCAGACAGGACACAGGAAAACTTTCACCTACACTGAAGACTTACTGTTACAGTAGGAATTATCTGTGCAGACTTCATCAGTATCAGAATAAACAGTGATCTTTATCTACTAGCATGAGGTAGGCATCTAAAGGACCCATCAAATGCCATGTTCTATCATAATAAAGAAATGACTCAAAACATAACAGAATGTTTTAGAAAATAACCAAGTTTATTCAATGAAGCAGGAGCATTCCAAATCGGGAAGTCGTTGATTAAAAACAAACAAACAAACCTTTGTAGTCACCTCTGTTTCCAAAAATCATGATGGAAAACTCTAGTTGTTTGAGTCTCATGGCATCAAAACTTGATTTCTAGATGGGTAATGTTTTGGGGGGGGTGGGTGTAGTATTAACTTCTTTTTTCATTACTGTAGCAAATGATCTTACAAAGGCAACTCGAAGAAGCAGCAATGCATTCATGTAGCCCATCACAGTGGGGAAGAAGCAACAGGAGCCTAAGTGGATGGCCACACTATGTCCACAGTGAGCAGAGCGATGGCGCTGCTACTCAGATCACTTCCTTCAGTTGATTTGTCTCAAACCAGGCCCATGAGATTGTGCCACCCACATTCAGAGTAGATTTTTCCTTCTCAGTTAATCTTTTCTAGAAACACCCTCATAGAAACACCCTTAAAGACACACCCAGATATGCGTTTCTATGGTGAGTTTTAATATAGTTAAATTGAGAGTAAAGATTAGCTGTAGCAGGTGTGTAATGTCCTCTCAAAAATTGAAGTTGCATATATTGAAGATTTGGTCTTCAGATGGTAGATCCGATCATTGAAAGGTGACTGGATCATTGGAGAGTTCTGACATCATCAGTGGATCAGTCTATTGATAGATTCATGATTTGATATTATTGGAGAAGTAAGACCTGAACTTGGATGGAAGAAATAGGTCATCTATGGTGTGCCTTATCCCTGCCCCTTCCTGTATTACTCTCTGCTTCCTGGTCCCCACAATTGCTTGCATACACTCCACCCTTCTGCCATCATAATCTACTGCATCACAGGCTCAGAAACAATGAACCCAGCTAAGCATGGACTGTGAGTCCTGCAGTCATGCACTAAGACAAGCATTTCCTCCTTTATACTGTTTGTTTGCCTCGGGTATTTGTCAACGTCAGAAGTCGGACTAAGGCAGTGTGACAGTCTGTGTTGGGTATCAGAGCTGGGCACAGTTCCCTGCTCTGACCCCAACTCTCCACCTCAGGCATTCTGGTAAGCTAGCAAACAGGGCATTTAAAATATTGTTATACTTCATACAAATCCTCTGAATTATTCTTGTCATTTTGTCAGGGGATCAGAAATCTAAGCTATACTATACCATGACACCTTATGATTTCTTTGAGGATACTTTGTTTTTGTATTTTTCTAGGTGTTTCTAATTTAAATATATCTGAACTGGAGCCAGTAAAATGGCTTAGTGGGTAAAAACAGTTGCCACCAAGCATGAGGATGTGAGTCCAATCCCTGAGGGGAGCATCAACTCTGCAAGCTGTCCCCTGATTTCACATGCCATGGTACATGAGTGTACATGCACACAACACACACACACACACACACAAATAAATTAAATGCAAAGATATCTAAACTACACTGCAATCAACTGAACTCTAAAAACAATTATAAAGTGCTAATAATTTTAAATAAGGTTGTAAATTTAATTTAATATAAAATTTTAGAATACCACTTTAGCTACACTGACATTCAAAGAAAGATATAATTAACTATAACTAATATATCAATGTTCACTCAATACTTCATGTTAACCAACAATAAACTAAAAGATTCAACAGGTAAAGGTATTTACTTCCTAGCTTGACAACTTGAATTGGAACTCAGGGACCTATATGGTAGGAGAGAACCAACTTCCAAAAGTTGTCCTCTGACCTTCTCCTGAGTGCTAAAGTAAACCAGCATCTTGCAGGCAGCAATAATATATTATAGAGATTCAGCTGTGTATTAAAGCTATACCTTGACCGGCCAAGGGTCCAGTGAGGAGACAAGCCATTTATTATGAATATTTGGTGTTATCCAGCCTTTAATATTCCAGCTGTCTTCTGCTATCAAATCCTTGTGTGCCCAGACCAATGGGCAAACAGCTCAACTCCCCCAGACCTACTGAACTCCCCTGCTGAGCTTAGGAGGCAAGCTGGCCGGATACTCAAAGCTTTGTTTCTTGTGCTAATGAAGCTCAGACCATACCCTAGCCATAAGGAAGCCTAGTGATTCTCCAGAGCATTTGACTGAGAACAAAAGAGGTTTTTACATATCAAGGTGGGAAGTAAAACAACATTCTTGAGGAGGCAGAGAACCTAGTGCTCAGGGAAAAGAAGGGGAGGCATTTTTTTCTGTAGAAACAGACAGAAAAGCATGGCAAGAGAGAAGAGAGGAAGACAGAGGTTCTGTAGAGTGTAAGCAGATCTCCAGTAGAGGTTTCTGAGTGTCAGGAGTAGAGAGCAGCAGAGATGGAGAAAGAGGATACAGAGGATGAAGATGAGTCTGGAAGCATAGGAGTTTAGTCGTTAGCAGGACTATGAGCTAGGGAACTGTAGTTATGGAAACAGGATTTCATCCCAGAGAAATAAAGTAGACAGATATAGAGCTTGGTATGTCCAGAGTTATTCCTACCTTGAATGTGGAGCTGTAGCTGTATTGATAGAATTTTGTCTTTGAGGAATAAAGTTAACAGACATAAGAACATAGTGTACATAGATTTTTGTATTCCTCAAATAACCCACGCCAGATGTAGCTAAGCCCCCAGACCCTGGGTACTCCATACCAGCAAACACACACACACACACACACACACACACACACACACGCACACACGCACACACGCACACACACACAAATAAATAAATAAAAACACAGTAAAAACAAACAAACAAACAAAAACCCAAAAAACTCTTTTTAAGAGATTGAGTTAGTGGTCCCAGAGTTCTGAAACACACTGTTGCAAATTTTATTACTAAAAATAATGACTAAGTTCATATACTAGCTATTAAATTTGCCTAATAAAAAAAGAAACATAAACACAAAAGACATTAAATCATTTTTTATGCAGTACTTTGTTAAATTAATTTTGTGTACATAACTGTTTCCATTGTTTTAAAGTATATTCACTGCCAAGAATCTTCAGGACACATTTAAGGGTGAGTGCAAAAATGGCTCTTATCTGTATCCTTAGCCTTATAGCATCCCTGCCACATAGGAAGCACTACCTTGAATGTGTTAAACAGGTGAATAAGTGAAGGGCAGGCTTGAGGAGATTGCTCTGAATCTCATCTGAGAATCTACTCATGCCAATGCTGTAAGCTCACTATTTTCTAAAATATTTAAATTTGCAGGAAAATTGTTTTCTGGATTAAAACAGAACTGATTTTAACTTATCTTTGAAATTCAATTCTCCAGGCTGGAGAGATGGCTCAGTGGTTAAAAGCAGTTCTGTTCCCAGCAACCCCCTGGTGGCTCACAACCATTTGTGACCCCAATTCTCTCTTCTGGGCTACACAGGCAATGCAGGCATGTGATGAACATAAATATGTTCAGGCAAAAACTCATACACACAAAATAAAATTGATTCTCATAGAAAATTATTGTGCAGAAAAAAATAAATCATTAACTTTCTAGCATATTTTAATTTTAAAAGATACATATGTATATTATTCATACATATATGGGTAGATAGATATAGATAAGACATCCACTTAGAAAAGATTTACTCTGTCAGAGTGCTCATAACAAAGGTGACATCCTGGTTGGATGTATATAGGATGTGATCTGGATAACACTTGCAGAATGCACAAGGACACCCAGAAATCCTCTAGCCAAATCCCTTCATGTTACATTGTCAAACAAAGATGCTGAGAAACTATAGTAGGAGGCTCATGAGGAAAATTGGCTCAGACCAGTAGCCAAGGCATGCACATAACACATTCCTTATGAGCCAACCTGGAGTCTGCCTGAGGGCCTAGCAACAGGTACCATCAGAGTTCCTTAGAGTTCCCAGCCAATGAGGGATGATCACACAATGCTGCCAGATTGCAACACAGACTGGCTGCTGCGAAGAGGGTATATAAGGCCTTCCCCACTATTAAATAAAGAAGTTTGTTGTTTGCCTTCAGCTGACTCCCAGTGTCTGTGCTGTTGACACTGTGCCTTCTCACCCACTTCCCTGAGGGAGCCATTAGGGTCCATCAACAAGAAGTGACCCCCAGAAGCACACAGACATGAAGCTGTCTCTGGAATTGGCAGTTGGACCCCTGTTTAGGGTGGCCCACAATGCTGTGCATACTCAAAACTCCTTAACACCTCAGGACACAGTTTGTGTTGGCTGACCCTGCTGGCTAGAGCAATGTTACACATGGGAGCCAACTTTTTCCTTGTAGGTCCAGTTGTCACTTAGCTAGTTCATTTTCTTAGAGAGTCATTAGGTTCTGTTGTATCATGGATCTCACATTTGGCCTTTTCATCAGGCCTCAAGTTTCAGCATCTAAATGGTCATATGCTAAAATAGGAATAGAACAGTGAAGGAAGAGGCCTGCTGCTTCTACAAGAAGCAACTCTGCATTAGTCACAGAATTATTCTTTGGACTTTCATGAGTGGACAGGTAGCAGCTAGCAGATAATGAGGTTCCAGAACATAAAGATCATCAGCATATACATCTTATCTCTGTTGCTGGCTTGCGGTGGTGGCATCTACCTTCATTTGAGGTTTGGGGGTTGGAGGGACATAATTTATTTTTCAAATGTATTCTGTATTTATTTGTTGAGAATGTTGTACATGTGTACTATGTATATTGATCATATCTCCTTCCCACTCATTCTGTCTAACTCCCCCTGGAATCCTACCCTCACCAACACATCTCTGGAGGAAGGCAACACAAACTTCTTTCGTCGAATTCTTACAGAGTCAACATGTTGATGCATGAGTCATTCCTTACCCCTATTTTGCTCCCATCATTTTCTGTACAAGGACAAAGCATGTTCATTTGTGCCAAGTAGGTAAAAACAAAGGGCCATCCCCAGCTTATTGGCCTTCAGTGTGGAATGCAAACTTTGGTTTTCTGAGGATTTTGTCCTTCAGACTGAGTAGGTAGCAGAGAGCTCCTTATTTGTACCCTGATGGAAGATGGGAAAGAAGGATGGCACCCAGGTGGTGGAAAGAGGCAGAAGAGAAGTAAAATCTTTAAAAGAAGAAGGGGAAAGGATGGGAGGAAGCCAGGTAGTTAAGAAGAGAGTGTCATTTATTCTGAAGTTGGGAGGACCAGCCACTGTCCTTGTGAGAGCAGCCAGCAAACTGGGCATCAGACATCATAAATACATGTACAAAAACACAGAGGGTTATAGAACTGGGAAGAATTTTCCCAGAAGATTCTGACCCAAGGAGCCCCATTATTGGTTTCTTCCAACGTGATTCCACTCACTTTGAGACCAGGATCCTTTCAATCATAAGTTCAACCCTACACGGGATAATAAAAGCCATATGTAGGAAATGAGCCATTTGCCTTGTAAAACATCATTTAGCATATGTATTAATTTTTTCCAAAACAAAAAATTCTTTCCAAAATTTCCAAATGCTGGCAAACATAAATGGCTAGGCATATTCTTTCCTTTTCATACAAGTGTCTGGACTGATGGAACAGATCAAGACAGGAGTGGCCTTTGACCTCTTTCTCCAACACAAACACTTTCCACAATAAATCCTTCACCTGACAGAATCTGACCTCAGCTTTCAGCATATTGCATAATGAATAAAAACTCAGATGTCCATCAGCCTGTCTCATTGGCCCTGGGGTACTTTGTCTCATGCAGAATAAACCAATTCCTCTGAACCAGTCGACTTCTGTGTTACTCTTTTTCTTATCAGAGGATCTTGTCAGTTGATTAGCAACAAGGGCTGTCACAGTGCCAAGAAAGACATTGAAGTTCCTCAAAGCATGAGATCAAGGGATATTTTAAAAAATCGATAGTCATAAGCCAAAGACAGCTCCCTGGCTCAGTCCAGCTGAGCACATCCTAAGTGATGAGTAACATTCATGGGGGCATCTTTGAGCTTCACAACACACCTCTTATAATTCTACCTCTCCATATAATCAAGAAATAACCTAGAAAAGCAATGAGAGTGACATCATGATGACATAACCAGGAATATGAAATGACAACTATTAAAACGCAAATAACTTTGAAGAATTCAACCAACATAAAAATGTATGAGAGCTTAGCATGGATAAATCACCTATTTTAACCTCCCCACATCCAGGGCTCAGGAAACATGAAGGAGAAGGCAGAGATAATGTGAGAGCTGGTAGATGGAGTGAAATGCTGACTTCCGGACACAGCATAGCTGTTGCACACATCACAGCAGTTACGGTTACATGCAGAAGGCCTGCACAGGTTTAAGCCAGTCACAGTTCCAGCATGGATGAGGAGGGCTGCAAGGCCCACAGTTGCAGGGGAGCTGTCACCAGCTGATAACTGCTGAGGGAGGCAGAGCCATTTCCCTTTGCAGACATGACCACTGGCAGGCTTCCCATGCCCCAGTGGATGGTCCCAAACCCATGCACATATGAGCAGCACCAAGTGGACTCAGGGGTTATTAATAGCAATTAAAAAGAGAAGACATGAAGTTGGAAGGGTGATGCAGTGGAGATGTTAGGAGGAGGTGGGGAGAAGTAATGCTGACTAGATATGATTGAAATACATTGTACAAATGTAGGAAACTGTGAAACAGCAAATGAAAATATTAAAGGAAAGAATTCAGCACGTAATTATTATTACCTATGGCAGACTTTGTACAACTCAGGGAGATACATTTTGGAATGTATGAAACCAAAGCAAAGGATTTTTACAATAGTATAGGCTAAGAATGTGACAATATTATAAACAAAATTCGAAATTTTGCATAGGAAATCTTCATCTATTCATGAGCTAGAATTTATGAAGTTTGAACACAAAGTATTCTCTCCTAAACACAAACTGCAGGGAAAAGCCAATAGCCTCAGTTGGAGTAGCTTAATTGAAACTTTCTGTGAACATGCTGGTTTATTGCCGCATGAAAGAATGGCAGGAATGCTAACTTCCTCTGTACTAAAAATCTGGTTTTGCTCAGGGATGAAGCTCTTGAAACAACTTGTTTTTTAATGGATGCTTATTGGTGAAAGTATTAGGGCCACTCCACGTAGTTAAAAGGGAGGTTTATTTTAAAGTGGGGTAACTTACAAATGAAGGGATAGGTTGTAGGGTCTGGCAAAGGTATGGCACAGTCCAGCGGTGTTCTCTGGAGAACTCTGCTCGGTCCACCTCCAGCGTCCAGGGTCCCAGAACCAAGAGAGACCTCTCCTCTCGATCCTAGGTCTTCAGCCTCCTCCCTCAGCCCCACCTTGTGGGCGTGACCATTACCGAAGCCTCAATGGGGGTTGGAACTTCCAGGCCAATGCTGGGATGGCTACCCACTACATCTCCCCCTTTTGTCTAAATAAGAAGGTTCTAACCTAATAGAAGACTATATACAAAGAAATGGTTATCAAATATTGTCCAGGAGTAATGAGGGGTAATGACCTAGATAAGTTGGAATTACAATAAATGCAAACAATATCAAGCAAAAAACACATACTAAAATCCAGGGAAGTCTAGAGCATGGGTAGGTGGCATGTTACAAAGATCATTCTAAAAGGTGTCCTATCCTAAAGAACCTGAATCTAATACTTAATATATTCTATCTAAGATATTATATATGTATATATACTAAGTTGTAACTATAACTGCTAGTCTTCAAAGTGCTGTGGATATCGCTCTGTATAAATAAAATGCTGTTTGGCCAGTGGCCAGGCAGGAAGTATAGGCAGGACAAGAGAGAAGAGAATTCTGGGAAGTGGAAGGCTGGGGGAGAGACACTGCAAGCCATTGCCATGAGAAGCAACATGTAAAGACACCAGTAAGCCACAAGCCATGTGGCAAAGTATAGACTAACAGAAATGGGTTGATTTAAGATAGAAGAAGTAGATAACAAGAAGCCTGCCATGGCCATACAGTTTGTAAGCAATATAAGTTTTTGTGTGTTAACTTGGTTGGATCTGAGCGACTGTGGGACTGGCGGGTGAGAGAGATTTGTCCTGACTGTGGGCCAGGCAGGAAAACTCTAACTACAGATGCTTTTAAAATGATTAAGCCAAGCATAGTGGTATACACCTTTAATCCTAGTGCTAGGGTGGAAGAACAAGCAGATCTCTGTGAGTTCAAATCCAGCCTAGTCTACATAGTAAGTTCTAGGCCAGTCAGGTAGGGCTACATAGTAACAGCCTGTCTGGGAAAAAAATTCTAAAAGCTACACATGTATAAATGATTAGGTTCCTGGCTGGTATGTGCAAAGTCCTAAGTTTGATTTTGGCACTGGAAAAAAAAAAGTAATTTAGCAATATTATTTTATTTTTAATTTTTCATAATTTATGTTTTCTTCATTTTCATGTAGTTTGGTATCTTATTTTAATAGTACCCTTTTGAAGGATTCTAAAATTCCATTTATTTATGTGAGGAGAGAAGCACTGTGAGAGAATCCAGGAAGACAACCTTCAAGAGCCTTCTCCTCCTCACCCTGGGGTCCTGGGGTCACACTCAAGAGCCTTCTCCTCCTCACCCTGGGGTCCTGGGGTCACACTCAAGAGCCTTCTCCTCCTCACCCTAGGGTCCTGGGGTCACACTCAAGAACCTTCTCCTCCTCACCCTGGGGTCCTGGGGTCACACTCAAGAGCCTTCTCCTCCTCACCCTGGGGTCCTGGGGTCACAGTCAAGAACCTTCTCCTCCTCACCCTGGGGTCCTGGGGTCACACTCAAGAGCCTTCTTCTCCTCACCCTGGGGTCCTGGGGTCACACTCAAGAGCCTTCTCCTCCTCACCCTGGGGTCCTGAGTTCACACTCAAGAGCCTTCTCCTCCTCACCCTGGGGTCCTGGGGTCACAATGAAGAGCCTTCTCCTCCTCACCCTGGGGTCCTGAGGTCACACTCAAGAACCTTCTCCTCACCCTGGGGTCCTGGGGTCACACTCAAGAGCCTTCTCCTCCTCACCCTGGGGTCCTCGGGTCACACTGAAGAGCCTTCTCCTCCTCACCCTGGGATCCTCGGGTCACACTCAAGAGCCTTCTCCTCCTCACCCTGGGGTCCTGGGGTTACACTGAAGAGCCTTCTCCTCCTCACCCTGGGGTCCTGGGGTCACACTGAAGAGCCTTCTCCTCCTCACCCTGGGGTCCTGGGGTCACACTCAAGAGCCTTCTCCTCCTCACCCTGGGGTCCTGGGGTCACACTCAAGAGCCTTCTCCTCCTCACCCTGGGGTCCTGGGGTCACACTCAAGAGCCTTCTCCTCCTCACCCTGGGGTTCTGGGGTCACACTCAAGAGCCTTCTCCTCCTCACCCTGGGATCCTGGGGTCACACTCAAGAGCCTTCTCCTCCTCACCCTGGGGTCCTGGGGCCACACTCAAGAGCCTTCTCCTCCTCACCCTGGGGTCCTGGGGTCACACTCAGGTCATCAGGTCTAGTGGGAATCACCTTTACCTGCTGAGCCATCTTGCCAACATCATTTTAATCCTTTACTTTGGTAATTTGCTTTAGAATAAATAGGTATTTTTAAAAACTATTTACATCCTTTATGAATTGATAAGTTTCTAAGGCACAAAGAGTCACGCAGGAATGTGAATCATTTTCTCTGGCTTCAACTTCAGACAATAAAAAACAGAAAAGGCATGATAAGCCCATGAACCGTGTCCTTGGGGCAGGGAGGAGGATGCTTCATACCTTTAAGAAAAATGTAAAGTGATTTTATGTGTATGACTCACCACTGGGGTTTCCACAATGACAAAGAAAATTCAAAAACAAATCTATAGATAACAACAAAATGACTTTTTCCATTCCTTTTATTTTTGTGAGGTAATAGTGCTCATGAACACACATGCATGTGTGGAGGCTGGAAATCAACCTTGGGTTTTGTTGTTTGTTTTGCTGAGGTAGGGTCTCTCTCTGGGATCTGGGGTTCACAAAGTCAGTGAGCTCCAGGGATCTACCTTTTGGATTTTAAGCACCTAATACCACCCCTAGCTTTTTCTCTGGGTGCTGTGGCTCACACTCAGATCTTCATGTTAACATAGTGAGCACATCCCCCACACAGCTATGACCCCAGCCTGACTTTTCATTTTCTTAAAAATCAATAACTGCAGAAATCAAGAGAGTAAAAAGGGACCATGAGGGTGGAGAAAGAGCCCTAGAGAAAGGAATAGTGGGGTACAGGTGATATGAAGGGGATAATGGAGGGGTAGGTGGGGAGAGAGAACAGTACAGAAGAAGAGGAGAGAGGACAGATTAAGGATGTTTGTACCGGCCATCGGAAAGCATATTATTTTATATTTCCCTAAAATTACATATGATATATACGTAGCACGCACATATATGCTTAGTTTAAATGAAGTTGTGCCATTTTGGATGATAATGTCTCCTCCTAAGAGCCATAGATAATCTAACAAAAGTCAATGGAGTCCAGGAGATTCCCAAATTCACATAGGCTATCACTGTTGCTCTTGGCTGTCTCCCAGAAATTGAAGCTAAGTCGCTATTGCTGAAGACACTAGGCATTTTGAACAAGGGACTCAGAGGATTCTAGCAGGATCGAACCCCAAAGCTTCCTCCCTGAAGACAGGCTTTCGTAACATGAGAAGGTGGTATACCAGCTGCCAAGATATAAAAACAGTCAAAGTCCTCCCCAGATGTGGTTCCTAGGAACCACAAACGTGACCAAAATGGAAAGATAAAGGTGGAAACAGTGGCATTGTTTTCTTGGCAATACCAACAGCTGTCCAGTAGGAGGACTTAAGGTCTTCTCAACAGAAGAGAAATCATGCTTGGTATTGTAAACCTAGCCAACCACCCATGGCTAGTAAGGCCATGGATCTTAGGGGAGAACATACTACTGTCTCTTTCCTAAACTAGTATAATTCTTAACTGCACTCTAAATACACTGTAGCTTCCACCTCTCATCAAAGAAGCATCTTTTTGCTACAGACAAGCCCATTAGAGAAAGCCACACCAACACAAAATGCTGAGAACACCTGCCTGTGGGTGCCTAGCCCCATCATCTACAACACAATCCCATGGCAAAGGCTGGGGGACATGGCAGAAGAGGGGTGGTGAGACTGAAAACCAGAGGACCAAGAAGTCAGCAGCAAAAATGTGTCTTCCAGTTATGACCAGGAAGCCACCCCACAAAAGCTCAATGATATGCTGCTTAAACAAAGATCTGAACAATGACACCACCAGTTAAAATACCAACATGGATGGGCAAACCTCACAGGGCCACACCCGTAGACGCAGAACCACAGACAATAAATAAAAGACTATGAAAGAGAATGAATTAGTTTTCCCCAGGGATGATTTCACTAAATGGTTATCCAATCACATGTGGTCAGCACCAAAACACACACATACAAGCAACACTAAACAGACTCAGCAGTATGCACTCATATATTCATTTGAATGTATGTGCAACAATAATAATTAAAGGCCATGAATTTGAGAGGGGACTGTCAGGGTGGGCCATAGAAGAGGCTGGAGGGAAGAGAGGGACAAGAAAACGATGTAATTATATTTTAATTTAATAAAAGAAATAATATAACTTAAAGAAGAAAATCTTAGTTTATATATGCAAGATATTTTCAAAATAAGGCAGATAGTTATAAAACTTCATATTTAAGTCTAAAAACAGCAGTAGTTAGGAAGAAAAATCGCATTTAACCTTGATGGTGTGACTTAAAAGCTATGTAACTATAGCAAGTGATGTAACCTTCTTATAGGAATTCCCTCTCCTGTAAAGTAGGAGTGAAGATATTCCACTGTTCATACCAGCATGAAGAACTGACATAGTATAATTAAAGCAGCAATTTACTTGGCACACTACAGCTAATTCTGATCAATAATTACCACTAATGTCATTTGGGGCTGTTATTTGTAATTACTAAAAATTAGTTAAAATCTATTAAGCATCAATTATGCATAAAGAACATTAAAGGTTTTGGAAGACAGCAAATATACAAGGTTTAATCTAGACACAAACAGAAAACAGGATGCCACGGCTTCACAAAGCAGTATGGCAGGGCAGTGGGAGTGGTGGGTGCTAAGAGCAGTACATAGACCAGTCTGTGAGACAGCTATAGTGGGGGTGCGCTTGGATGGGTTCTGCAGAAATTTGGCACTTGGACTGGCAGAGGACAGGACAAAGGGTATTTGGGTAGAAGAAATGGCATCTATATCAGGGTGTTTTTAGTGGTATTTTCAGATTGGTAAATCATGCCCTGTTTTGTGCAAGGGACTCAATTCCTCGCTATTCCTTATCTCTGAGTTCAGAGTGCTTAGAGGATTTTCAATTAAGTCTGGTCTCCAGTGTGGCCGAAGGCATAAAGCACATAAAGCACAACATTACTGAATATAGGGTGCAGGCAAGCTACCCTCTAGCCAGAGAGAAAGAAAAGAAAAGGATGGATAAAAGACAGACTCCAGAGAGTGTAGTGTCACCTGTAAGGGCCAGAGTCCCCCATAGATTAATCAAGCTGTCACTATCTGGGAATCTGAAGGGATTCCTGAAGATCACACATCATACTTTGTTCTCTACAGATCAAATGTCATGACCAATAGAACGGATGCAGAGGCTGTGGAGGAATGTTGTTTACTGGTTTCCTCCTCAGGGTTGGCTCTACCACAGTAGTTCTCAATGGTGGCACGTGGCCGCTTTGGGACTGAATGGCCCTTTCACAGGGGTTGAATATCAGATAATATGCATATCAGGTATTTACACTATGATTCATAGCAATAACAAAATTACAGTTATGAAGTAACAATGAAAATAATTTTATGGCTGGGGGTCACCACAGCATGAAGAATTGTATTACAAGGTTTCAGCATTAGGAAGGTTGAGAATCACTGCTCTATCTACTTTTTTATTGCACTCAGGACCGCCTGCCCAGGCATGGCACTGACCACGGTGTGCTGGACCCTCCCACATCAATCATTAATTAAGAAAATGCACTACACGCATGCCCACAAACCAATATAATGAACCCAATTCCTCAACTGAGTCTCTCTTCCCAGATAATTCTAGCCTTTATTGAGGTGACAAAAAAACCTATCCAGGGCACCACCACACTCATCCAGGTGGCTTCCATGAGCTAACTCTTCCTTCCCAGAGTGAAGTGCCAGCCAGCCCTCTGCACACTCCTGACAGCTTGGTTTTGCTTCATGCTGTCCTGGATGCTTTAACCCTTGACTTGCCAGATTCCCCTGTTCTCATTCTTTCCTGGTTTCAGGTTGTAACTGGCTTCTATAGCTTCAAAGGGTCTACTTGGGGTGGCCGGGGAGGGGGGAATGGATGCTAATGAAGCCCTTCCTCATCACTTTCATGTAAAAGAATTTCCCTGCTTCTTAATCGGTCCCAATACTGCCTTATACACACTGATGCAGAAATTAAATAAGAATTATGAGGATGGTAATAGCTAATGTTTACTTAGTGGTCTGGTTAAATAATGCCCTTAATCACATAATAGTAATTAGATTTCACTATTATCATTCCCTTCTTACACATCTGGGGCATACATAAACAAGTGTGTTATCAGATTCTTAAATTCATTGCTCATCATATTACAAAATCAAAGCAAACAAACAGGAGACAGGAATTGGTGAGATAAAGTGGATTTATTTACAGAAAAAATAAATCTCAGGTTCTCTCTATTTTGCCTGTAGTGGTGTTAAAATTTGTGTATATATATATATATATATATGGGTTTAACTATGGGATGGGTGAGTATCTTGAGGAGTACATTGGTCCTTTCAGGGGTAAGGGCTGCTTCAGCCCCATCCTACCCCCAGTGTAGGGTTTCTTGAAGAAATTTTAAATTGTGAGGGCCCTGTCTCACTGATACAAGCATTTCCCCCTCCATTCTCTCTCAAAATCCCATTGAAAGACCTAACAATGCCAGTATTGAGTCACATTAGAAAAATAGTTTAAAATAACAATTTTCTTTATGTTCCTGGAAGCCACTGTGGGGCCACCAACTGGAATTAGCACCACTACTCCAGGATGAAATGTCCTCCACTTTGTGGCTTTTCTTTTTGACATCTGCCCAGGGTATAATTTTACCACACAAACATTGAGCAATTCAATGGGTCTGCACTTGCTTGGTGGAAAGTCTGGTGGAATTTGCTTTATTTGTTAAACTTCGAAAGAGTTTCCCTAAACTCCACTCTCTGTAGAAAAACTCATGCACAAAATACAGAGATGCAAGGCAGCCCTGAGTTCTCCTTCCTGGAAATCCATGCCTGGCTCCAGCCACTGTGAAGCTGAGATTGTTGTCTCTTCATTTTGTGCATTTCTTCTTTCTGTTGCCATTGTTGCGCTGTGCTGTGTTTGAGATGGATTCTTCCCTTTGAGCTGGCCTGTCACTCGCCTTGATCTTCCTTCCCCACCTCCTGAGGGCTGAGTGACAGGTGTGAGAAGCCCCACTGACATGATTTTTTTTATTTATATTTAATTGTGTGTGTATGTGAGCACAGGTGCCCTCAGAGGCTGGGGTTATGGGTGGTTGTGAGCCGTCTGTTGTGGGTGATGGGAACTGAACTCTGGGCCTCTGGAAGAGTTGCAGGCTCTCTCAGCTACTCCATCCCCTGACCTCTTCAATTTGTAAACCCACGAAATAAGAACCCAGTGCAGCTACTAAACTTATCTGATTCCATTCTGGCTCAACTCTAATGCCGTAATAAACCACTCCTGAACTGAAGCTGCACTGTTGTGACTCAATTACTGTAGAGGTCAGCCTGCCTCCTCTCTAGACAAAGCCACAGGGATCCAGCCAGCTACCAGATAGGAAAGTCACCAAGTTGAAAAGTCAAGCTTAGAGTCATTAATCAGTGATAGATCATTTCTAGGAGACTGAATGTGGGAGTGACATATTGATAGAACATTGCTCATTCCAAGTCTGAGAAACAGATGTAATCTTGCTGTCTTGAGGCTAGCCCATTCCATTACGATAGCACATAAAAGAGGCTAATGAACAAAACAGTGTGACTCACATCCTGCAAGGATATGCCTAGACAGTAGACAACACCTCAGGGTTGGGTAAAAGCAGAAAAGTCAAGGACACTCCATGGTGCATTTCTAATTTGTGTTGGGCAGGTGGGTATTTGCTTTCCAGCTTCTTACAAATCAGTTTTTTTCTCAAGAGTTGGTGTTAAAACTGCCATGAGTACCCTGTCCTAAGCATGCACTGGACCAGGCCCATGGCCCTGGCTCTGCCCTTCCACTCTGCCCTACTGTGTCTTTCCTAGTGAATTCCACTGGTGAATTTCATACTCCATGAACCCCATGGGCATCCTTTAACCCAGAGAGATGTTGCTGCTTGCTTTTCTGTTGCTTCCTGTATGTTATGTACATGTTAGAAAGTTGTATGAGACTATCATTTTAAGTATATCAAATATGATCAATATTGTCAATTTCAAATAGTTTTAGGTATCCAAGAAACCAAAACAATTTTCCAAGTTTCTCACATAAAAAATAGAGTGAAGAAACTATAATAGCTTGTTCCTCTTAGGCTTCCAGGATTCAGATTTACTTTTCTTCCCCAATACCACAAATCTTTAGTCTGTGCAGGAGAGAGACAGTGAGAATTAGTGGATTATTTGGACGTTACTTTGGGGAACTGGAGAGATGGCTCAAGAGATGGTTAAGAGCATTGGCTCATCTTGCAGAAGACTTGGGTTTGGTTCTGAGCACTCCCCTCAGGAGGCTCCAGTTCCAAAGGCTCCAATCCTCTCTTCTCAATCCACAGGCACCTACATTCATGAGGTGCATAAACGTAGCATGCATACCCTCTGGCACACACATTTACACATTGCCATTAGACCCGGGAGACAATACTTCCTTATGGCACTTTAAAAGGCTGCTTTGGGATAAGCCAGATGGGGTAGTATCTCCCAACACTTTCAAAGTAGAGGCAGGAGGACCTGGAATTCAAGGTCATCCTCAGCTACATAGTGAATTTGAGACCAGCCTGGGCTACTAAGACCTTGTTTCAAAAATTAAAAAAAAAAAAAAATCAGAACAAACAAACTGTTTGAAGTAACCTAGGGGAAGCAGCTAAGTGTGGAGACATTGCTTCTGTCATCCTGTCCTGAAATGTGACACTACATAGAGAGCTAGAGTAAGGGGTAAGGAAGTCACTGTGTTCCAAGTCTGCTTTTCCCAAGCTCTGGTGGAATAAATTTATTATGTTTCAGCAATTGTGTTATTTGTTTATATGATAAACCCTGGATGAAGGTTCTCAGTTATTATCTAGTCACCTTGGGGCATAATCCATCTTGACTTTATTTTGGAGGAGTGCTGTTTTCCCAGAAATATGAAAACAAAATGTGCAAAGGTGTCCAAACACAGGGCTTCTGGTTCTCCCTCCTCCAAATTACAGACCATGCGAAGTGGTTTGCTGGCTTTCCAGTTCCTGCTCCAGTGTTTTGGGAAGTAAGACCACAGCCATCTAGTTTTACATTGCTGGATTTTTTTTTCCCCCAGTAATGATTTATGCAAATCAGCCTTTCCTGTTAGTCTCTTACTGGCCTGTTCTCAGCTCACACCCTTTGTTAACAGGAGTTATTTTTTTTAACGTCTTTGCCCTAGGTCATGAGAATACTGGATTCAAATCCTTTCCATAGCTCCTATTTTTAGCACCCCAGAAGCACTAAACTGGCTCAGAAAGAGCAATCCCGGCATCTTGCAGCTTCTCTGAGAAGGAAAATGGGACTAGAAGAATGAACTGCATCCCAGAAAAGCAAAGCAGAGTGGGGACTGGGACTGCTGGACATAGCTCTGTTCTATGAGCTCTAACAAAAGGAAGGAGCCTAGTTTTCAGGGAGGGCTTGAGAATTCTTGGGAGTTTTTTCCTGTGCTCTTGAGAGGTCTGACTTTCCCTCGAGAAGAGTGTGTGTGTGTGTGTGTGTGTGTGTGTGTGTGTGTGTGTGTGTGTTCATTTAAATAATTATCCAAAAGCAACCAACATAGATGTCTCCTAGTTCATTTGGATCCCCTCCTTATAAGCAAGAATTAGTTCTTGAATCAGGGCCCACACTGGTTGCTGTGCTTAAGAGTTACTGAGAACAGCGGAGAACTGACTATGCCAAGGGAAAACTAAGCAATGTCAAAATCATTGTATGAATTCTCTGCTGCCCTGAATCCACACATTAGTGAGTATACTGAGTAGGAGCTGGAACCCAGTTGTAGCAAGGCTGGGGTGATTATCTTGTTCACTTAGTATCATTCACTTCAAGTTTGGATTTAGAATGTTGAATGTGTGCATTCTATAATGTGCTTTGTCTTGATAGTATAAAGAATGGCAAGCTCATGGGATGTAATAAGTAATATTTTTGTACACAAATAAATAATAATATTAGTTTGTAGGGTCACTATAACAAAGTTTCATAAGCTAGATGCCATAAAAAAATGTATTGCTGGATTGGCTTAGTGGTTAGGAGTACTTGCTGCTCTTGTAGAGGACCCTGGTTTGTTGTGGGATATTTGATCACACTGTAAACCCTGAGACTGGGTTAATTAAATAAAGTCAACCTTAGGTCAGGAGGCAGAGTCAGCAACTAGTTGATGGGAAGTAGTCATAGAAAGAAATGGGAGTCAAGAGAATGAGCAGAAAAAGGAACAGAAGTAGTGAGGAGGGACTTGGAGTTGGCAGGCCCCTTTGGTTTGGGACTGTGGAAGAGAAGCTCTTTCTGAGATGCTGGCTAAGGAGAAAAGTCAGCTGGTTGCTCCTCAGCTTCTCTGAGCTATCAGGTTTTCACCTCAGCATTTGACTCCTGAGTCTTTATTGGTAAAATCATAAGATTGAGATTTAGTTTAAAAACACTGGTTTGATTTCTTTCACCCACATGGTGGCTCCCAAACATCTATAAGTTCAGCTTCAGGGGATCTGAAGCCCACTTCTCATTTCTATGGGTACCAGGCATGGGATGTAGTACATATACATACAGGCAGGCATACATACATGTCTCGCTTTTTTGATGGCCAAAAGATTAAATTATCAATAATACCATGGACCCTTTCAAAAGCTGGGAGTCATCTCTAGGTTTCTCACTTAGATTCTGTGGTTTCTATGTTTGTGGTAGCACAATTCTAATCTCACATGATACCCTCTCAGTTTGTTTCTAAAGGGCTACTGGTCACCTACCTGTCTCCAGAGCGTAAGAAGCAATATAGACTTTTTAAATTGCCACACAGAGTAAGAGAAACTGTACACAAAGAACAGAACAGATAAGAGAAGGGAGAAGAAACAAGAAGGAAATAGCCAAAGAGCTATTAATGACTGAGGTCTTTCTACCATAGTATTGTTGGCATATGGTAAAAGCTCAATGTGTACACCTCGCTGGTGCCAGAGTACATTGCTAATGACCTTTGGAGATCACTATTGAAACATACAAATTTGGTTTCACAAACTTAAGAACCATACCATTTTTACATTGCTTTTACAAATTTAGATGTAATTCGCATATAGTAAATCTTGCAATTTTAAATGGTGTAATTGTGTGACATTTATACATCTGTACTGAGAAACTCACTATTGCGGTTTAAAAGAAAATGGCCCCAAAGGGAGTGGCACTACTTGGAGATGTGGCCTTGTTGGAGGAAGTGTGTCACTCTGGGGGAAGGCTTTAAGGCCTTATATATGCTCAAGCCATGTCCAATGTCTTAGACCACTTCCTGTTGCATGCAATCATGATGCAGCTTCTTCTCCACTCTCAGCTCCTTCTCCAGCACCATGTGTGCCTGCATGCTGCCATGTCCCACCATGATGATAATGTAAATCTCTGAAACTGTAAGCCATGCAATCAAATGTTTTCCTTTATAAGAGTTACCATGGTCACGTGGTGTCTCTTCACAGCAACAGAAACCCTAACTAAGACACTCACTATCTTCATTTTCCCAAAATAAAACAAAGGACCAAGTAAATGGTCTTGTCACACAATTCCTCGCACCAGGCCCTGGCAATCAAACATCTGCCTTCTGTCTTTATGAAATTTATCTATTCTGGGGAGCTCATGTGGATGAAATTTTATGCATGTGTTTTTTGTAAAAACCTTGTGTTATATTTGGATACCTATCACCATATAGTAGGTATTGGTGCTTTATTCCTTGTTATTCTGAGGCTCACTCCAAAGTATGTATGTATGCTGTTTATTCCTTCATCCACTGATAGAAAGGGGCTGCAGGGTGTAAGAAAGAGAATAAAAGAGCCCTCTGCAGCCATCTATTTACAGGTATCACCTGAGGAATCAGTTCATCTTCCTCAGAGGTAAGCAGTGTGGTCAGTGGGCAGTTGTTCCCTAGAGGGCGGGGAGTCACAGTTGTGAAAGAGGCAGAGTTCAGTCACTGGAACTGTGGCTTATCCCTCACTTTCAAGGGCTGATTCTGTGTTTAGATTTAAATGAAGCACTACTGGCTTCCTGAGAAGTGATAAGGTCCGCTAAGCTGCTTATAATTCATTGCAAAGCTAAATACGAGCCAGTTACAGAGGCTTTAAACTGGCTCAGAGCTGACAAAGCTAGAGAGGAAACTCCAGGAAAAATCCAGTTAATAATGTGTTCCTATCTTAGACATAGCCTGAGTTCCAGGCCATGCATGAAAACTCCTAGCTGAATCCAAGACTAAACTAAATAATTTTAAATTTAAAAATTTCTTCTTCAGTTGGCCCCAAAAGATGGAGGGCTGCTTTCCCAGCCAAGACCTACATCACTCTGAGAGAACTGCAGTATGGGCTGACATTCTTTTGACCTTAACTTTCCTCTCTACACTGTTTTACGGACAACATGCACTGTTTCTGCACTAAAGGACAAAGTCCTGCTCTGACAACTTGAGGATTAGTGATGGAATACCGAAAGACAGCATCCGCATGCAAAAGTAGCCATTTCCAAGTAAGACAACAGCAGCAGAGAACAGGTACCTTTGAGCTAGCCACATCAGTTCACAAAGAGGATCTATACAAGAGCACCTATGATTTGAGAAATATGCCAAACAGAAGGAGGAGTCTGGATGCTTGGTATCAACTTGACAAGATTTAGAATCACCATGGAAACACATCTCTGGATGGGTTATGGTGATGTTTCCAGGAAGGTTTAACTGATGAGGAAAGTCCCATGGTAAATGTAGGCAGGGCTGTTCATGACTTGGGGTGCCAGACTGAACGGAGAAAGAAGAATGCAAATATGAGCACCAGCATCTCTCTGATTTCTGACTATGGGTACAATGGAACCAGTTGCCTCTAGATCCTGCCATTGTACCTTCCCTGAAATGATGGACTGTACTCTCAAACTGTGGGCTAAAATAAACCATTTCTTCTTTAAATTGCTTTTGTTGGGTGTTATCAGAAGGACAAGAAGAGTAGATAATGCACTGAGTGGGGAGGTGGGGAAACTGGTACTGATAAGATTGAAATACTGACGCTAATGTGGTCTCTTATATCCTCACAGACTGACAAAGTCTTTGGCATTAGGATTGCATGAAATCCATCTACATCTGCATAAGAGATTGCCAGCGTGCAGCTGTCAGCTTGGTCACCTCACCATCCTTTCATCACTGGATCCTGCTTCAAAGGAATTCTGACTCGTTGATATTAATTCTAAAAGTGTACAAACAAGAAACTGCACAAATAGATGCTGACCGTTTACACTCAACAGGATAGCTCACTTTCTGTAGCACGAATTGTTAGAGGGTCTTATTAATAAGAACAAACCTGGAGCCAGGTATTGGAGTCAATGCTGAAAAATCAGAGAGACAGAACAAGCCACAGCTACCTCACTTTGCCAATTCCTCAGCTGATCCCACTTGTTCAAACTGGATGCCTCTGAGTCCTCATCCAAATGGATCTCAGCTGAACTGCTGCTAAAAGTCTAAAAGCTTAACCAGGCTAGTTCCTGGTCCTCACACTTTATATACCTTTTTGCTTCCTGCCATCACTTCTTGAGATTAAAAGCGTGAGTCACCATGCCTGACTGTTTCCAGTGTGGCTTTGAACTCACAGAGATCCGGATGAAATGCTAGGATTAAAGGTGTGTGTGCCAACATTTTCTGGCCTCTGTGTCTAGTGGCTGTCTTGTTCTCTGACCCCAGATAAGTTTATTAGAGTACACAATATTTTGGGGAACACAATATCACCACAACTTTCCTCTGCATCATTTGCACATCTGACTCATTCAGCCCAAGAAGTATGAACTGAATACTGCCATGTGTCAGTCTCTGAGCGTGCCGCAGAGGGTAGAGGATGATCCTCACAGAACTTCAGCCTTAAACATTTGATAAACTGTAGAAAATATGAGGATCAAGGCATCCAATAAATTAGCACTGACCAGATTTCTGAACAAATGGAGGAGTAAGGTTTTTTTAAATGGTCAAGCTATACATCAACTTTATTCAAATTGTATTGGTCAAGATTCTCTACTGGAATAGAACTTATAGAATGGATATATATAAATATGGGTTTACTAGTGTGGCTTACCAGCTGTGATCTGAGTAGTCCAACATTGGTTGTCTCCTCAAGGAAAGGCCAAGGATCTGGTGGTTGTTCAGTTAACAGAACTGGATGTCTCAGCCATTCCAATCTGGTGCTGCAGTCCTAGGGAAGTCCTAGAGATCTGCTTGTTTTCAATCTATGCTGAAATCCTGTACTAATAATTTCTAACACCAGTGAAGAAATGCCTCAGCAACAGAATAGATGAACTTGCCAGCAAGAATGGGAGCACATAGGCAAGAACCAAAAACTCCCTCCTTCCATGTTCTTTATTGTGGACTGCCACCAGAAGGTGTAGTCTAGATTTAGGATAAGTCCTCCCATCTCAAATGATCCAGTCAAGGAAATCTCTCGAGGTATGCCTAGCTATTTGGGTTTTAGTTTATCTCCAAAGTAGTGAAGCTGACAACCAAGATTAGCCATCCCACATACAGTATGAAAGCTAACGTGGCCTTCCTGTACTCTTTGTAACAGTCTAGTCCTTGGAACAGCCAAGCAGGGTCTGAGTCTTCAAAGTAGACACTTCAGACCTTAGTTTCTCATGGTCAAAGTGGAGTAGGCATGAAGAAAGACCAAAAGCGTAACACCAGGACCATTGATAGTTAATGCCACCAGGTAAGAAACATGGACCCAAAGCTGTCACCAAGTAAGTCAATACTTTAGGAGAAGAAAGCTGAACTTTAAGGGACTTGTAGAGTTAAAGGGGAATTCTTCCTTGTGGAAACCAGGAGTGGGAAAAAGAACTCCTCTCCCTATCAACAGGAAGCACACACAGTTCTCTGTTCCTCCAGTCTGATTGTGTTGCCTGTTCTCAGAGGGTAAGCAGCGCCCTTTGTAAGCAAAAAGACAAAGGAGTGGGTGATAACTGGACAGAGAAGAGAAATGTATACAGAAGGAGCTGTCTAATTATAGTGATAATATGCATAGGAGTTACACTGGTTAAATTAAGAATGGAATAGTGGAGGATGAAAAGATGGCTCAGTGGTTAAGAGTACTGGATGCTCTTCCGGGGGACCAGTGTTCAATTCCCAGCACCCACATAAAAGCTCACAACTGTCTGTAACTCCAGTTCCAGGGGATCTGACACCCCACACTAACATACATGCAGGCAAAACACCAAAATAAATAAATAATTTTAAAAATATAATTAAACTAATTTCATTCTATTTAGAATGAAATAGGAAGGTGGACCTGGAATGTTACACAACAGGAACATGGCTCAAGGTGCCAGTGTAAGTGCCCACAGTGAGCTCAGGAGACAAGGAGACAAGGAGACAAGGAGACAAGGGGTATTAGTATGGATGAGCCATTACAGGATACCAGTTTGATTTGAAGAATTTGTGACTTGGCTTAAAGAAAAAATACTTTTCAACTTTTTTTTTTAAGAGAGAACTTTACTTTTCAACTTTTTAAATGATGTGTGCTCACTGACTGAGCCAGATGGTACCTGCTTTTCAACTTGTCAACATGATCAATTTCAGTTGTGCTGAAGTTCATGGCCATGGTCATTCAATGAGGGATGTGAATGCCACACATGGGGAAGGGACATCTGCTGCCCAGGTAAACAAGATTCTGGCATGACCCTTCTTCATAAACCAAACAATAGGAAGAGTATAAAGTATGAAGTAATGAGCTTGACAAAAGCATGTTGCATGAAATTATAGAGTACTTCAAATAACATTGAAATGGGTTAGTATTGGATTCCATAAACTACAGGAAAGAAGAGCTTTCTGAATGGTGTAATGTGCTAAGTAGTATATTGACCACTGGCATGAAGTCCTACTAACCACTATGCTGTGGGTTCATCTTCTGGTACATCAGCATGTCTGCAGAAGACTTCTGTGAAGACAGAATAATCATAATCAACACTCTGTGTCAGAAAGTAGAATGGGGCAGGAGCAGAGCCCAGAGGCAAGGGCCCCCTTCCAACAGTCAAGACTTGGAGCCATGAACATTGTAGTACTTGAGGATTAGGAGTTAGAATCAAAGGCACATGTAAAAACACCTCATTTGGAAAGGCAATTTCATTTTTTCCCTGAAACATATGAGAGAAAGAAGCACAAGAAAAAAAATAACATTATCTGTTTAAAACTCATTTTTACATTCTGAGTGGATACATTCTTTTCTTCTCCCAGCTATGTTGTAAAATCTGAAGACCAGTTACTCAGATTCCAAACAAATGGCATACTTTTTTGTTTACTTAACTCCAATTTGCCCAGATGTTAAAAAAAAAAAAAAAGATAAATAAATAAAATAACCAAGAGTTGACCAGGGTGTCTGTTTATGTGCTCTGAAACTATAGGTTAGATTCCCAGACGTTTTGCTTTTGCCAGGAATCAGGACCACAGTCATTATAAAGTTGTGAAACTAAATAAACTGGAAAGGAAGGGGGAGGCCTGCCTGAGAGGAAAGGAGGGAGGGAAGAGGCACCCAGAGTGAACTGAAGTTGACAAGACTGGGAACTTCTGTAGGGAAGCCATAGAAGTCACTGTCTGTAGGGAGTCAGCTTCTCAGCTCCCTCTCAGCTGACTGTAAAGTCAACTACTATGTTCTTTAATGTTTAACTACCCAGCCTTCCTGTTTCTCACTCCTCAAATGTTTACTGAAGGGTGATAAGAAGCCAAGTATTTCCTAGGTAACAGGGACAGAGGAGGAAACATGAACTGTCTTACCTTAGAAGGGTTATATTTTCATGTGCATATTAGGTAATTTTCTCAACCAAATATGAGACAAGAAGCAACTTAAGGAAAGAAGGATTTATTTGGGCATACAGTTTGAGAATATAGAGTCCATCTTGGTGAGAAAGGCATGGTGAAGACAGCTCCCACTGCTCCCATCTCAGCACACCAGGGTCAGCAAATGAAGCAGGACTGGGTTCTCAGCCTTCAGCCGCCTGCTTCTAGCTGGGCTCTACTCCAAAAGGCAACTTCTCAGAACAGTGACACCAGCAGGGGACCAAGTGTTCAAACTCAGGAGTCTGTGGGGGACATTTTATGTTCAAACCATGAGAGTAAAGAAGTCAAGTAAGTTTAATCGCTGACAAAAACAATGAGTATGCTAGATGGTGATCAAGCCACACTGTAAAAGCATAGACAGAAGGATAGGAGCAGTGACTGTTGGGTAAATGAGATCAGAGAGCTCACTGAGAACTTGATGTGTAAAGGCATGAAGAAATAAAAATTAATTTATTATTTCTCCCACTTGCAATATTAATAGCGATAGTACTTCAGGGTACCTTCAATTCAGTGTGTTCAAGCTATACCCATCATCTTCATCACTGTGCTCCTGAAATGGTCTCCCAGGTCATGACCTTGTTCTTCATCAGCACTATAAGGTATATTGAGCAAAGCAACTCCCAGGAGAGTTTTCCAGTCCCAGAGACTGAGGCTGGAGAAGCCACACATCCCCCACGCCCCCCCCCCAAACTAAAGCAACAAGATTTATAGGTTGTAGGTGAGGAGTGATGATGTGTCCACCACAAGCTGGTTTGTGCTGAGCGCTTAGGTGGGGACTTGGGTGGGCTGCAGCAACAGAGGAGGAAGTCGCAATAGTTTCCAAGAATGCAGAACTGGGCTTTTTGGAGCCTTTCCTTTGTTCAGAGACTCTGAGTGGGTGGGGTTTAGAGAGAGAGAGAGAAATGGGGCTTTCCAGTTTGGATCATGCAGGGCAAGCTGGAGGTTTCAACTGAACCTCTAGACCTCTCCACCCAGTCTCTGAAGTGCCATCCACATTAGGGCCTGGTCAGATATGAACTACCTTAATAACAAATCTGAGCACACCATTCCTTGGCTTAAATGCTGTACAGTCCTCATAACCCTCAGGTTATTGTCTAAGTCCATTAGCATGGCAACCACTGCCCTCTAAAACCTGGTACATTCCACATTCTCTATTGATGTCTTCTAAATAGTGAATCATCTCTTTCCAACATACAGCTTCTCCCTTCTTGCCTTTCTTTGTGCCAGTGTTCCCACCTTGGATGTACTTCCTGTCATTTTTACATCTGGATAACTTCTAGATCAGTGGCCTCAACCTTCCTACTGCTGTGACCCTTTAATACAGCTCCTCATGTTGTAGTCACCCCCAACCATAAGATTATTTTCATTGCTACTTCATAAATGTAATTTTGCTACAGTTACCAATCATAATGTAAATATTTGATAGGCAGATGGTCTTAGGAGACCCTAATGAAAGGATCATTTGACCCCAAAGGGGTCACAATCCACAGGTTGAAAACTACTGTTCTAGATATCTTTCAAATTCAATTTCAGGGCTGCCTCTTCCAACTGAGTTACAGAATGAAGCCCTGTCTCAAACAAAACAAAACACAAAAGTCAGTGGTAACATTATACTTTCAGCCATGCTACTCTCAATGAAATAACTATTGTCTAAGTATATCCCATCCCCTTCTCTACCACATGAGATCTCAGATCTTCCCTCAGTCCATCACCAAACATCTTCCCTGGTCATTAAGTCCAGGCTTAGTTCTCCCTTCTCTAACCAGCTGTACTTCAAGGCTCCTAACAACTACAGACTTAGTTATACTTTACTCCTGCAGTTTAGATATAGAAGTTCTTTGTTGCTTAGAGAAAGGATCTAGTCCCTTTCTGTTTCATAATACCATTTCAAATAGGTAGGCCATAGTTACTCTTCTCAGAGGCTAATTCTAGTATTATAGATTTTAGAGGTTCAGGCCTTAAGCCAAAACTCAGAATGCAAACTGTCCCTTGTGAAGGCATCAGAAGGAAGAGCAGAAGGTGAGAGAAGAACAGGAGACTGCCAAGGAAGAAACACAGATGATACAATAGCCAGTTATTTTGTCTTCACCCATACCCATCATCATCAATACCACCATTAATATTATGACCACACCACATGCCAGGTACAGAGATGATCTTGGTGAATCCTCATAATGATCCCATGAGGTGACTACTCTCTATACCCTAAACTGGAGAAACTGAAGTTTAAAAAGATGAAGTAACTTCCCACAATCAACAATGACTAGATTATGGAAGACAGAAATTGTAACATTAGCACATAGCTTGTTGGATTGTGCCAGTGTAGCCAAGCTAACATACCTAGGCTAACAGAGGAAGATTAGCCACCATAGTTATGGAGTATAAAAGGACACTGAACTAGGAGTCAGGAGACAGGAGTTCTAAATCTGGGTTTGGATCTCTATATCTGTTTTCTTCTGGAACAATAAAGGAACCACCCTAAATAGCTTCTAAGCTGTATTCCAGGCACAAATTCTGTGCTAGAAATAGAATCTAGACCAACTCATGTTTCATGTAGACGCACATTCTAATTGGTCATTGGAATCACTAGAGGCAGATTTGACTGGGGAGTCTGTGAGGAGTTTTAAGGAGTGTTTTGAAACAAGAAAGGAAATAGCATGAAGAGGAAACATGAGGAAGAAATTCAAGCAAGGATATGAGGTGAATGAGTAAAAGGAAGAGGTAGATGAGTCATGTATACAGGATAATTAGTAAGTTTTCCAGGCTGTGGTAGGCAATACCTTTACAACAGGAAGTGGGTACAATATTCCAATTAGTCAATAGAGGACAGCTAGGGAACTGTCTTGCCTGCAATACAGGGATATCTAAAAATTAGTAATTGGGGCAAACCCCCTTATCCAGAAAGTTTTATTCATTTGTGCAGACTAGCAAAGAAATGAGTTTTCCTACACATTGTTACCCAGGGATGATATCTCAAAGGAACTTTAAACAATTATTTTTTAAAAGTGTACGCACACACATGCATGCAGGTGCCTGAGGAGGCCACAAGAGGGAGATAAGTTCCAAACTGCTGCCCAATGTGAATGCTGGGAACTGAACTTGGGTCCTCTGTATGTGCATTTAACTGCTGAACAGTGTCTTCAGCCCCACACAGAAACTTATGAAAAGGAAAAGTACAGAAGAAGAAGACATTGTTCTGGCATGTCATACTAAAGTCACTTGAACCAGGTGAAAATGCTTGGGGATATAAGAGCTTGTGGAGAGGCCAGACATCTCAGTGTGATGTGAGCTGGCACGTAGAGGAAATTGCTGAGGTCTGTGTGACACATGGTTGGGTTTCTAAAGCTAAGGCTGGAATTTTTTCCTAACTTTTTCGCCCCAGAATATAAATGCTTTCCAAATGTGCCACAAATCCCTTCTCAACTTTGTTTCTTTCTTTATGAAATCTTAGTATAAGGAAAAAAGATCTTTATCTAAAGAGAATATACTTAGTGAGACCCTAGGACTCTTCTGGGAAGACCATTCCACTTCTGATTCTTTAAAGAAAGAGTCAGGCTGTTTTCAGTTAAATTCTTAGTCAAATTGTTAGCTCTGACAACAAATTATACTGGGCGGTTCTTACCAAACTCAAAGTTCTTCCTAGGAAAGAACATTGAGAAAAATCTCTCTTATTTTCTTGTTTTTAAAATGCATTTTCTGTAATTATACATGTGAGAAAAGCTACACTTAAGATTTCAACTACTGTGGGTTGGGGATTTAGCTCAGTGGTAGAGGGCTTGCAAGGCCCTGGGTTCGATCTTCAGCTTAAAAAAAAATTTCAACTTCTGTTGTGTTTATGAGAAAGCAACCCACAACAAGAGCTGGATGACCTCATGGGGAACTAGTGGAAAAGGCAACTAAGGGGTGTGTGTGTGTGTGTGTGTGTGTGTGTGTGTGTGTGTGTGCGCGCGCGCGCGTGTGTGTGTGTGTGTGTGTGCGCGTGTGTGTGTCTGTGTGCGCGCGCGTGTGTGTCTGTGTGTGTGTGCGCGCGTATGTGTGCGCGTGTGTGTGCGTGTGTGTGTGTGCACGCGCGCGTGTGTGTGTCTGTGTGTGTGTGCGCGCGCGCGCCCGTATGTGTGCGCGTGTGTGTGCATGTGTGTGTGCGTGCGCACGCGTGTGTGTGTGTGCACGCGTGTGTGTGCATGTGTGTGTGTGTGTGCGCGCGCGCGCGTGTGTGTGTGTGTGTGTGTGCGCGCGCGCGCGCCCGTGTGTGTGCGCGTGTGTGCGCGTGTGTGTGCGTGCTCGCATGTGTGTGTGCACGCGTGTGTGTGTGTGTGCGTGTGTGTGTGCACGCGTGTGTGTGTGTGTGTGCGTGCGCGCCTGTGTGTGTGCACGCGTGTGTGTGTGTGTGTTCGTGCGTGTGTGTGTGTGTGTGTGTCTACATGGGGAAGGTGTAGAGAAGACAACTAAAGGCGTGTGTGTTACTGTGTGTCAGGCACTATTCTGTTTTTTCTATTTTTTCACTGTCTCTTTTGTTGTTGCTGTTTTCAAGTTTTGCCTTTATTTTGCTCTTAAAGACTCTTGTTTTGGGCCAGGTGGTGGCAGCACATGCCTTTAATCTCAGCACTTGGCAGGCAGAGCCAGGCGGATCTCTGTGAGTTCGAGACCAGTCTAGGCTAGTAAGTGAGTTCCAGGAAAGGTGCAAAGCTACACAGAGAAACCCCGTCTGGAAAAAAAAAAAAAAAAGACTCTTGTTTTGGTTAATAGAAGGGAGAACATAAGGCCTGAAAGGAGAGCTTAGGTCCTTTCTAGAGATTGAGACCCAGTGTTCCCCTCCCCTGCTAGGCCTCCACCTTATCCATGGCTGAATTGATCCAAAAGACACTGCAGGGAGATATGGAGAAACAGCAACAGAAGGATGTGAGTGAATCCATGTCAGGGAGGCCAAAGCCTGAGGCACAGCTACGAAAAACACCGTTGAAAAACATGGCTGTGCTCATCAAACAAGAGCTGGCAAATGAAGTCTTTGGACACGTCAGGGAAGAGGCTGGACTGTGTCACAGCTGAAATGTAGTGACATGAATTTTAGCTTCTGGGCCTTGAGTGGCAGTCACAGCAATATAGGGGACCCCTTACTCAGCTGAAGCAGGAGTTCCAGCTGCTCCTGGCAAAGCCTGGAGTGGGGGAACAGGGGACAGAGAGAATGAGGCTCTACACTACCACAGCAAATAAAATGTACAAACTCCTGGGGAAAAAGGAGGTGAAGAGGGCTTGATCTGTTTGGGAGGCATCCAGGCTGTGGGACCCGGACCTGTCCTTAGTGCATGTGCTGGCTGTTTGGAACCTTGGGCCTATGCAGGGACACTTTGCTCAGCCTGGGAGGAGGGGACTGGACCTGCCTGTACTGAATCCACCAGGTTGGAATTGAATCCCCAGGGGAGTCTTGGCCCTGGAGGAGATGGGAATGGAGGGGAGGGGCTGGGGGGAAGGTGGGGGTGGGGGTGGGAGAGGGGAGGACAGGGGAACCCATGGCTGATGTGTAAAATTAAAACACAAATATAATTTTTAAAAAAATAGCTGAAAAAAAAGAAAATCCCTTGTTCTTCAGAGGACCCAGGTTCAGTGACCAATATCAGTATGGGGTTTACAAATGTCTGACTCCAGGGACATCAACATGGCAGGTCTTGCTTCTCATCCCAAAGAATCATGAAGATAAGAAAGGTGAAAATTCAAGAAAAGATTTTAATCAGAATGGTCTTTTGAGAAGGCAAAAACTAAGCATTTAATTCCATATCTGGGGTGCTTGCATGAGCTTTAGGTTTAAAGGGAGTTAGTGCTAGGGACAAGAGTGTGACATCTTCATAATCAAGCGTTTCTCACCTAACAATGTCTGGTTGATCATCATCTCAACTCTGGTTGGGCACAGTGTCCCTGAAGAAGTCATTATTGTTTGAGGAAATGATCCAGTCCCCATGATTGTTCCTGCCTGTGTGGATGGGCTCTCAATACAGAGATCTATTTGTGAGGTTCTAATATTCCTGGAATTCAACATGTAGAAAGAAATGAGTTGCTGTTTATTAATAAAACTTTTTTTTTTAATGGTGGAGTAGAAAGTTTATTGTAGATATGTGGGAGAGCATAGTCAGAGCAGAGACAACTGAGAGAGTCCAGAGTGGACATGACCAGACTGAGCTGGGCCATGTGGGAGAGGGAAAGGGGAAGGGAGAAGGGAGAGAGGGGAATCAGGTGCAGCAGCCAGGAGGCCAAAGGTCTAAAAGGGGTGGGTAACCAAAATGTCTGGATTATAGGGAAGAGTTTCTGGGGGGAAAGGCAGTCCAGCCCCTGGGCTGGAGAATTCAGAGTAGGGACTGAAGGATGCTGGGAGAACCTGGCTGCCAGGTCCAGCTTTGATATGTTAAATAGGCACCTCAGCAGTTCATTTTGTCCTGGGTTTGAAACATCCCAGCCTTTTGTTGATATACATAATAAGGAGCAATACAGTCCTCTTCTTTCCTGTGAGTTGTGTCCAGTGTTCGCAACAATTCCTGGTCTTACCGGCGCTCAGTAAGTGAGAGTGGAAGAAAGTAAGAAGGAGGAGGGGTGTCTGTGACTACTTCCTGCTGGCATTGGGGCATCACTGGGGACCCCAAAAGCTGGAACATTGGCCAAGTCTGGAAAGAGAAGCTATTTCACTTGCTGTCCAGGCTCTGAAGTCCCATCTGGAACAGGAACGTTCAGACAGCAACTGGAGCACTTTGTAATCTTTGATTGATTGGGAATCTGCCGGACCAGTATATTTTAGGGGCAGAAGATAAAGTTAAGGAGTTTAGGGAGACTTTTTTTTTAGGTATACATTTGAAACTTTTAGGTCTATGGTCCTGGTAGCTGGAGGAGGGGAGTCCCAAGACTAGGGAAAGAGAAAGGCATTCCACCCTCAGAAATAGGCTGTTGATTGACAGAACTTATCTGGAGTTCATTTGATCTGTGAGTGGTAGATACAAATTGATTTCCTGAAGCTTACAAGAATTTTTTTTTAATTGATAAAAAGAGGAGAAAGTTTTAAATATGTTAGCATTCCCACTGTTTTTAATCTATGCTGAAATCCAAATTGTAGAAAAGGCAGTAGACTCATGCCTTTGAGTCACAGAAAAAGTTTGGGACCCCAAAAATGATTCTGAGTTAAAAGCATGAACACTCTTTCCTCTATCCAGAAGACTAGGTGTATATAGATTAGATAGATTTTTCTAGCACACTGAGTACTTTTAAGTCTATACGTAGAAGACAACCAAAAGAAATTTAAAATCTTGAGCTTGTGATTATAATAATGGTAGTAGTGCTTTACAAGAGCTAGATTAATAGCTTATCAGAACTCCATTGATTAATGTTAACTCTCTGAAATTTGAAGTTTTAATACAACAGTAGTATAGCAAGGAAAAGAAATCTGAAGCATTTGTCACTTTTTATATACCTTAAATCACTTTCTTATCACAACTTAAGCTTTTACACCCTCAACCCTTACCTAAACTTGAGTTTAACCTTAAAACGCCTTCTTAGACCCTAGAACATTTTCTTAGATCTTCAAATTTCTTAGATCTGTCATGATTGACTACAAGACACAGGTAGTTGATTACTGACAGCAGTCACTGTAAAGCAAATTCCTTTACATAAAGGAATAGTAAAAAAAAAAAAATTACATTGAAACCTGTTTTGTTTGTGAACTCTCTCTGTTTGGAGTCTAATAACATGGTAAACTGTCTTTCTCAGCTGGAGGCCTAGAAGCTCTAGGTAAGTGAGGCCTATGGCCTGAATTTTACATATGAAGAGAACAGAGAAGGCAGCTGAAGCCTTGGGAAGGAGCTGAGGGCTTGCTGCTGTTAAAGCTACTGTCAGTCAATATCCTCAGAGATCAGAGAAGGATAAATTATAACTGGAAATATAATCTAAATGGTCTATGTATCAATTAAAATGACCAAGACCCATTACCTAGATGGTTACCTTAGGATCCGGTGGTCTCCACAGTTTCATTGGGGGCAGTAGCTGTAGGTCTTCAGCTGTCATACTGGACAGCACATAATCTTTAGCTGTCATACAGAGATGTATAAGCCTTGGCTGCCAGAACCAGGTCTGAGATTTTTTATTTATTTATTTATTTATTTATTTATTTATTTATTTATTTTATTTTTTTGAGGAGCAGTTTGGAGGACTGACCTCACTTTGACCAGGCAGAGTAGGTCAATCAGCCCAAAAGTGTCCATGGTGTGCACAGAGCCCTGCAAGGCCTAGAGCAGTTTTCCCAGTGCTTTACCACAGTCCAGGTGGAGTTGTCATACCCCATCTGTCTTTTTTGGATACCTTAAGGGTTCCTGCTGAGAGGGGGAAGTTCTATTTTATTATGGAAAGTTTGAACATTTTAAATCCCATATTCTGCAGATCTCTGAAGTATTTGAGGACCATCTATTAGGTATAAAACTTTGCTTGTTTCTGGTTACTTGTTTTCAGTTTAACTTTATAATTAATTAATTAATTAGCATGACTACAGGTATAGTTCTGAACACATTAAAGAATTTGATCATTTATAAAGTGACTAACCATTAACTTGTATTTCTTAATTATCCTTATCAATTTACAATAAATTATTGACTTTCTTAAGACTCAGACTTTATGTTATACCCCTGTCAGGTTTAGCCTTAAAAATAATGATTTAATTAAAGCTCTTCTAGTATCAAATTAAAACTTTTAATCATAAATACAGTACATAGAGAGACTGGCAACTTAACTGATCCCTTTATAGTGTACCATGAAGGAAAATGAATGAAATAAAGAAACCAAAATAGCCATCTTGTGGGTAAAAAGGAAAAAAGTGTATTCCAAACTGCCAATGCTGTTTCCTGGGAAAGCCAGGAGAAGCCACAGGGGAAGCTTTCCAGGGCTAAATGGGAACTGGAAAAAAGGGGCTTATGAGCTGGAGTGGAGCTTGTGAGTAGGGACTAAGGGAGCCTAGCAACTAACCTGGACCAGTTAATAAGTACCATAGTCATATGTTAATGAAGGGCCACAAGTTCCTCTTGCCAGTGACTTCCCTTTTTTGCAGTTAAGAACTTTCTTCAAGCTCCTGAGGGAATGGAGGCTTTTGTCTAAATGCCTGACCTTGGGAAATGGGTTTTCTTGAGGGACAAGACACACAATTACAGAATGTTGTAGTTTTTTTTTTTTTTTTTTTCTTTTTCATGGCTTAGTTTATCCAAATAGCTAAAGTTTAAAGTGAGCAAAGGCAACCTGAGTAGACCTTAGGAATGTATAAATCTTGCTTATCAAATATTCCTTATTTATCAAATATACCCTGTTTATCAAACATGTTACCTACATTTTCTAGCAGGTTGGTATTAAACATTTAGCAAAGACTTAAGTAGTTAGATATACATCTTAAGTCGGCTTTTGTTAATCTGAATAGACCTTTATAATCTTAAAAGTTCATCATACACAGTATATTCTAAACCAGAGCTGAATCACATATATAGTATGTTGTTGTAAGGAACATGTAAAACCTAGGGTGAACAACCCTGGTCAGGAGTGATAAGCAATAAAATGATGTAAATAAACCACAAATGGAGTAGTGATAAGCTATATGTGGAAGTAGGGATGAGACTAGAAACCTACCCAGAAAGGGATATAAAAGATGAAGCCTCAGATATTACCAACAGAGCTTGTCAGACCCTCGAGTGAGATGACTCTCCTCTGGCAAAGGTGTGAGATCCTGCCCTCAGCAAAGACGAGGTTGACCACAGGAAGGCTGACTTGAGATCCAGAGAAACAGACATGGTGAGTCTGGACCTGTACAACCAGAGAAGTATTCCCACTTCCACTTGGAAGACAGAATAAATATTGCTTGTAATCTTATTGTGTGAATAAATGAGTGTTATAACAATGAAAGGCCATTGTAAGGGAAACAAGCCCCCCACCACTAGCTCTGCTAATTGCAGATTCAGTGGGAAATACTGCACTCTGCCCCCACACCCCATATCAGAAAAGTTAGCCCACCATACTGTGCTAACAGGATGCTTGCCAAATAACCCCTGGGGTTGTGTTTGCAAGATAAATTGCTTAAGAAGAATGCTTGCCAAATAACCCCTTGCTAGATAAGCTTGGAATTCGTTTACCTACCCAGACTCTGAGAAAAGACCGTAGAGACATCTGGCATCCAGGTGTCTGCACTCGGGGTGACCCCACTCCCCTGCCTTGGTAGAACTGCCTCATAAAAGGCCTGTGAGCCTCAAACTCGGGGTCACCAGCTACTCCTCGCGCTGGTGACCCACGAGCTCGTGCTATAAATAAAAAGCTTCATTTATGACCCGATATCGGAGTGAAGCTCTCTGTTTTGTACGTCGACCCTAACAACAAGTCTGAATCAAGAGTGATTATTCCTCCCCCATAACCAGGGTATGTGCTCACCACAGTTGTAGTAAATAGAACCTTACATTCTTATCATTACACAAAAATCCATACTAATCTAAAATAGTTGAGAGTTGTTGCTTCATTAGTCTAAAAAGAGATACAATAATAAACAGAGAGCTCACTGGGACTGAGAAGTTTTGCTTTATGCCATGTGGTCATCTTAAGATGGTGAAGTCACATGATATGTACTCTTTAACCTTAGTAAAGATGGTTGCCAGTCAGTGCCTTACATCTTGAAGGTCATCAGCCAAGATGAAGGACAGCCATGGTTGTTATTTAAAACATGTTTTCCTAAGCAAGAGTTGAATCTAAGTTACATAAACAGTATATTCTAGATAAGAGTTGAATCACATATATAGTATGTAGTTAAATTAAAGTTCCGATGTATGTTTTAATTATAAGCCTTTTGCTGTAAATTTTGAGCCAAATTTTGTTACAAATTTTACAGATTCTTTAACCACACCCAAAGATCTTACAAATAGATCTTGAGATAAAGATTGTTTATGTTAGGATTCTGTACATGTGCAGCTCAGGGTCTTGTCTGGTGCCTTACATCATCAGCGGGCGACTATGCACTGCCTTAAAAAGCTGGCCACGGACCCTCACACTCTCTCTCTGTGCTTCTCTCCTGTGTTTCCTCTCTCTGTTCCTGCTCTGTTTCCTCTGCCAGGCTCCTCCCTCCTGTCCCCTCTTCTCTCTAATAAAGCCCATTCTAACTCTGGTAGCCATGGCTCATGACTTTTCTGCTGAACAACCAGCGCCCTTCATCCTTTCAGTTTACACAATAGTTTTAAAAGATTCCTTGAGAGCAGAGCACAGAGAAATCAGATATAAAAGATTTAAGAGTGGGAAGTTGTAAAACTTTAGAGATAGGAGGTATTTGGGGTCATCTGCTTGTGCAGAAGTTGTTACAATTTCAAGAATTTGCAACTATAGTATGCTGTCTTTGGATACTGAGCTATATTGAGGCCAAGTCATTTTCAGTAAGACAGCAAGGCTTTAAGAAAGTCTGAGTCTGAGAAAGGAATTGAGTCCAAGGAGAAAAGGAGGAAGGGCCACAAAAAGAACTCTTCCATAGGGAGGATTAGGCAGCAAAGATAAAGAGAACAGTGTAGCCATAGGAGAAAAGAAGTAACAAGCAGGAATTCCACCCAAGGCAGGGATCCAGTACCACAGAAGCCAGGAGGGTGTAGAGAAGCTGTGGGACTTAGCAGGTAGCTCCTATGGGCAGGCAAGGAAATTTGCAAAGTTTGGGCCCAAAGGGCACAAGGAGAGATGAAGCAGATAGCTCTGAGGGAAGGGGAAAGGACACAGAACCTGGAGCATGCAGGAGCTCCTAGGGGTAGATGAGGAAGTTCCTGAAAGGAACTGAGAGGAACCATGAGGGAGCAGAGAGGGTAAGTGTTATGGTAACAAGAATTTCAATGTGGGGCATCCCCAAGCAGGCTGAGAGACTCATCAGTAAGAAATGTCCCAAATCACAGTCTTTCCCATGTGATGGAGACTGGTAGGGCAACAGGAATTTTCCTGGCACACCAATGTGGCTTTCTAGTAAAAGCAGACAAAGCAGAGCAGTCCATAGTGATGCCCAATAGAAGCGGGGAGAGACAAGTGGTTAGTGTAATGATATGGTGCACAGGAGGCCTTGGCAGGTTGGTACCCCAGTGGATGAGGGAGACACGCCATGTAGACCTGGTGGCGGGCAGCCAGGCATATTGGAAAGTCACTCACAACCCAGGCACAGCATCCACGAGAGAGTTTATTATAATAGAAAGATAGGGAGAGAAAAAGAGGGAAAGAGGGAGAGAAGAAGAAATAAAGATGGAGAGAAAGAGGGAAAGCAGAGGCATGCACACCTCATGTCTGGAAAGGGAGGAAGGGGAAGAGGAAGAAGAGAGGGGATTTTCCTTAAAAGAGGATTTACATCAGGCCACAGAGCAGATCCCCAAGGGGCAGGCCAGAATGCCAACAGTTAGAGCAGATGGAAGAGGAAATAGATGGATAGGTACAAGTATCTTAAGTAGAATTGCCCATATGGTGAGTAATAGGTTTTCTGAACCCCAATGATGGGTTTCTCTACAGATGCAGTAAGCCAGATCAAGCAGAACTGAAAAAGTAGAATAGGTTTATTTGAGCAAAGTGACTACTGGGTAGGTTCTCCAGTTCCAGAGATCAAGGCTAGAGAAGCCACATGCCCAAACTAAAGCAGGGAGATGATATAGCTTGTAGGTGAGGGGTGATGACATGTACCACATGCTGGGTTTGTGTCCATGTATGGTCAAAAGCTGAAGGCTTTAGGCGGGGACTTGGGCTGCTGGCAACTTCAAGGGAGGAGCTGCTGTAGCTGCCAAGAATGAGGAACTGGGCTTTTTTGGTGCCTTCCCTTTGTTCCGCGATTCTGAATGGGCAGGATTTGGAGAGACAGAAACAGGGCTTCTCAGACTGTGCAGGAGCAGCAGGAGTGAGCTGGAGGTTCCAATCAAGCAGTGGGGCCATGAAGGGCGTTGCAGGGAGTATGCCCATGAGGTGGTGCCCAAAGGGCCTAGCTGGGAGACAGGGCACTTACTGAGTAGGCAAAGAGACAGAAGATTAGTTAAGGTAGAGGGCTGAAGTGGCTGAAGAGGCAGACTCTAGAGTCAAATTCGATGGGTAGCAAAAGCCTCCTGTAGCAAATGATCCATACATACCCTAGGAGAGTCAGATTGGCAGCTGGGTTCAGAGCAGTAGAGTTTGGGGGGTTGGGAGGAGGGTCATTTAAGCCATTCCCAAGGTTTTGGCACCAGATGAATGAAAAAAAAAAAGGAATATAAAGGAAAGGAAAGGACATGATTGCTCCTAGGTATGGTGGAGGAGAAAGTTTACTGTAGCTATCTGGGAAAGCATAGTCAGAGTCAGGGATACATGGGAAGAGTCTAGAATGGACATGACCAGACTGAGCTGGGCCATGAGGGGGAAGGGGAAGGGAAGAGAAAAGGGAAAGGGGAACCAGGTGCAGCAGCCAGGAGGTCAAAGTTTCCAAAAAGCTATTAATAAAATGTTTTGGTATTGTTAGAAGATTAAAAGACATAAGGATAATTTATGTGAACTATTTAGAATCAGTTCCGCTGACTTTACAGCAGACTTTCAGGGGCTGTTTCAGAGGCAAAAGAGGGTATTGTAATAACTGGCAGTAAAAAGCCTTGCAGCCTTCTCTCTGCCCCTTGAGTCTCACAGGAGGATGAGTTCGGGTATGCACAACCAGAGTCTGACAGATATTCCTTGCTTAGTTAGCATGCCTGTGTACAGGCTGATCAGGAGTCTGACTCAAAGTTAAGGAAGTAGACATGGAATGGTGGCAGGGACACCAGGCTTTTCTCCTCTTTTTAGGTCCTGTGAGGGCTTCCAGAGTCAGTTTTTTAGCAAACATGGTTTCTACATATTTGTGTTGCTCAGCACGTGGTTAGCAGAATAGAAAAGAAAAGCCACACAGAGCAACACAAATCAAGCATCAAAGGAGTTCAAGACACACTAAAAATCACCAGGCAGTCTTGGGGGAAACTGTGTGTCTTAGTTAGGGTTTCTAATGCTGTGAAGAGACACCATGCCCATGACAACTCTTATAAAGATAACCATTTAATTGAGGCTCATTTACAGTTCAGAGACTCAGTCCATTATCATTATAGTGGCAGTGTGCAGGCAGACATGGTGCTGAAGAAGTAGCTGAGAGTCCTATAACTTGCAGGCAACAGGAAGCAGTCTGAGGGACTGGGTACGGCTTGGGCATATATGAGGCCTCAAAGCCCACTCCCACAGTGACATACTTCCTTCATCAAGGCCACACCTACTCCAACCAAGTCACACCTCCTAATAGTGCCACTCCCTAGGAGTTTATGGGGACCAATTACATTCACATAACCATATTGTAGTTTGTTTAGTTATCTGCTGGGAGTCTTGACAAGTGCTTAGGTGTTGCGGTAGCACCCACGCTACCACCACCCATTCACCATGTTGGTGCCAGGGGCTGTGGATTAAAAAACAGAGACAAGAAACAGCAGGTCATTTGCCCCAGCAGAATGCCAAGTGCCGTTTATTGAAAGAGGGAGGAAACCTTGATTACAGGCTTACAGCAAAATGGGAGAACCCCGGAGGGCAGAAGTTCGCTACTGAATGTTCTACATTCTTCTATCTAAGCTGTTTACACCAAATGCAGGATACACAAACAAAGAACCTCCAGTGAGCCTTCAGGAAGAAGGAAACTGGCAGGGAATCAGCATAGGGAGGATATCTGGTCAAGGTCTGCAAGCAAGGCAATAGCTACCCAAATTTGGGGGCCAGGACCCTATACTTAGGATTTCATGGAGGAAGTGATCTGGATAAAGCAAATAATATAAAAAAGGAAGAAATAAACAGCAAAACAATAATGGCTGCCTCAACATTATCTGGGCCAATAGGAGACAAGGGAGTGCCACTTTGTTGTAAGAAGGTATGCTTTTTTAAGTATGTGGACAATGCATCTGTGTTCACTGGAAGGATTTCAGTGTCAAGAACTGAAACATTTTTAAGAAGAAAAAGCTCTATATAGATTGTCTATATAGGGCCTCCAGGATTGGCTCATGACTCAAGTTTTGCATTAAGTTTTGAACACAGCCTGTTTGCCCTCTGACTTCTCCCAAATTGGCTTCATCCAGTTTTCTTATTACAGTTTATTCTCTTCAACTCATGATAAACTCTTAAAACTTATCTGTGAAACAAGGAAGAGATGGCCTTTAAGCAGGTATAAAGCAGTGGGTGTTAATGAAGAGGAAATGAGCTCTGAGTCAAAAATTATTCATTATACTTCTGTGGGGGTCAGGATTATTTAGATTGCAAGGTTATAACTGTGGCTCCAGATATATATGCAGATATTTACAAGACATTCAAGTATGCCATAAGTGTAAGGACTGTGTCCTTAATTACATCATCAGCCTGCGACAGTGTCCCAGCAGGTGGGCCCTCTGTGCGTCCCTTTTCTCTTTCTGCCCTCTTCCCTCTGGGCAGTCTCTCTGTCTCTGTCTCTCTCTCTCTTCCCATCTCTCTCCTAATAAAGCTCTAAAAAGGTAACTATGGCTTGTGACTCCAGCACTCTTGCTCCGTTGGCATGGCTGCTGCAGGTGGCAGCCAGCCACAAGCAGCGCCGATTTAACCAACAATAAGTGGTTTGATATGTTGGGCCTTTTGTGATCTGACCCTTGGCCTTTCTCAGTGGTCCCCTTGGCTATTTCATCTAGCTTGTTTATGTCAGAATATTTTATGTAATTCTCAAACCCATATCTATCAAGTTCTCTCTGTATCTCTCACTATGGTCCTTGCCCTCACCATCATCATCTCTCCTGAAAACTATTGCAATAGATTTCTGACTTATTTCTGCACCTCCACTGTCATCACACAAGCCATTCTCCAGTCTTCAATTGCAATGTGTTTGTAATGCCAATTTATAGTAACACACACACACATAACATACAGACACACACACACACACACACACACACACACACACACACACACACTCACATCTGTGTGAGTCCCTGCTTTTCTTAACACAAACCTCAGAATCTTTGGCAAGCCTTTGTGACTTTCAAGATTGCCCTGGCATTTGCCCCTCCTCTCTAGGTGTGGAATCCAGTTTACATCCCAATGTTACCTATTCATGTAGCTTACAGGAGAACTATGCATTCTGTGCCCACTAGCCCTCCTCTCTAGGTGTGGAATCCAGTTTACATCGCAATGTTACCTATTCATGTAGCTCACAGGAGAACGTTGCATTCTGTGCCCACTAGCCCTCCTCTCTAGGTGTGGAATCCAGTTTACATCGCAATGTTACCTATTCATGTAGCTTACAGGAGAACGTTGCATTCTGTGCCCACTAGCCCTCCTCTCTAGGTGTGGAATCCAGTTTACATCGCAATGTTACCTATTCATGTAGCTTACAGGAGGAACGTTGCATTCTGTGCCCACTAGCCCTCCTCTCTAGGTGTGGAATCCAGTTTACATCGCAATGTTACCTATTCATGTAGCTTACAGGAGAACGTTGCATTCTGTGCCCACTAGCCCTCCTCTCTAGGTGTGGAATCCAGTTTACATCCCAATGTTACCTATTCATGTAGCTTACAGGAGAACTATGCATTCTGTGCCCACTAGCCCCTCCTCTCTAGGTAGGAACCTAGACTCTTATGTCCACTCCACCTATCTCTGTCACCTGAGGACAAATCCAGAGCATCTCTAGACACCTGCTGTAATAATTTTCTAACTGTACAGGTTTCTTTCTGGGCTTAGAAGCTTCAGTTATCCCTTCTTATATATAAATACTCCACTTCTTATACTCCATTCAAGCATCAACACCGAGTTGCCCTTAGACTAAACACTAAGTCCCATTTTGCTGGTACCACTTCTGACACTCCATTGGAGCAGCAGCACTGAGTTGCTCCAAGACTGAATACTAAATTCTTCTTAGTCGGTACGACTTGACAAGTTGGGGGTAACAGTAAAGAGAGACCCAAATGCCTAGGTCCTACTGCAAAATCACAAGCATGAACAACTAGGGCAATGTGTTTCCTCTAGACATTAGTATGGTAATAGTCTCTGAGAAAAGAACATTAGGTCATGTACAAGACAGTCACTGTAATGAGTCTTTTTCTGTCCCATGAGTCAGCTCCCAAATAATGACATGGAGACTTCTTATTAACTGTGAAAGCTCAGCCTATAGCTTAGGCTTGTTCCTAACTGGCTCTTATAACTTAAATTAACCCATTTATTTTAATCTACGTTCTATCACATGGTGTTACCTCTCTTCCATCTTGCACCCCCTGTTTCCTCCCTGTCTGGCTGGTGACTCTGCCCTTCTTTCCAGAGTCCTCTCTGTCCCCAGATGTCCCTCATAACCTCTTCCTAGCTATTGAACATTCAGCTTTTTATTACACCAATCACAACAATACATTTTCACATAATGTATAAATATTCCACAACAAATCACTTCAAAAGAACAATTACAAATATGTTCATGGAGCTCAAAGAAGATATGAAGACATGCCTGAACGAGGACTGTAAAATCACAAACAGTTGAATGAAATAAAAACAATTCAGGATATGAAAACATAATTTAATAAAGAGAATCTCTGAAGAAAAGTCAAACTAAAAACTCAAAATGAAAAATCTGAAAATCAAATCAAAACCTCAGACAGAGGAAAGCCTCACCAATAGACTGGATGAAGTGGAAGAGAGAATGCCAGGTCTTGAAGAGGAGGTAGAGAAATTGGATTACTTGGTCAAAGAAGATGTTAAATCTAAAAAACTCATAAAATGACTTCCTTGGCCTTATCTTCCACATGCTCCCCCATCTTTCTCACCTACTAAGTCAACTATTTTTAGCCCTAGGAAATCATTTATACACATCTACATACAGTGAAGATGTTTGATCAGGTGGGCACCTTGAGGTCATTATTCTGGGAAGGAACAAGAGATCAGGGATAATTAACTACTCAGATGAGGTCTGTATGGGCAACCAGGATATTGGTGTAATAATCAGGATATGCAGGCGGTGGTAGCACACACCTTTAATCCCAGCACTCAGGAGGCAGAGCCAGGCAGATCTCTGTGAGTTCGAGGCCAGCCTGGGCTACAGAGCAAGATCCAGGATAGGCACCAAAACTACACAGAGAAATCTGTCTTGAAAAAAAAAATCAGGATATGACCTATCTGTTGATATTACTCACAAACAAGGCAGAACGAGCTACGAAAGACATTTTGAAGGCAAAATCTTCAGTACTAGGCACCTAACTGGCTATGAAGAAGGAAGGGCAAGGACTTGCTGTGTGGCAGTGATTGCCATGTTGAAAAGAACAACTGCAAGGGATCTTGGTTTCGGACTTCTTATGTTGAAGATGTTACTGGGGGAAATGAAGGAAGTAAAGGCAGGGACTGAGGAGCCATGCAGAATGGATGGCTCAGGAGCAGAGGACTGACAGAATTGTGGGAATAGTGTAAAGAGGAACAATCAGATCAGCCTGAGGAAGTAGGCCTAGGAATGTGAGGAGTGAGAGAAGCCGTGGAGGACCAGAGGACCTATACAAGAGCTGGGAGAGTCGGGCTAGTGTGGTGCCATGGAGAGCAGAATGTGAGCAATTTCAAGAAGGAACAGGTGATCATGGAGAACAGAAACCAAGGAATTGTTCAGTGTGGACTTTGTAAAAATGAGGAATGTCATTCTGGACACTTGAGTGTCCCCTCCAAGGTGACGAGCAGGGATAGAAGTCAGGTGGTTTATCTAATGTTTCTGATTTATGCATTTTGTAGTGTGGAAAGGCTGACCCCTACTCACCAACTATTGTGGAACATGACATACTCTATAAACAGAGACTGGAGACCACAAGAGTCCCGAGGTTGGGAAAACTGGAAAAAGTCCTAATCTGAATGTTTTCAGAAGATTTTCTCAGCTTCGATTTTTGCTCAGTCAGGAGAAAGTTTGTTTTTCTAGTGATGTCTGAATCCTGTCATTGCAGCATACACAAGAGCAGCTGGATGCTTTTTTTTTTTTCTGTTTATGTTTCCCTCTTAATGAACCTGAAATAGTCCAGCTCTCCAGCAGACTCCAGAGGCTTCTGGCAGCATTAGAAAATTCCTAAACTGTTATCCATTTCCTCTAAATCTTCATATAAACTAGTTATCATTCTACAATCTCTCTTCTAGCTTTGATTTTTTAAAATTATTTGTCTGTGTGTGGGTTTATGTGCATGTTTTGTGCAAGTACCTGAGGAGTCCACAAGAGAGCATCAGAGCTCCTGCAACTGGAGGAGCAGGCCATTGTGAGCTGCCTGATACAAAACTTCTCTGTAGTAGCAATACATGCTAACCGTGGAGCCATCTCTCCAGTATCTCTATCTTCTAGCTTTTACTCAAGAAAATCTAAAGCAGTTGGGCAGTGCTGACACATGCCTTTAATCCCAGCATTTGGGAGGCAGAGGCAGAGGCAGATGGATCTCCAAGTTTGAAGCCAGCCTTGTCTACAGAGTTCCAGGGCAGCCAGGGATACACAGTGAAACCCTGTCTCAAAAAAAGAAAAAGAAAAAGAAAGAAAGAAAGAAAGAAAGAAAGAAAGAAAGAAAGAAAGAAAGAAAGAGAAAAAGAAAGAGAAGAAGGAAGGAAGAGGGGGAAGGAAGGAAGGAAGGAAGGGAGGGAGGGAGGAAGAAAGAAAGAAGGAAAGAAAAAGAAAGAAAGAGAGAGAGAAGAAAGAAAGAAAAGCAGTATCTGAAAACTCAAAAATAAATCACCTTTCTATTTACCATTGGGAGAACTCTATGGCTCCATGGGTGTCAGGAGTGCAGTGTTGGTTCTTACAGAGGTGGACCAGTTCCTGGTCTCAAAGAGTTGTGACTTCCACAGGAAATGTTTTCTTTGCCTTCCTAGCAGAAGAGTGTGTTCTGAAGAAGTGCCCAGCTCATTCCATCACAGTGCAGCAAAAAGGCCTCAGACATTGCATCACATTCTCCTTCTTTGAAATTAGTTCGTTCTTACAGTCATCAAGTGTAACATGGACCAGGGCAGAGGTCAAGGATTTCCTAAAGCAATAACCCCTTTCTCTGGAGAGAGACATAGGTTACATTGAATTTCTCTTACCTCAGAATAGACATCTCTGATGATGCTTTTGAGAAAACAAGTATGTCTTGCTTTTAAAAAGCGAACATGAAGATTATTAAAAGGCACAAAGTGACTTGAATGTCTCTACAAGCATATGTGTTCCAGTTCAGAATGAAGAACTCTGGCTGACCTTTTAGTTACAGCAATTACCTTTTTGTCATGACCCTCAGAAGAGAGATGTCAAACTAAGGAAATCTAGCGAATTAATAAGGTACACGTTTCAAGATCTCAACAGTCATCCACGAGGTTTCCATGAAATTATTCAGAGTATGAATATACTATACATTCCTCTTTAGTGTGTGTGCGTGCGTGTGCGTGTGCGTGTGCGTGTGTGTGTGTGTGTGTGTGTGTGTGTGTGTGTGTGCGTGCGTGCACATGTGTGGTGATGGAGCAAACCCAGGTTTTCATGCTTGTTCAACATGCTCGACCACTGAGCCACAGCCCCAGTCCCCTCATGTAATATTGAGAGTTAATCATTTTAAGGTGAGTAGTTTTTTTCTTGACTAGGTCATTCCTTCCCCACAAATATGATTTGGGTCCAAATTAACTGTTCATCAATTGCTCTGTCCATCCTCCGAGACAGAAGATCTTATACCCGGTGCTGGTGATTCACTGGGCAATCGAACTTAACATCTACTTATATGTGTAGTGAGATCTTGAGCTTTCTGAAGTTATTTTAAGTGTTCTTTGAGTTCATATTCATCTCTCAAATAGTATAATTGCAGGGAATCAGTACTTAAATAACATACAGAACTGCATAACTGACATGCCAAGGGGCATTCTATACCACATTGGGCAATGCTATTCAACAGGATTTTGTCATCCACAGTGAGATTCATACACATATACACAGTTGCCTAAAAAATCACATGGGCAGGGGGTGTAGGCAAACAGAGGACATAATCTGGGTTTGGAGGTCAGAGGGCAACCTTCAGGTGTTGGTTCTTGCCTTCCCACCTCGCTTGAGGCAGGATCTCACTGACCTTGCACAGGCCTGGCTGGCTGGCCTGCAGTCTTTGGAAGAGTCTCCCTCCTCTTCCGGGCATCTTCCCTAAAGGGTGCACTGGGATTACAGCCACAACTACAACCAGCTTTTCACATGAGTTCTGGGAATCCAAACCCAGCTTGTCAGCCATCTCCCTGGCTCCATAGCCACGGTTTTGAAAAGTGACAAGAGAGCTGGAAAGATGGCTCAGCCAGCAAAAGCACTTGCTATCTAAGCCTGAGGACCTGAGTTCGGATCCCAGAACAGTGGGAGAAGGAAAGAACCAACTATTAACCTCTGACCTCTACACATGCCACAGATACAATAATAACAAATAAAGATGTGTTAAGTGACATTTTTGTAGATGAACAGTCTTATTAAATAAGAAACAGAGCCAAATGCAGAGTTAATAGCCCAAGAGGTCAGAGCAATAGCTAAAACTAAAAACCTTACTGCTGCTGCTGTCTTTCCCCTCAGCAAGAGGCCTACTTCCTGTGTGTCTGTCCTTTTTATTGACTTTCTGTTCTGCCTTCTCATTGGTTGTAAACCCAACCACATGACCTCCTCATCACTGCCTGTCTGTACAGACCTCCAGGTCTTCTATGGTTGGTATTGAGATTAAAGGCGTGTGTCTGCCATGCTGGCTGTGTCCTTGAACACACAGAGATCCACCTAGCTCCGCCAAGTGCTGGGATTAAAGGCATGCACCACCACCGCCCAGCTTCTGCTATGGCTTGCTATTAGCTCTGACCCCCAGGCAACTTTATTTATTAGCATACAAATAAAATCACATTTCAGTACAAATAAAATATCACCATACATTTTATTTAAGCCAACATATCCAAATATCCCTTTATATGATGAATATAAATTGGTATTTTATATATCTTCTTGTACTGCCTTCAAGATCTGCCATGTATTTTTTATACCTACAGCATATCTCTTTTTAGACTAAGTATATTTCAATCATTTAAGAGTAATTCATGGATGCCATATTGATTGGCACAGGTTTCAGGTCTAAACCCAGAATTTTGCAGATGTGAATCCAAAGAGGTGGAGTGATCATCAGCTGGCTGATAACTAAAGAGAAGCACAGACTGTTTCCAAAGGTCAAAAAGCTATATCAAGATGGGGATGGGGTGAGGCTAGTTAATGAGTTTACCTTAACTGTTATATTATTAAAAAAAACTTGGGTGTCAGAAATTAGGATAAAAACCTGGTAAATCCAAAGAACAGTAGAGGAATGGTCAGCTGACCTTCCTCTCCATGTTTCCCAGCTTGAAAAGCCTGAGAAACCTCTCCAAGTTTCTCCTTATCTCTTCCTGTTCCTCTCTATCTGACTCCCTCCAACATATCTATGGCTAATTCTGGTCCAATTGCTGACTCCACCCTCTGATTCAAGGTTTAATTTTATTGAAACTCCTGAAGTGTCAGGGGGAACAAATATCCTGCAATAGCCAGCTACTCTAACATAGAGTTTGTTCTTCAAAGAGGCTATGGGTTGAGGCACCTGTCCCAGGAAGAAGAGCATGCCAGGCTGGACCCTTGCCTGGCACAAATAATGTCAAGTGTAATGAAAGAATCCAGTGTATTGATGATATAAGCAGAGAAATCCTAGGCACTGAAGACAGGATAAAATAGAGATAGCACTGAGAACTAGAGGAAAGAAAAGCTGGTTCAGATGAGATGTGTGTTTTGCAGATACATTGGCGGGATAATTTGCAAGCATACAGCTACTGAGCTGAGTTACAAGCTCACTATTAGATCTCAAGGAAAGATTTGGGAGATTGTAGAATACTGATTCTGATGACTAGTGGGGAAGCCAGGGAGCAAGGATTGTCAGCATTCCAGGTGTTTCTCCACCAGCAATGCTTTCATATGTAGCCCACCCCTGAGTAGAAAGGCACAGCAAATCAGCTTATCGTCACCCATGGCAACTAACTCCCTCCTCACTTATAATACACAGCCAGAGCCCTAGCCTTCTTTTCACAAGCTATAGCTTTTACATTTTATTATACTTTTATTAATTCATTGTATGGATACGTGGTTTGGGCATGCTGCAGAGCTTGTGTGGAGGTCAGAGCCAGCTTGCAGGGTTTGCTTCTCTTCCACCACAGGGGTCTGGTGTCCAGGCATAGTGGCAAACTCCTTTACCCACTGAGCCATCTCATCAGTCCTATGAGGGTCTCTAAACACATTGTGTAAAGCAGTTCAAAGGTGTCATGCTCTTTAAAATAAGCCTAGAAACAATAATTAAGCAAGGGATCTACTATGGAAAAGCAGGGACCACACCTTACAAAAGGAGAAAACTGTTGAAGAAACAAAGAGTACAGGAAAAGACTTCCAAGATAATGAAAATACTAAAGGTCTCAGAAACGTGGGAGCAGTTACTATTACATGAAACCAAGTTAAAAAGTTTAGGAGGTTGGGCAGATGGCTCAGTGGTTAAGACCAAGCCATGTTTGAGTCATCAGTGCTTCTATAACTGACCACAGTAAATCTGCTGGTTCACCAAGATAGAATTGGCTAACTTGTTGAATTTCTTTAGTAATTCTTTTGGAAATTATTGGCTCAAAATAATTATTTTTGATTGTCATTTCTCAACAACAATTTCACATCCTTGGCTGTGAGACTGAAAGTCTGTAACCAGGGACAGGGAGAATGTTATTGCCATTATCTGCTTAATGGAAACTGAGATGCTATGGGGTTAAATGACGATCTACAGTCTTTCCCAACATTTATAAAGAATTTGAAAATTTGAAAGAAAAGTACGGTCTCTGCAATTAAAAATCCCATTCTTCATTCTGCCATTAACCACTAAAGTGGCCCAAGGGAGATTTCATAATTTTCTAAATCTTTGTTTTCTTACCATTTGTATAAAACTAACATTATCATCCCTGCCTATTTCACAGCTCACAAGAGAATAAAACGATTCCTTCTGTGGATGGCTGTGCAAATGCTTGTGTGCCACAGAATTAAGTCCTGAAATTGTTGATCATGTCCTGTAATGTCTTCACCTGGGGGTTCATTTGCATTCACTTAAGCAACACAGACAGCTATTCTGTATGTGAGAACATGGGGAGAAGGCATAGCAAGCCTCCTAGTCCCAAGTTTTCTTCTGGGTGATTAAGACCTGACCATAGGACAGCCAGGACTGTTGCACAGAGAAACCTTGTCACAAAAAATAAACAAACAGGAGCTGGAGAGATGGCTTAGTGGTTAGGGGCACTGGCTGCTCTTCCGGAGGACCTGAATTCAATTCCCAGCACCCACATGGCAGTTCAAAATCTGTCTGTAACTCCAGTTTCAAAGGATCCAACACCCTCACACAGACATACATGCAGGCAAAACACCAATGCACATCAGATAATTAAATAAATATTTAAAAAAATCAAAAACCAAAAAATAAGCAAAATCTATTGCCCTGGGCAACAAGCCTGAAAGCTGAAATAAGCTTTAAAATTATGTTTACAGTCTAAAAAGAAATAGAGCTAGGCAGTGGTGGCGCACGCCTGTAATTCCAGCACTTGGGAGGCAGAAGCAGGTGGATCTCTATGAGTTTGAGGCCAGGCTGGTCTACAAAGTGAGTTCCAGGACAGGCTCCAAAGCTACAGAGAATCCCTGTCTCGAAAACCAAAAAAAAAAAAAAAAAAAAAAAAGGAGAGAGAGAGAGGTATAAAGCATGCTCCTGGGGAGGAAGTCAAGCTAGCAGTAACTGCTCATACAGCTTAAAACCTATATGCTTTGCCTCCCTGCCATCCACCAACTTCAAGATCCATAGCTCCCACTTGGCCTTGGCTTGGGTGAGCTCCTTCTTCCCTTCAGCTTGGCAGCCTGTGACCTCAGATGGTCTTGGAGTTAACAGTCCTGGTGGCATTGCCCACGTGTTCCTGGGGACCAGCAGAGCATGAAGCCACTTGATAAATAGAAAAATAAGACTGTCCACTGTGGTCAGAAAACTATCACTTCTGACGCAGAAAAAAGAGAGAGGGTGAAGAATAAAGCCGGATAATGTCAGAATCACCAAGCCAAAATAATTTGACCATCAAGGTGAGAACCAAGCAGTTTAAGGAAGATTGTGTAATCATCTCAGATTGTCCCACTTCATCAGATTTTTCTGATAGCCTATGCTAGGCCACCTGGAACACGAGTGTGAGCAATCCTTCAGGAGAGTCCCATAACCCCCAAGGCTTCATTTTCTTCAATTGTACAACAAATGAGCTGAACAATGGCAAATCTGTTTATAAATTAGATGGGAAGCAGGGGACAGGAAAGGTTACTAAAAGTATACATACTATAAAGGGCCAGAGAGATGAGTCAGTGGGTAAAATTACTTGCTGCTAATCCTTATGACTTGAATTCAATCCCCAGGACCTAGATGGTAGAAGGAAAGAACTGACTCCTTACTGTAAGTAGTCTTCTGGTTTCCACACCTACATTACAGCACATGTCCCAATGAACACACACACACACACACCCCAAACAAATAAATAAATGTAAGTATATGCTATAAATAATGTCATCTGGGTATAACTTATAAAACAATGTTTATTGTGTTAGACACAATTCTATGTGCTAAGGATACAGGAATAGAAAGAAACAAGAAAAATGAGTTTATACCTTTGCTTTCTTGGAGCTTAAGTGTCAAACAAACAACTAAAGAATGTCCTACAGTGATGAGTGCTCCAGAGAAAAGAAGTGAGTGGGTACTTCTAGTACAGGATGCTGGTAGAGCTGGAGCAGGAGCTTACAAAACCCAAAGGAAAGGACTGTCAGAGAGGAAGCCATCCAACCAAGGGAACAGCAGACATCAATAAGGTTTGACCTGTGCAGAGTTAGACAGAGATAATAAACAGGGTTGAAGGCTTGACAGGGGACATATTGTGAGAACCTTGTAGGAATTCATATTTAGTCAGAATGCAATAGGGACTTACTAGCATATTGCATCAGGATATGAGATAATTAATTGTCAAATTAGGCTTTGTGCTACAAGAGAAACAATTAGAATTCAGGCAACTTATTTAACCTTCTAAACAGCATGCTGACATGGGAAAGAAATGAAAAGTTCCTTGTCAAATACCCAAATAAAAGGCAGCATCTATAGACCACATCCCCAGTCATACCTGAGAGTCTGAGGAAAGTCTCTTAAGAAGCCTACATTTATTACAGGGCTGTGTACATTTGCTCTGTAAGAAAACTTCCTCCCAATTCCTTACTTTGCCTGAATCCTTTCTCTGATGTTGTCAGGAACTTAGAAAGACTATATGGAAGTCTTTGTCTGACTTTCTGTCTCCATGATACCTCCCCAGCCTTTACCACTGGCAACAGGAGAAATTGGAGATTTTTTTTTTTCAAGACAGGGTTTCTCTGTGTAGCTTTGGAGCCTTTCCTGGATCTCATTTTGTAGATCAGGCTGGCCTCAAACTCACAGAGATCTGCCTGGCTCTGCCTCCCAAATGCTGGGATTAAAGGCGTGTGCCATTGCAGCCCCAAAATTAGAGAATTTAATAAAAGCCATACTCAAGGGCAGGTACCATGTCGGGCAGTAGAGCTAACACAGAACTAACTCAAAGACCTTTTGGGAGATTTTTTTTTTTCTCATATTGCTTTGTTTGGACTTTCTGCACTTTTGTTTTTACCTTACTGGTCTTTTGCTTGTAAATTATTTCTGGTTTTGTGTTTATGCGTCTGTCTATCTGTTTGCATTTCTTGTGTTCTTTGCTTCTTTCTTCTTTTGTTATTGTTCAATTTTTCATTTTATTTTATCCCTGTTTGTCTGTCTATTTTATTTGCCTGTCTGTTTTCTTAAGAGAGTGAGGAAGAAGACGTGGAATTGGAAGTAAGGGGAGGTGGGAAAGAGATGAGATGAGGTAGGGGGAAATGTGATCAGAATATATTGTATGAAACTAACTTTCTTTTAAATAATAATAATAAAACTGTAGCCAAGGAGTCTTGGTGACAGTGACAAATCAGGGAGGAGAAAAAACAATTGCGCATACTACTCTGGAAATCAAGTTGAAAAAAAAAGTCTTTCAAAGACAATTTGTTGGTGAGGAGAAGTGATATTCCTCAGTGGTATGGCCACTGGGAGGTTGTCTTTGCACAAGGACTAACTCCCTTTCCACACTCATGCAGAGATCATGAATTAAAGGTAGTAGGCCACAAGAGAAGGAAATGACACCAGAGGAGGAAAGGAGGGTTCTGGGAAGAGGGGTTTGGTGGGAAGGAGTGACAAGAGGATTCTTGAGGGATAGCATTGAAATTATTAAGGAATAAATAAAATCTTCAAACCAATGGGAATTAATTAATGATGGTAAGTATGACTGATATAGGCCAATAAATACTGGACAGAGGGTGACCATGTGGATTTAGCAGTGTGGGGCTTTGGCCACTCAAACTAAGGATGTTTCTTAGTAACTAGGAGTGGCTTCAGCCACATCCTGATTAAAGTGGCTTTATGAAAGAACACAGACACAACATAGAGATAGAAGCTATGCACAGTCTTTTCAAGGAATCCTGGCATAGAATAAATAGAGCAGATAATGGGGGCAATAGCTGGAAGGGTGTCCTAGCTTGCTATCTGTTGCTATGATAAAACACTGACAGAGAGAGAGAGAGAGAGAGAGAGAGAGAGAGAGAGAGAGAGAGAGAGAGAGAGAGAGAGAGAGAGAGAGAGAGACAGAGACACAGAGAGAGACAGAGACACAGAGAGAGAGACAAAAAGAGACACACAGAGTGAGACAGAGAATGAATATGAATCTCAAAAAAATCTACAAGTATGCTACTACTTATGCCAAATTGTAGGGTCTAAGATAAACATGAATGTGGTTATATTTTTAATTAAGAAATAAAGCTTGCGACGCGGCCGCATTGTTCTCCGGTGTGCTTGCTCCTCCAGGTTAGCGCGGATGGAGCGGCGAAGGCGGCAGAGCCTAAGCGACGCTCCGCGAAGCTGTTGGCCAAGTCCGACCCTGCCAAGGTGGACACTGTAGACCAAGCCCGACCCTGCCAAGGTGGACGCGAAGCCGAAGAAGGCCGCGGGAAAGATTCTGCAAACACCCAAATGAAAATGATAACTCAAAATTGATCTTTTTAGCTACTCATTGTATAGTATCTAGCAAGGGACTGTGTAGCAGGACAACATGACCTTACATCGTGGTACATGATTAAGGATAAGTCATCAGACAAAAAAGTGCAAAGCAAAGGGAAGAGGGGAGCAAAGGGCAAACAGGCTGAGGTGGCGGACCAGCAAACCACAGATGTGCCTGCAGAAAACGGAGAGACTGAGAACCAGAGTCTAGCCTCTGCAGTAGAAGAGAAAGAAGCCAAGTCTGACTAACCATCCATTGCGTCTGTCAGGGTCCCCGCCTCCCTTCTCGTACAATCCTAAATGCAAGTTTTTTAGTAGCTCTAGAAACGTTTTTAAAAGGTGGGAGGAAGTCCCACCTCATCCCATTTTTTAAGAGTAAATTATTTTTTTAAGAAGTTAAATCACTTGCTGGTTGTTTATTTTTTGGTACAACCACAAAATAGCAGGATGCTGAATCAGAGGAGGCTGTGACTGCCTCGGGGGTCACCATAACATTCCGTAGAGGGGGCTAGTTTTATATCCTACAACACAAAGCATACAAAATGGTAATTTGGAGTCTTGGTCATGCATTTGTGTCTGGGATATTTTCAGTTATTTCTGGTCTCGTGTTTTTAGTAGAACTGTATCCTAAAAAAAACACTCCTCGGTCTTTGCCCTGTCAGAACTGTCTCTGGTCATGGCAGTCCATTTTCCTAACAATTGTGATAATGTGCTATGAAAGATTGAAATTTTGAATATGTACTGTATGTGGAATAAAATTGTGAGTCAGTGGAATTAAGGATTGTGAGCATTTGGTTGTTATGTGAGGTCTTAGGGAAAACTTGCCAAGCTTAGGATGGAACATCACTGGAATAAGTTCAAGGAGAAACAACACATGGCTCTTTTGGGTACGTGAACATATATGTATGACTTTTAGAGTTTGGGTCCTTGTTTTAAGAATTGAAATGTCTGTGTACTCAACCAATAAAGTCTCAGTTGTGAAAGGGCAAAAAAATAAAAATAAAAATAAAAAAAGAAAGAAAGCTTGTCTGAAGATCAGTGGACACACAGCCACAGAGGTCGGGCAGTGGTGGCACACATTTAATCCTAGCACTCAGGAGGCAGAAGCAGAGATCCAGCTGGATCTCTATAAATTCAAGGCCACATTGGGCTACGTGAGATTAATCCAATCTAAAAGAGAAACAGCCAGGCAGTGATGGCACACACCTTTAATCTCAGCACCAGGAAGGTTAAGACAAGCAGTGATATGGCTGGGCAGAGAAAGGACTATAAGATGGGAGGAGTTAGGAATCCATGCTCTTGCAGAGGCTCTGTCAGGTTGAGGAGTTGGTAAAAGGTAAGATCTTTCAGCTCCCACCCTGATATCTGGCTCTAGTTTTTTGTTATAAGACCACTTAGGATTAGTGCAACACATGAATGTGCAAAGTTGATGTAACTCAGCCATGGACAATTGGAAGAACAACAACAAAAAAGAGTCCCATTTGTAATTACAGCTAAAAGAGAAAAACACCTGAGAAAAATTTAATTAAGAGAGTGAAAAATGCTGAAGATAAAATTCACTGATAAAAAAATGTATAGAGACCTAAGTAAATGAAAGGTACCCATGGTAGCTTGGCCCTCATAGACTCATAGGGGGTGGCATTATTAGAGGGGTGATCCATGAGCTCAAGCCAGGCCTAGTGGCTGGCTTACTGTTTCTTTCAGCTGCCTGCAGATCCAGAGGCAGAACTCTCAGTTACCTCTCCAGTACCATGATTACCTATGTGCTGTTATGCTTCCTGCCATGATGATAATGGACTAAAGCTCTGAATTGTAAGCCATCCCCAATTAAATGCCTTCCTATATAAGAGTTGCTGTGGTCATGATGTCTCTTCACATCAATAAAATCCTAATTAAGACAGTGCCCTACATTCAGAGGTATAAGGCAATATTATTAAGACATAAATATTACATAAGACAATATATAGAGCCAATGCAATCCCTCTCAAAATTTCAAAGGACGTTTTGGAGAAATGGAAATGTCAGTTCTCAATATGGAACTTCCCTAGGACCCCAATAAGGCAAAAAACAGTCTTGAAATTCAGTTGTCCCAGCCCAAGCTGTCCTCCTTTCCTCATCACCATATCTCAGCCCACACACCTGGCAGAAGCATCTTACCCCACCAGAAGCTAGGTCAGCATCCTGAAACCAAGGGGACCCCTGGCCTGATCAAAGGCCATGCACATCTCCAGGACTCCAGCCCCCACCAAATGCGGCAATCCTCTGCTGGAACAAAGGCCATCCAGGCCATCAGAAGTCTAGTCCTCAACTCTAGTGGAGACTCTCTATTCAACCACAGGCCACTCCAGCCAGAAGACCATAGGGGAAACAGAAATCAAGGAAGAAAACACCCATCCAACAAAGACAAACCCAGAAATCAGAACCTAGACCTGTAATCACTCCAAATACAGTTACTTAAATATCAGTGTAAGAACACAATCAACAATAGCCAGGACAATATGTCACCACCAGACCCCAGCTCTCCCACTATAGCAAGCCCTGAATATTCTAACACAGCTGAAGTGCAAGAAAACTCCCTTAAAACCAACTTTATGAAGATGACAGAGGTGCTTAATGAGGAAATGAATAAATCCCTTAAAGAAAGAGGAAAAGACAATAAAAAATTGGAGGAAAAAAATAAATCCCTTAAAGAATATCAAGAAAGCCAAGAGAAAACAAATAGTTGAAGGAAACAAATAAAACTATTTAAGGCCTTAAAATGGAAATAGAAGCAATAAAGAAAACACAAACTGAAGGAATTGTGGTAATGGAAAATCTAGGTAAGTTAACAGGAGCCATAGACAAACATCACCAACAGAATACAAGAGATGCAAGAGACCGCAGAGAAGAAATAGATATACCTGTCAAAGAAAATGTAACATCTAAGAAATTACTGACACAAAAATCCAGAAAATCTGGGACACTATGAAAAGATCAAACCTAAGAATAATAAGAATTAAAGAATGAGAAGATTCCCATGTAGCTGGAGTTTTCTTGGTCCTGCCTGGCCCACGGTCAGGACAAATCTCTCTCATCCACCAGTCCCGCAGCTGCTCAGACCCAACCAAGTAAACACAGAGAGTTATATTGCTTACAAACTGTATGGCCATGGCAGGCTTCTCACTATCTGTTCTTATATCTTAAATTAACCCATTTCTATTAGTCTATAAGTTGCCACGTGGCTCATGGCTTACCAGTACCTTACATCTCGCTTGTCATGGCGGAGGCTGGCGGCGCCTCTCTGCCTTAGCCTTCCTGTTCCCAGAATTCTCTTCTCTCCTTGTCCTGCCTATACTTCCTGCCTGGCTACTTGCCAATCCGTGTTTTATTTATTAACCAATCAGAGAAACACATTTAACATACAGAACATCCCACAGCATTTCCATCTCAAAGGTCCAGAAAATATTTTTAACAAAATTACAGAAGAACATTTCCCTAATCTAAAGAAGAATATGCCTATAAAAGTACAAGAAGCATACAAAACACCAAATAGATTGGACCAGAAAAGGAAGTCCCCTCACCACATAATTATCAAAACACTAAACAAGAAAGAATATTAAAAGTTGCAAGAGAAAAAGGCCAAGTAACTTATAAAGGTAGACCTATTAAAATTACACCTGAATTCTCAATGGAGACTCTAAAAGCCAGATGGTCCTGGACAGATGTCACACAGACTCTAAGAGACTATGGATGCCTGCCCAGACTACTATACCCAGCAAAACTTTCAATCACCATAGATGGATAAAACAAGATATTCCATGATAAACACACACACACACACACACACACACACACACACACACACACACACACAGCCACCAACAAAAACCACAACAAAGTAACAGAAATTAACAATAAGTAGTCATTAATTAATGAGGACTATGGGCTCCTAGTCCCTCAATAGTCCCCTCCCAGGGTCCGGGAAGAATCTAAAACCTGCTTATAATTAATCTTTGATGATAGGAAATGAATCTATGTACATGAAACTCCTTAGTCCATACACTTTATTATTGTGTCAGTTCTCTCTCTACAAGCTTCTGTTCTGCTCTCATGCCTAGCTCCTTTCTTGTCTGATTTCTCTCTGCATTTATCTGTGGATCCCTCTAAGTTCTATATTAATTTCTTTATCTTAGTTCTGCCCCTTCTAGGTTCTCATCCATCTAGTTCCTTCCCATCTTGGCTCCTCTCCCATCTCCTCCTTTCTCTTCTTGTTCTTCCTCATCTGGCTCTTCCTCATCTTCCATCTTGTTCCTCTAGTACTCTCATTTAGCCCTTCAATCTAATTCTTCCCCATCTCAGTTTGTTCCTCTACGGTTCTTCCCCATCTAGTTCTTCCATTCTCTTTTTCCCTCTCTCTTTTCTCCTCTCAGTCTCCTAATTCTCTCAGTTCTCCCCAAGTCTCTCAGGAATCCAGTTATAAACCCAAGCAATAGCAATCCTCTGGCCAAGCAAGGTCACCAGGCTTGAATTCTTACAGGGTCATAAAGGCAGATAAGAGTTTTCTTCAGGTAGTAACCACCAGGCTTTTTTTTACAACCCCAAGAAAGGAGTGGTTAAAGGAGGAGGTCAGCTGAGAACTAATGATCAGTTAGTATATCAAGAAAAGGGGATTTATGTGCTCAGTCTACATTCCTAGAAGTGGCTAGATAATAAGTTAAGAGTCTATAATGCTAGTAATAGAAAAGGAGGGCCTCAGATTGCACAAGAAATAAGGCTATCCGCCTGACCTAGGGTACCAGCATTGTTTCTGCAAGGGACTATCTTGAACCTTAGTTCAGGAGATCGTTTGGCCATGGATGCTTGATAGGTATTTTAGATAAATACACTGTTAGGAGTTCTTGGAAGCATGCATAGCATTACAAAAAAGTCATTGTAGGAACCAATATTATATGCAAAAGCTAAAATATGACCAAGATTTCTTAAGCTGTTGCTTGACCTTCAGAAAAGCCCTTGACTTTTCTAAGTAGTAGATTTTGGGATAGGAGCTGGGTTCCATTACATTTTCCTGCAGCTTGCAGCAATTAATATCTCTCAATATCAATGGATTCAATTCCCCAATAAAAAGATAAAAGACTAACAGAATGGATATGAAAACAAGATCCATCCTTCTGCTACATACAAGACACACTTCAACATCAAAGTAATCAACATTACCTCAGAGTAAAAGGTTAGAAAAAAATTTCCCAGCAAATGGCCCCAAGAAGCAAGCTGGTATAGCTATTCTAATATCTAAAAAAACAGACTCCAAATAAAATTTAATCAAAAGAGATGGGGAAGGACACTTCATACTCATCAAAGAATCCACGATGATGATTCAGTTCTCAACATCAATGCCCCAAATGCAAGGGCACCACCTGTATTTGTAAAAGAAACATTACTAAAACTTAAATCACACATTTCCCCTCACACATTGATAATGGGGGACTTCAATACCCCACTCTCACCAATGGACAGGTCACCTAGACATAAATTAAACAGAGAAATAATGGAGTTAACAGATATTATGAACCAATGGACCTAACAGATACCTACAGAACATTCCACTCAAACGCAAAAGAATATACCTTCTTCTCAGGAATCTCCTGTAACTTCCTCCAAAATTGACCATATACTCAGTCACAAAACAAGTATCAACAAATACAAGAAAATTGTAATAACCCCCTACATTCTATCAGACCACCACAAATTAAAGCTGGATTTCAACAATGACAGAAATAACAGAAAGTTTACAAAGTCATGGAAATTTAACAGCTTTCTACTGAATGACCACTGGATCAAGGTAGAAATAAAGAAGGGAATTAAAGACTTTCTAGAATTCAATGAAAATGAATGCACAACATACCCAAAGCTGTGCTAAGAGAAAAGTTCATAGCACTAAGTGGCTTCATAAAGAATGTGGAGAGATCTCATACTACCAACTTAACAGCACACCTGAAAACTCTAGAACAAAAAGAAGCAAATGCATCCAAGAGTAGTAGAAGGCCGGGAATAATCAAACTGAGGGCTGAAATCAATAAAATAGAAACAAAGAGAACAATACAAAGAATCAATGAAACAAAGAGTTGATTCTTTGAAAAAATCAACAAGGTAGACAAACCTTTAAACAATCTAAATAAAAGACACAGAGGGAATATCCAAATTAACAAAATCAGAAACAAAGAGGTGGACATAACAAGAGACAATGAGGAAATCCAAAGAATCATCAAAAACCTGTACTCCACAAAACTGGAAAATCTAAAAAAAAAGAAAAGAAAAAGAAAAGGACAAATTTCTTAATAGATACTACTTACCAATGTGAAATCGGATCAGACAAACAATTTGAATAGACCTATAACCCCCATGGAAATAGAAGCAGTCATTAAAAGTTTCCCAACCAAAAAAAGCTCAGGGCCAGCTGGTTTTATTGCAGAATTCTACTGGACTTTGAAAGAAGATCTAATACTAATACTCCTCAAATTATACCATAAAATAGAAACAGGAGGAACACTGCCAAATTCATTTTATGAAACCACAGTCACCTTGATACCCAAAACCACACAAAGAAAGACCCAACAAAAAAAATTACAGACCAATATCCCTCCTGAACATTGATTCAAAAATACTCAAATACTCACAAACCAAATCCAAGAACACATCAAAAAGATTATCTACCATGATCAAGTGGGTTTCATTTCAGAGATGCAGACATTATTCAACATACAAAAAAAAATCTGTCAATGTAATCTACCATATAAACAAACTGAAAGAAAAAAAAAACAAACATGATCATCTCATTAGATGCTGAAAAGCTTTTGACAAAATCCAACACCCCTTCATGATAAAAGTCTTGGAAAGATCATGTATACAAGGGGCATACCTAAACATAATAAAGGCAATATACAACAAGCCCATAGCCAACATGAAATTAAATGTAGAGATCAAAGCAATTCCACTACAATCAGGAACAAGACAAGGCTGTCCATTCTCTTCGTATCTATTCAATACAGTATTTGAAGTTCTAGCTAGAGCAATAAGACAACTTAAGGAGATCAAGAGGACGCAAATTGAAAAGGAAAAGGTCAAAGTATCACTACTTGCAGATGATATGATAGTATACATAATCGACCCCAAAAATTCTACCAGAGAATTCCTACAGCTAGTAAACACCTTCAAGAAAGTGACTGGATACAAGGTTAACGCAAAAAATCAGTAGCCCTCCTATATACAAATGATAAACTGGCAGAGAAAGAAATCAGAGAAATAACACCTTTCACAATAGCCACAAATAATATAAAATATCTTGGGGGTAACTCTCACAAAACAAGTGAAAGTATTTGAAGAAGGAAACTGAAGAAGGTATCAGAAGATGGAAAGATCTCCCATGCTCATGGATCAGTAGGATTATCAGAGTAAAAATTGGACATCATACCAAGAGTAATCTACAGATTCAATACAATCCCCATCAAAATCCCAACACAATTCTTTACAGACATTTAAAGAACAATATTCAACTTCCTATGGAAAAACAAAAAACCCAGGATAACTAAAACAATCCTGTACAATAAAATAGCTTCTGGAAGTATCACCATCCCTAATTTCAAGGTGTACTACTGAGCTATAGTAATAAAAACTGCATGGTATTTGGAAAAAAAAAAAAAGACAGGTGGGCCAATGGAATCAAATCAAAGATCCAGATGTAAAGCTACACACCTGTGGACACTTGATTTTTGACAAAGAAGTCAAAATTATACAATTTTTGGAAAAAAAAAAGAAATTATATTCAATAAATGGTGCAAGTCTAACTGAATGTCTGCATGTAGAAGAATGCAAATAGATTCATATTTATAATCCTGCACAAAACTCAAGGCAAAGTGGATCAAAGACCTCAATATAAATCCAGATACATTGAACCTGACAGAAGAGAAAGTGGGAAGTAGCCTTGAACATCTTGGCACAGAGGACAACTTCCTGAACAGAACACTAATAGTGGAGACACTAAGATCAACAATTAATAAATGGGACTTCATGAAACTGAAAAGCTTTTGTCAATAGGACAAAACAGCAGCCTACAGCTTCACCAACCCCACATCTGACAGAGAGCTGATTTTTAAAATACATAAACAACTTAAGAAACGACATCAACAAACCAGATACTCCAAATAAAAAATTGGATACAGATATAAACAGAATTCTCAACAAAGGAATCTCATTATGTTTTTTGTTTTGTTTTGTTTTGTTTTGTTTTGTTTTGTTTTGTTTTGTTTTTGAGACAGGGTTTCTCTGTGTAGCATTGTGCCTTTCCTGGAACTCACTCTGTAGCCCAGGCTGGCCTCAAACTCACAAAGATCCCTGCCTCTGCCTCCCAAGTGCTGGGATTAAGGTCGTGAGCCACTACCATCTGGCCAAAAAAGGAATCTCAAATGGCCAAGAAACACTTAAAAGAAATGTACCACATCCTTAGCTGTGGGTGGTTTGAAAGAAAATGGCCTGCAAAGGGAGTGGCACTATTAGGAGGTGTGGCCTTGTTGGAGTAGCTGTGGTCTTGTTGGAGGAAACGTGTCACTGTGAAGGCAGTTTTGAGGTCTTATATATGTTTAAGCCATGCCAGGTAAGACAGACCACTTCCTGTTGCTTGCAAGATGTAGAACCCTCTGCTACTTCTCCAGCACATGTCTGCCCGCATGCTGCCATGTCCCACCATTATGAGGATGGACTGAACCTCTGAAATGTAAGTGAACCATCCCATTTAAATGTTTTCCTTTATAAGAGTTGCCATAGTTATGTTGTCTCTTCCCAGCAATAGAAACCCTAAGACATTAGCCATCAAGGAAATGCAAAGCAAAATAACTCTGAAATTACATCTTACACCTGTCAGAATGGCTAAGATCAAAAACACAAGTGGCAGCTCATGCTGGAGAGGATGTGGAGCAAAGGGAACACTCGTCCATTGCTGGTGGGAGTGCAAACTTGTACAGCCACTTTGTAAATCAATATGTCAGTTTCTCAGAAAATTGGGAATTGATCTACCTCTATACCCACCTATGCCACTCTTGGGCATGTACACAAAGGATGCTCAATCATATCACAAGGACACTTACTCAAATATGTTCATAGAAGCTCTATTTATAATAGCCAGAAACTGGAAACAACCTAGATGTCCCCCAACCAAAGAACGGATAAAGAAAATATGGTACATTTACAAAATGGAGTATTACTCAGATGTTAAAAATAATGGCATCATGAAATTTGCAGACAAATTGATGGAACTAGAAAAAAGTCATCCTCAGGTAACCCAGACACAGAAAGACAAACATGGTATGTACTCACTTATAAGTGGATATTAGGCTAGCCATGTTACAATCCATAGACCCAGAAAAGCTAAGTAACAAGGAGGGTTCAAGGGGGAAGACTTGTATCTTTCTGGGAATGGGAAATAGAAAACATTTTGAGGATGGATTGGGGGTGGGTAGGTATGGGAACTGGAAAGATGGAGGGGTTGGAGGGGGAGAGTTCTGAAAGAGATGACTGGAAAAGGGGTCATTTCAGGGTGATGTAGAAACAGTGCAATGAAAACTCCCATGAATCTACAAGGGTGACCATAGCTAAAATTCCTAGCAAAAAATGAATATATAGCATGAACTGGCCTTCTCCTGTAATCAGGCAAGACTTCCAGTGGAGGGATTGGGACTCCAGCCTAGCCATATAACCTTTGACCTACAATTCATTCAGGGTGTGCTGGAGTAAAGATGAAACAGAAAATGTGGGAGTGACCAATCAATAACTGTTTCAGACTGATACCCATGCCATGAGAGGGAGCCTACCCCTGACACTGCCTGGAGGGCCATGCATGACCCAGAGGCTGGATAGTTCAGAGACCTTGGATAGAAAAAAACAGCCCCCCCCCAAAAAAAATGTCAATGTAATGATGCCTAAGGATATTCTGCTATACTCATATATTGGTGCTTAACCCAACCCACTCGTCATCAGAGAGGCTTCTTCCTCCAGAAACTGATGGAAACAGATGTAGGGACCCACAGCCAAACATTAGGAGAAGCTCAGGGAATACTGCAGGAAAGGAGAGAAAGAATTGTAGGAGCCAGAGGGGTCAAGGACACCACCAAACCCCCCCCCCCCCCAGAATCACCTATAACCTGGGCTTATAAGGGCTCACAGATACTGAACTGAAATCCAGGGAGTCTGCATGGGACTGACCTAGGCCTTCTACATATATGTGACAGTTGATTAGCTTGGTCTTTTTGTAGAATGCCTAACAGTGGGAGCAGGAGCTGTTTCTGATCCTTTTGGTGGCTTTTGGGACCCTATTCCTCATATTGGGTTGACTTGTCCACCCTTAATACACGGGGAGGTGCCTAGTCTTACTGCAATTTGATATGGCGTGTTTAGTTGATATCCATGGGAAGACTGTCCCTTTCTGAACAGAAACGGGGGAGAAGTGGATAGGGATAGGGCAGAAGGGAGGTTGGAGAGAGGGAGTAGGAGGAGAGGAGGGAGGGGAAACTGAGGTCTGGATGTAAAAAGCAATAATAATTTTTTTTTAAAAAAAGAAGAAATTTAGTTGTCCCAGCACCATCTGTTGAAGAGGCCAGCAGTTTCTGTTGAGCACACTTGGCACATTTCTCAAAAAGATAATTAACCATATATACATGACTTTATCTCTTTGGATGAAGTTCTGTGTTCTTTAGACTTTCTTTAGATTCATTTTACATTTGTTTCATGTGATGTAGGGGTTAGGGGAGAGTTATGAATGCCAAAGCACATGTGTGAGGTCAGAGGATAATTTGTAGGGGTCAGTTCTCTCTTTCCACCCTAAAGGTTCCTGAGTCAGTTCTTTGGTGTACACTCTGCTCCACCCACACTGTTCTGACTACTGTAACTGGCAGTGCTGTGGATACCACTCTGTGTAAATAAAACACTGATTGGTCAGTAGCCAGGCAGGAAGTACAGGCAGGACTAAGAAAGAGGAGAATTGGGGGGAAGAGAGAGGCAGCGGGGAGACACTGCCAGCAGCCACCATGACAAGGGAGATGTAAGGTATTGGTAAGCCACGAGCCACTTGGCAAAGTATAGATTAATAGAAATGGGCTAAATATAAGAGTAAGAGCTAGACAATGGTAGGCCTGAGCTAATGGCCAAGCAGTTTAAATAATATAAGCATCTGTGTGTTTATTTTACAAGTGGGTTGTCGGACTGACAGGGCTTGGCAGGGGCTGGAGAGAAGATCTCCAACTACAGTGAATAGAAGAAATTATTTTGAAATTGAGAAATTAGTTGCCCAGGTTTATCCTTTCTTTCTTTTTTTTAAAGATTTATTTATTCATTCATTCATTCATTCATTCATTCATTCATTCATTCATTTATTTAATCTACAGCATGTATGACTGCAGGCCAGAAGAGGGCATCAGGTCTCATTACAGATGGTTGTGAGCCACCATGTGGTTGCTGGGAATTGAACTCAGGACCCTTGGAAGAGAAGTCAGTGTTCTTAACCTCTGAGCCATCTATCTCTCCAGCCCCTATCCTTTCTTTTTAAAATCTTCTTATAAAGACATTAGTTCTATAGGATCAGGGTTCCAACACTGGGCCCTATTTTTCATACAGTTAGATGGGGAGTTAAGGCTTCAAAGTATTGCAGCCATTAAGAGAATGACACACATTTCCTACCCCAGAAATTATCACTAGTTAACAAATACAGGAAGTAGTAGAGAACTGTGTGTATGGTTTTTAACGAACAAGAGACCGACATTTTCGTGAGCTCAACATGAATGCTGATTAATGGCCTCAATGAACTCTATTCCCAGAAAACAAGCCAAAGCCAAACCGGCCTTTTCTTAAACCTCAACCGTGACTCAAAAACAAATGCTGATGGTAAATAAGAGTTCATAATGCTCTAATGGACTGTTCTCTGAATCTGGTGTGGGGTGGATAGCAGCAGTCCATATCCTAGATAGAAATACCTAGAAAGGCTTTTACTTGCTTCTTTATTAATCGTCCAAATTGCACAAAATCTTTTAGAATACTCAACAGCTGGGGACCCACTCATCTGTCAATAGGATTGAAATAAAATGTAACTTTATTGGTTGGAGAATTTTGTGTTGCTTTATAAAGACACTTCTTTCAGATTTTTGTAAAGTAACTTACTGGAGCACAAAATGCCTTTAGACACATTTATAGTTACAGTTCTATACAATTTGCCTCAGAGAAGGGAATTAGGCAGGTAGGAAAGAAAAGAAACGAAAAGAAGAAACTAAGGATAAAGAAGAGTCTGTTTCAGTAATAGATTTAAAACACTGCAAACTTGGAAAGTTTGAGCAGAGGCAAGAAAAAAGATAGAAGCCAAGAAAAGGAAGATGATGGTGATGGGAATGAGAGAGATCCTGCATTGTGGAAAACACATAGTAAGAATACAAAAGAAAAAAAAAAAGAGTACAAAGGAAGGAAATTAGAAAGTGCTTGGAGAAGATAACTGAACAAAGGTGTATGTGTACTTGGAGAGAAAACCATGGGTTCTTTCTGAGTATGGATAAGTTAACTAAAAATGAGACACATCAGTGGACCTATTTTCCTTTTCTAACATTATTGACTTGGAAGAGAGAATGTCTCCATTGATTAGGTTATACCTAATAAAATCTATTAGTATTCTTGTGTGCACCTATTTTTCTATCTAATTGAGTAATGTGAGTGAGTGTACAGGTGCATGTGGAAGACAGAAGGCCACTTTGGGTGTCATTCCTCAGGTGCCATCCACCTTTTTATTTTTAGGCAAGGTGTCTCACAGGTCTGGAACTTGTCAAGTAGTCTAGGCTGGCTGGCCAGGGAGTTCTGGGGATCTACTTGTCCCCAACTTCTCACTGTTGGGGTTTTAAGTGTACAGAATGGTGCCTGGATTTTTTATGTGGGTCTTCTGGATCAAACTGAGGTTCTGTTCACAAGGCAAGCAGATTACCAACTGAGCCATCCCACAGCCTACAGCACCTTTGTGACAATTTTTTAAAGTGCTAAAATATATAATAGGAGTCTAATAATTGTTACTTCATTTTTTTTCCTTTTAAATATGAGAGGTGCTATAACATTCTCAGGAAATAACTTGTATACGTTAAGTGTAACAACAAGACAGGACACAGATATAAAGGAAATGGAAAGGTTCACATTCACATCAGGGTGGAAACTTCCCCTTTACTGCATAAAAAGTCCAGTACAGCATGTCTGAAACTTTATTAAGTTTGAATTTTTCAATATAAGGTTGGTTTTCATTGAAAACTGTATAGTCTGCAAATTCTATGCATTTCTTAGTCTCAAAACAAGAGAAAAGGAAATATTTGCCTTTTACAAATAAGATGCTAGAGAGAAAATACTAGTCACTGGAGTAAAAATGAGGACTTCATTTAGTAGATTCAGTCACACATTTGTTATTAAAGTTGATTTTCTCAGCTATAGCTGAATGGTCTGGAATGTGATATTTTGGATAATTTGCTAACCCCATGTTTTGATCAGAGTCAAGAAAATATCAGGAGACAATGGCTCAGCTGGTTATGAAAAACAGAATGTTTGTGTGTAAGCTCACCAACTGTAGAGCCTAAAATATCTCTCTGTAAACAAAATCTTGCTCAATCCTGCTCAGCCTTTTTATTTTATTTTTATTTTTATTTCCAGAATTTTTTATTTTTATTTTTATTTCCAGAAGTAAGGCTGGTTAAGGCTCGTTTCCTATTTTACTTTTATATAGAAATTAAATATTTTCTCAAACTTCACTTCAAACCAACAAAAGTATAAATTCCTACTGAACATAGAACCATTTTATTCAGATTCATTCATCTACTATGTGCCTAGAAGAGTAAAAATGGCAAAGAAACAAAAGATTAATTTTTGCTTATTTTCTACCATGTTGAGGATACATACTTAGTACATACCTTAGTAGAATATATTTAGTGTTCCAATAGTTGTGTACCTAACCATTATTTGCCATGTACACACATCCCCAAGAAGTAGTTTGTAGTGCTCAAGTGTGTTCGCCAGAGGAAACCACGTTACAACAGTACAATCAAAGATAAACTCTCAGAGATACACCTCTAGAAGATTGTGTGCCTTTGTACATAGAGGAAGACATCAAGGAAGTTCCAATTCTAAACAGAAAATTGTCTTATTGATCCAAGTAACCCATACCTGTATTCATGTACTGAATTACAATACTATATACCACAAATAATTACAAACACATCATGCACTTGTTAGCTTTATGTTCCTGTCACAGAACGCAAAGGAACTAAAACAAGGGTTGATTTTGGCTCCTGGTTTTAGAAGTGTCAAAGTGGCTTGGTCCAGTTTTTTTTTTTTTTTTTTTGATTTTTTTGAGACAGGGTTTCTCTGTAGCTTTGGAACCTGTCTTGGACTAGCTCTGTAGACCAGGCTGGCCTCGAACTCACAGAGATCCACCTGCCTCTGCCTCCCGAGTGCTGGGATTACAGGTGTGCGCCACCACCGCCCGGCTGGTCCAATTTTTTTTTCAGCCTTCACTGAGGTACATGGAAGAGGAAAGCAACTCTCATCATGGTGATCAGGAAGCAAAGGGAGAGAGCAGGTAAGAGAGGAGGGGCTAGGGACAAAATAGAGCCCCAGAGGCCCACCTCTTACAAATAAGCTCTAACTTCTAAGTTGCCACCACTTCATAAATGTCCATCAAACTGTGAACCCATCTGGAGGTTAACCAGAGCCCTCTTGATCCAGCCACTTTCCAAAAGTGCTGCCTCTGAACACTTCTGCAGTGGGACAGATTTCAACATGTGAGCTTTTGGAAAACATTTCAGATCAAATCACAGTAATTTTTAATTAAAAAAATAAAATTAAAATATATAAAGAGCTTAAATTACATAATGCAAAATTGAACTAGTATGAAGCAGGAACTCTCCTTCTAGCATATTAAAAGCCTAAACAAAAATTCTCAACTAATAAACAGCCAAGAATTACTTAGTAGTTTTTCTCTGATTTATTTATTTTTGTGTCCTGAGTCAGCCTTGGCCCCACTATGTATGTGGCCCAGAATGGCCTGGAACTTACTACGCTGGGCTGGCTTTGAACTTACTATGTGCCCCAGGCTACCTTAAATTCTAGCTTCACATTCAGATACTCGGGTTTAGTAAGTCTGATGTGAAAGCTCTTAACTGTTCAGTTTAAATAAATAAAAACATTATGTGGGTAAATGAGACCTCTGTCTAAAAACAAACAAACAAATATACAAACAACAACATACCAGATGAGCCAGTTAGATGACTCAGTGGGTACAGGTGCTTGACACCAAGCCCGACAACCTGATTTGGAGCCCCAGGTCCCACATAGTAGGAGAGAACTGCCTTCAAGTTGTTCTCTGGTCTTAACACTAATAATATACTTGTGCCCACTCTCCCCCAAATAAATAAAATAAAAATCTAAAACTTCAGGTGATTCCAGTGCAGTGATGTGCAGATCTCATTCTGAATACACCCAAGAGACTAGAAAATTAGACCAAGTGTTGAGATCCAAATTAGAACTCTTCAAACAAAAACTCCCTAAAAAAAAAAAAAAAAAACTCCATAAAAATAAATTTAAAAACCAAAATAATTAGCTATCATTGTTATCACATTCCTTCCTTCCATTCTAGATAGTAAGATCAATGGCAAGCAAAAAAAAAAAAAAAAAAAAAAGATTATGTCTAAAGAGACTCCCTTGAAGGTAGAATGAACCAGTGGAAAGGAATAGAGAGCTTTTCTCCTGCAGAGTTTATGGAAACCGGAGACAGAGACTTGATCTACTGAGTCTTACAGTTTGGTTCTCATTGCAGATAAGCCATCATAACCAAAACTGATGTGGGGAGGAGAGGCTTTATTTGGCTGATAGCTAAGTCCACAACAAGGGAAATCGAGGCAGGAACTCCAACAGAAATCACGGAAGAATGCTGCTTACTGGCCTGCTCACTTACTTTTCTTATACATTTCAGGCCCTACTGTCTAAGGGATGGCACTACCCACAGTGGGCTGGAGCCACCTACATTAGCAATTAAGAAAATGTCCGCAGGCCAATCTGATGGAGGCAATTTCTCAATTGAGGTTCCCTCTGCCCAGGGGACTCCAGTTTGTGTCAAGTTGACAAAGCTAACCCGCATACTAAGATCTATTCAGTGTAGAACATTATGGTGCATACTCGATGACCTCAAGAGTGGAAGGGACTGCTATCCCAGTGAAGTGTTTTTGAGGAAACTAAAATATATTTCTTAAAAGGAATGTGGAAAATATATAAATACAATCCACTATATTCAGGAAGTAATAAATGGTTGGTATGGGCAAAAAGCACTGAGTGATCTCACCCAACATCAGTGGGTTCCATGGTGATGTGATGTACAATATTATTATTATTTAAGGTGTATTTCTTTTGTTTATGCTGCATTTGTTCAATAATATAAAGCTATGTTACTGTTCCTGTTTAAAACATCTGATGGTATAATAAAGAACTGAGAACAGAACAAGAATGTGGCACATTGCTGTGCCTTGCAGGCTGTCAATTGTTTAGTAATTATGTTTCCCTCAGATCTAAGCATGAATGCTTTTCTGGAAGTTGTTTTCCCCAACTACATCAAGGAAGTTGTGTCTTCTTGACCAAATGTGTCAATTTCTGTGTAGCTTTAAATATTAAATGTCCAAGAATATGTTAATCATAGTTGTAGACGGTTTTAAAGAAACATGTTCATTGGACTGCTATATAACTCTAAAAGTTACATGAATTTCACACAATCATTTTAGTGTTGATGCTGCCAACAGCCATTTGAAAATATTGGAGAGCACTTTTGATTCCACAAAGTGCTTTCCTGTGCCTCACTAGTAACTTACAACCACCTAGGAATCCTGAAGTCAGACTGTCTGGCTGCTAATCCAGCTGTCCACTGCTGCTGAGGGACATGAATGACAAGCAGCACAGGGAATGCTCAGTGACTAGCACATCTGTTTGCTCTCTTGTTGTGAGCCAGTCTTCCCCATACCCTCATTATGTTTATTATGATCAGAACAACCTTTAGGTATATCATTTTCTTGGAAGTGTGTCCAGATAGATATACAGAGCAGTGACCAATTTAAATATTGCTTCTACTAAGTATCACTTACTATATGGTATTGTTGGGATTATCTTGAGCATTTCTATGTTCCTATGTTGAACTTTCTATTTCTAAGTAAGTGGATGATTCTGTAAACAGAGGAAGGTTGTGTCATGGCCAGAATCCAGCCCATCATCTGATGGCTTCCTTGTTCTAGCTGTCATTCTTTCCATTTAATTACTCTCCCTTTGGCCTGTGGAGGATGCACAATTTCCCAGCAAGCTAACACAATCAGCGTTCGCTTACACTTTGGAAGCACTTCCTGTCTTGCTGTTTTTCCACTCCATATACAGACATGAGGAGTCCCTTACCCTACCTAGCTTCATGATTTTTCCAGACACATGCCACATAACTGCTAGCACTCACAGCAACAGTTGGTGTCCTTTCCCTTTTTTTGTCTGTGCTTCTGCCCAACAGGAGATAGAAGATATGAGAGAATCAGGAAGGTATGGGGCATAGTAATTACTTGAAGGAAACAACATTCCAAGTAGTACTGGGCAATCTAGAGGATTTATACAATTACATTTAATCTACACAGGAATCTGCATTAAATCGTAGCTTTAAGGAAACATATTTCTTTAAACCACAAGAGGGCTTTCATGTGATTACTTTTCTTCCAGTCTTACTGAAAGTTACACTGTTACTGTGAAGGAAGTTTCAACCAGACCCCAAGAGGCAAAAGAAGAAGCAGATTTCAGTGCAGATACTCAGGAAGGCTAGCAGGGAGCATAGAGGAAGACAAAGGCAAGAACGTCTAAGAACGAGCAGCACAGGAGGGGAAAGCTCTGACCCTCACATAGGCAGTGTGGCATGGACTCCCATATACATACACACACATACACACACTAAACATTTCAAAAAATCTTCAAAATATAATTAACCATCAAGAATTTGGTCACTGTATCCTATACCTCGTCCTTGGACCACAATAGGGTCTCAACATACATTCCCTGAATCAAATCAATGTCAGTCCTGCAACAGTATCTACTGTGTCCTGTGACTACTACAGACAATAGTGTCAAAACAGATCAAGGAAAGGCTCCCAACACTGGGTCCAGATGACAATTATCACCTTACAGTCGGGGTCTCTTCTTTTATTGAAAGGATAGATAAATAAAAATCAAGCAAAAAGAAAAATGTATATTCCTTATATGACCTTTATTGATTTTATATTACAAAAGTATTACATACTGATTGTATTACAGAAAAAAAAATAGAATGGGAGAAAATTTCCGGTAATTCTGTTTCCCAGAAGTTATCATCTCTTACAGTTGGTGCACAGTCTGTCCAGTCTTTTCCCTGTACATACACTGTTTTAAAATGAATTATCACATTGTCTATGCTGATTTAAAATATTATTTTCACTCAATACTACAGCACAAGTTGTTAGAAGATGGTCTAGCGTTAGAAATTAACTTTCAACATTTAGATAACTGCACCCTTTTCTATCTATAAACTATGTGGGTGATACAGATCTGTCACAAATTAAAAATATTTTTCTTTTGGATACATTTGTAATCAGAGAATGGCTAGGTGAAAGGTTATGAAAGCTGCTAAGTAAGGCCTTTAAATAGATCTTCTTACATGCCTTATAGAAAATGCTATGCTAACTCAAAGTTCCTTCAGCAAAGCATAAAAACCATCCCTGTGTCATCAGCAATAGACAGTCATTAAAATCTATGCTATTTAGAGGTAAAAATACAACTGTATTAATAAGCATTTCTTGTAGTCATTTGTATTTACTTAATCATAGTGCAACATGAAAAACGGGACTGTACTTTAATGTCTACCACAGTGAACAAAACCACACAGATTGACAGCTTTCATGAGCAAATTATTACCTCTTCATGCTCATTTCCTCATTTGTTCCATTGATTAGTGCTTTTCCCACAATGATAGAGTTCTAGGCACTAGGAACAAGTGAAGCAAACAGTCGGACAGCCCTGCTCTTGAGCTCACACTACTGTAAGGTAGGCAGGTATGTGATAGGCTACCCCAGTCCAGCATTGCCACCACTTTTCAAAGGACTCATGGTAGCTCAAGGTGGGCAGAAGGAAAGGATGTTTTTGTTTTTCAAAACAATTGGACCACAAAATAGGGATGGAAACCCATATGGTTATGAGAGGCATTAGACACACTGAGGATACCAGAGACCCAGAATGGTGTTGTGCCTTCTGGACACAGGCAACAGTGCCAATAAATCCATTCTTTATAAAGTTAGAACCCAAGTTATGCACTCTAAGAACAATCAGATACCCCTCATTCAACTGGTAGCAATCAGCTTTTTCTCAATTATTTCCTAATATAGACAAGTCAATATAACTATGCTATGACCAAATTTAAGACAAATTATCAGTAAACAGGGAGAATGACTCATTAACGGTCAAGTGGTCTACTACCAAGGAAGAAGCACTCACTCCAGGAAGCTTTCCTCTGCAGATTTTCTGCCTGGGTTATCTTGTGGTTAGCCTTTTTCAACAAAGTAGCATCATTAAAAAAACTATGACTTATTCAGCTCTGACATAACTTTAGAGTTCCAGGAGTTTCTTAGTGACCTAGTCTTTCTTCAAGTCATGAGACTCAATGGCTTCAGAGTCATTCCTCCCATTTACTGGAGCTTTACTCCAGTAGAACTCACGGCTTTACTGGAAGAGATAGGAGCTGGCATTACAGTGGCTCTATTCATCAGTCAGCATCATTGACTCATTTTAATCCACAAATCTGCAGAGCTTACTGTCCTCAAAATGCAGCATTAGACATTATGAGGGACTTTACAAACAAGATATGTTACCAGTGTGTACATCAGTTTTACCTGCCCCTGCCACAGGAGGACCCAAGTAACCTCAGTTATGACCATGAATGGGCAAAACAGAAGCCCAAGGCTCTCACTGTGTTACACCTTCCTTTCAGGTCTGCCCAGACAATTTTCTCTCCAGTTGCCTAAAACACATTCTTAAAACTTCAAGCTTCCCCTTCCTAAGTATTATGGGCTCTGAGAAGTCACAACTTCTGAACTAGTTTGCTGTTGACATTCAATTGGCAAGATCTCAGAACATACTGAGTGGGCTGTCTTTAGTCACAGAATTATTTCACTGTCTATTAAGATCATCCTGTACTCTACTTACATGCAGAGTCAGTGTCTGTTTAGTTCTGCCAACATTTCTGGCAAACTCTTGAGACAAGACACTTTATGTTAGAAACTGAAGACATGCTCCCCATTCTTAAGAATGGCAGGAAACATGTAAACATTTTGTGTAAGGGTTTGTTTGTTCACTCATGTCACTAAGCAATCTTATAAGTTACTAGCCATGAGCATAAGCAGATCTTTCAAGTAATTTGCAGCATTGGAGAGAATATAGTCACGTATATTCTCATTCACTCAATGACTACATTATGAGGTAACACAGTCCCTGCTTTCTAAGCTTTGTCCTCTTAAGGATCATAAACTACAAGAGTTTAGAAAAGGCATGGTGGTTCACATCTGTAATTCCCGCTCTCCAGAGGCAGAGGCAGAGCAGAAGCAGGACTGTTTTGAGTTTGAAGCCAGTGTGGACTACATAGTGAGTTCTAGGCATCTTAGTTCTAGGAGACTCTGTCTAAAACATACAAAACCAGAGTTTAGGAACTATTCACTTTTGTTCTATATTTTGGGAATGCAGCAAAGCCTTAGCTTTGAACTACTGACAGTCAATCACTGTTTTGTCTATCCCATACCTACTGGGTAGTTCTTACATTACTTTCTTTTAGAACAACTCTAGATAATGAATCTAAAACAAGGCTAACATATTCTATCATTCCAGAATATTCTCAGTGAGACCGAATTATTTCTAATCATATTCAGACCAAAACAATACCAGGTACTTTCAAGAATGGAATAGAAATTTCTAAATAGAAGTCTGGAATTTCCTGTTACTTTGTTTACAGTTGACATGTCAAGGTACAAATGAGCACACGGTGGTGTTTAAGACACACCAGTTAGGAAGCCAGCAGTCCTTTGCAAGTTCAGAGCTGGTGCACGTGGATGGAGAACAGAGCTTCCTGCTCCAGGCAGAACACTTTTAACTATTTAAAAAACAAAACAAAACAAAACCCAAACTGTACCTAGGTAAAATTTCTTTGAAAAAGTCTTGTTACTTATTTTTTAAAAGTGATTTACTTAAGAGAATCAATAAGACATTACTTTGTTTCATAAAATCCTTCCTGTGCAGTGGAAACTCATCCATTTTTAAAGATGACTATAGTAGTTAAAGCTTGTACACTTCATTCCAAGTACATTCTAGATCAGTGGCTCTCAATCTTCCTAATGCTGTGACCTTTTTAATAGTTCCTAATGTTGTGGTGACCCTCAACTATAAAATTACTTTTGTTGCTACTTCATAACAGTAATTTTGCTAGTTACCAATTGTAATGTAAATATCTGTTTTCTGATGGCCTTAGGTGAGCCCTGTGAAAGAGATGTCCAACCCCAAAGGAGTCTTGGTTACTTCTCTAGACTGATAATCTCATTTACTCATATTTAATCACCTCTTAAGAAACATTGGGGGAGGGATTGGGGAGGGATTTAGCTCAGTGGTAGAGCGCTTGCCTAGCAAGCGCAAGGCTCTAGGTTCGGTCCTCAGCTCTGGCAAAAAAACAAACAAACAAAAAACAGAAACATTGGACCATTATTACCTGCACTAACAGAGCAAATAATTGGCTGACATCTTTGGCATTAGAGACTAAGTTTCTCTTATATTACCAAATGCATCTGTATCTTGGTATATCAACTCTTTCACATGATTCCATATAACTGCTACCATTTATTGAACACATATCCAACAAATCTAACTGATGTTCGGTTCAGACAGCAGAATAGCTACTCTGCATGTTATTTGCCCTTTCAATAGTACTGATGTAAAAGGATGTTACAAAGATCCTCATGTACAAAAAAGTTCAAGAAGTAGCTTGTGGAAGGAAAGGTTCTAAAAGGAACCAGAATATCAGGTCCAGGTGTGAGGAAAAACTCTGGTAAAAAAAACTGGAAGAAAAGAGAGGGTACTTTTATTGCAGTTCTAGTTTAACTTAGCCTTCTCTGTCTAGTATGTCAGATAGGAACTATAAACAGACTAGACCTTCCACTCCATGGTTGCCAGTGGGTTTTTTTTTTTTTTAACTAAATGTCATTATAGGTAAAAATTAGAAGAAATGATAAGACAGATATGGATATCTCTATCTTCAGACATGTTGAAAGGAAAGCTTCCCAAGAAGAGAAGTGGGAGAACAGGTTTGTAAAATTGTGATGCTTTATATTTAGTTACTCAAACAGTATGGACTAATCTAAAGCCAGGCTCTGTGATGGGTACTTGCCAGCACCAAAGACATATGGGTCAAGATTTCTATTACTTAAGGGAAAAGATCTCACTACATTGGTGCAAACTTCATAGTGCTCTGAATGCTTGTACAACAAGTTATCTACATAGGGACTCCGGATGTGTTATTGCAGCTCCAACTTCTATTACAAGCTAAGCACAGTTATGAACTAAATTTGTTTTCTGAATAAATGTTTAATTAGCTCCAGATTGTGGTCCATTCATATGGTCAATCTTTTATCAAATATGAATATAACTATAGTAAATGATACTTGTATTTCCTTGGACTTTAAATGGAGATACAAAATCAGTCTTATTCAGGAAAAACACAGTGGATGGAAAACTTGACACTAAAGAAACAAATACATTCATTCATTAAGGTTGAATGTTTACAATATGCTTGCTCAGTTCAATTCACAATCAGCTTTTCACAATCCAGAAGCAGGCAAGCCTGCCCTCTAGTGCTAAAACTATCAAAATGAATCAGAAGGCAATGCCAGAAGAGAATTAACAGAATATTATTAAAATATAAAACTGTAATATTCAAAACAAAAAGCTTCGTTTAAAGAGTAAAATGGTACATCTTTTTAGTTCACATTTGATTATATACTTGGTAATTATTATCAATTTTTTAAAAATTTAATTATTTATTTTGGTTTTACCCGGCAGGGTTTCTTTGTGTATCTCTGGCTGTCTTGAAACTCATTCTGTAGACCAGGCTGCCCTTGAACTTACAGAGATCCTCCTGCCTCTGCTTCCTGGGTGCTGGGATTAAAGGCTGTGTGCTATCACAGCCCTGCCTATCAATCTTGCTTTAAAAGTCCCAGTACTTCATAACAATAGAGAAAGTGATGTGGCAAAAAATGCTAACATATCACCTGAAAAAAATTCACACAAAACTACTCTAAAATTCCACAAATCTTATCACTTCAGCTTTACTATCTGGTTATACTTAGCTTCTATGTGAATTCATCTATATCCTCACTTAACCAGGTACACATACTATCACTTTCAAATAGATCTGATGCACATTTTGGGATAACATTAAAATATACAACAGCTTACTGTATCATCCACCTGGACATCTAACAGGCATGTTTACACATATATTTCAAAACAGCTTTAACCTTTCATGCATGCTCCTCTGAGTCTTTCCATCTTAATAAATGGCTACTTCCTTTATGGGCCCCTAAAGTCCCAAACCTTGGAACCATTTTTTCTTCACACCCTACAGTTAGTCTATCAACACATGCTACACATCACAATAGATCTAGAATTGACCACTCCTATTGACTTTGGCTTTCAAGTAATTTTTTTTTAAATCGTACTTACTGTATTATCTTTGACGAGAACACCAACTGCTATCTCACTCAATGAAAGTCATCTTTAGACAAGACTAATGACTGATTAGTTACAATCAGGCACAACTGTTAGCCTCATCTCTCACCTCACTTTGTGCTGTTCTCATCAGTTGCACTCACCTGGCCTGAGACAAGCACACTACCAGCTCATGGCCTCAGTCCATGATATTCTTTATTCCTGGAATGCTCTGCTCCAAAATGCACTGTCCTCATTCATTTCCTCAGGTCTATTAAGTTTTGACACGAATTATGGTCTACTTAAAATAGCAACTCTGGGCCAGGGAAATAGCTCAGCAAGCAGGTAAAGGCGCTTGCTGACAGCTTGAGTACCTTAGTCTGAGCCCCAAGAACCAACTCCCACAAGTTGTGCCCTTATCTCCATGTCTGTTTCACAGGCGTGAGTGTGTGAGTGCAAACACACACACACACAACCCTTTAAAACAGTGACCCTACATTTACACACTCTCCAAACCCTTCCTCAGTTCATTTCCCAAAACAGCCTTATCACCATACATAGCCACGATTTCACATACCAATTAAAATGAAAAACAACATATAGATCACAGACTATGCATTCTATGTTCTGCTGTATACTCAGAGAAGTTCTTGATATAAAGCAGAAAGCTGAGATGTATTGACTTAATGATCTAGTCTAAGAATATAAACAAATACATGGTAGACTAAAAAAAGCAAATACTCTGGTAAAACTTTGCCAGAGAAAAATCATTTTTGTTTTTTCTTTGCCACTACCGAGGATTGAACCTAGGACCTCACACATTGCTCAAGCACTTTACCACTGAGCTATGTCCTCCTTCAGTAAGAAAATGAACTACTGAATCACTTTTTGTTCACATACCAAGATATACTTACTTAATATCTATTATGTGCTGTGAATTGGTGTCTACTTGAACTTCTTTACAATACTGATAAATACTACCAATATTATTTTACCGAAGAAACTGAAGATGAGAGTCAAGTAACTTGTCTAAAAGGAACAAGGTATTTCTGGGGGTGTCTTTCTATATGCTGTGAATATGTGTTGTTCCCAATAGTTAACAAAGAAGAGAAACCACTGTCCAAGGAGCAACATGCAATGGGATACAGGTAAAGCCACGGAACATATGGATACATAGATTATTAGTTATGGGTTAAGTTGAGTTATAAGAGCTAGTTAGCAAGAAGCCTGAGCCATAGGCTGAAGCAGCTGTATTTATTAGCCAATGAGAGTAACACATATTCACAGCATACAGAAAGACATCCCACAGCATGGTATTTTTGACAAAAGGAAAAACCCTGAGGTGCTCAGATGTTGCTTCTAGGACTTACAAGAACAGTATAGGTATTCCACTTACAATACTCAAAAAACTTCATTTGTAAGTCTGGTGAATTAGTAATTCTAAGTTTTAAATGACAAGCTATTTCAAGTATTATTTTCCCCTCTTTGCGTAGTTCAATTGTGACTGGCAGCAGTCATAGGAAAGGTAATTTTCTTTTGACCTTCCAAGTGCACTGAAGAGCTTTTATCCAGATCTATTTTCTATGTGGAAGTTAGAGTTAACTGGGACAGAGTTAGGAAAATACTATGTACTAATAGAGCAGAGACAACTGAAGACAGATACAGCAAATATGTGACTAGTCATTAAGACAGGTGTTGGGAAAACTGTAAGCAGCCTTAACAGTCAAAAGTCTCCACAATGTGCACTAAGCTTGGGGCAGAAACTAATTTTTCTAGTCTATAAAAGCTAACCAGAGGGCTGGAGAGATGGCTCAGAGGTTAAGAGCACTGACTGCTCTTCCAGAGGTCCTGAGTTCAATTCCCAGCAACCACATAGTGGCTCACAACCATCTGTAATGAGATCTGGCACCCTCTTCTGTATACATAATAAATAAATAAATCTTAAAAAAAAAAAAAAAAAAGCTAACCATAAAAGTTACATTGCTTTTGAGCTTCAAATCCATTAATAGAAAATGAGTCTTAGGTAATCTGTCTAGTTGTTACTAAGTAATAAAACTGTATTCATTGAGATATAAGATTCAGAGTATTTGGTAATTTGGACTAGCCTTTCCTCCTGTGCTTCATAAAAAGGATCCTGCCTCTGATGCTCCCTGTGGTGTTTTCCAGTATCATGCAAGAAATGACATTCCTCGAGAGAATTCCTCTCCAGGAGAAACAAACTTTTCTTCAACAATAGGATTATTATTCCTTTGCTTTTTCTTTGAGTTACATTATCAAAAAGCCTCCACTTTCTTAGACACCTGGGAAGAACGTGAAAGCTATGCATCAAAACTTTAGGCTACAGGAACCTTACAAGACAGAACAAGATTTTACTTTGTTATAACTTACTATCCTGATAGTATTTGCAAAAATCAGAAAGTGAACACATTATTCAGGAAGTCTTAACACTTGCTCCTGCAAATTCCATATTTGTTCACACTTTCCAAGTTTTGCGAAAAAGTGAAACGGTCACTAGCAAAATATTTTGTGTGTCTTTAAGCTGAGCAACTTTACATGCCTTAAAATTCAGTTACCTCAGAAAGCCACTCCTACCCCAGCTCACAACCTACTCACTCAAACTGATGGCACTCAGTACTGTTTGAACAGTTTGGTTTGCTAGTGAAAACCATTTGTACTTAAAAGACTCCCAAGGGTCATCTAACACAACACCCCCACGGGACATTTCCATTCCATTGAAAACTAATCTAGACTAGTTCAGAGTAAAAACATATCAATAAAACCTATACATTTGTTATAAATTTAAAAAAAGTGGGGGACTGTCAAAAAAATTACTAAGTCAGGCCAGATGTTGTGGTTAATGCCTGTAATCGAGCTATTCAGGAGGTTGAGGCCAGAGGATTCTGAGTCAGAATCAGCCTGGGATACAGAATGAGACTCGGCGTCTTGAGAACCCAAAAGCATGTCAAGAATTTCATCAGCAGCACTTAAAGAAGCCATACCTAGCCTGTAAGAGACAAACACTGATCAGCTAAGTATATAACACCCCACTGCTTTGCCACACACTGGATTTGAATATCTGGCAATGCTTTATTTATTAAAAATGACCCAAAAGGCTATGGAGACCAACTCTCTGTCCTTTCTGCTAAAATGCCACACCTGGCTCTACTTCTGTGTGAACATTTTATGAGAAAGTCAATTCCACATTATAAAGCACCACAGGTATTTCATTCCACATAATGTAATAAATCTGAACATTTAATAATAGAATTCCTGGGAAGGCACTTCAGTTTTAAAAAGGAGGCACATTTATAAACTGCAGGCTCCTTACTACTGTCTTCATCACTTAAAATCTTGACATTTCACAATGACAAACTGTTCATAAATAAAGAATGGCACGGGACACTACTCCCACCCCAACAAATGAATCTGGGTAAACTTACTTGCCTTTCAAGTAGGTGAATGTTAAAAATTTGAGAGATGAGAAATACATAAAGCAAGAGTAAATTAGATGACCTAACTAGATGATGGATTTAAGAAAAAAAGAAATCGGTGAATTTAAACTTAATTTCCAGATTAAAAACACTTTAAAGAAACATATAAGCTCTTATATGCTTTGTTGCTTCCTAAACTCTTCAATAAGATTGTAGTAGTATTTTATTTAAACAATACAGATGATAGAGAGCATTTGTCCAGCTTATATCCTGGAAACTTGTAAGAATTCACTTACATAGATTTGGAACTTAAAGAAAATAGGATAATATTCTCCAAGTTTATAAGTTGTACCTTCTAATAAAATTAATTACAATAAAATTACAAACTCAGGGGCTGGAGAGATGGCTCAGTGTTAAGAGCAGTGGCTGCTCTTGCAGATGAGCCAGATTCTGTTCCTAGCACCTACATAGCTCTGCTCACAATCATTTTCAACTCCAGTTCCAGGGAATCTGATGTCCTCTTCTGAACTCCATGGACACCAGGCACATGTGGTACAGACATACATGCAGGCAAAACATTCATCACATAAAATGAAATAATCTATTTTTTAAATAAATTATAAATCAAAAGGTCTAGACTGGGTAAATATATAGCTCAGTGGTAGAGCACTTGCCTAGCATATATGTATGACTCCCCTAGTTCAGTGCCAAGTAACCATGCCCCCACTGATAAAAAAAGTATAAAACTGTACATGTTTTCTTATGAATTTTGTTTTAAAATATCATTTGTGATGTTAAATAACACTGTTGGCATGCTAAGTTTTTTTTTAATACAACCAATTTCATACCTAAGATGAATAATCCAGGAAAATAACCCATATCCAAAAGACTTTAGTTATTTCTCACTGCTCTGTCAGTGTTTTACACAGATAGGCAAAATAATCTTATTAATAAGGCAAGTAGAATACTAGCAATTATGGTCTTCTTGCTTGTCAATCAAAAGGCAAATAAAGTCTTCAGAATGATATTTTCCCTTAAGAAATCAGTACTAAGAATCACCCATTGAACAAATTCACCTTAAAAAAAAAAAAAAAAAAAAAATCCAGGCTGGAGAGATGGCTCAGAGGTTAAAAGCACTTACTCCTCTTCCAGAGGTCCTGAGTTCAATTCCCAGCAACCACATGGTGGCTCACAACCATCTATGAGATCCGCTGCCCTCTTCTTGCCTATAGGCATACATGTAGGCAGAAGGCAGAACACTGTATACATAATAAATAAATAAATCTTTAAAAAAAATCCCAAAAACCTTTACTGTAAATTCCAATTGAAATTGTCTTAAGTGGAGGGGAGGGTGTATCTACTTCTTTCTACTCATACAATGGCACCATAAGTACTACTCAAGTTGGAGCTTGTGTGTGAATAGTTTCACACAGCTAGAACAATAGGCAATCTGAAAAGCAATGCACAGACAGGCCTGGTGCTAATCTAAAATATGCCTTCCACATAAATTATACAAGGTTGCCCCAACTTTTCTGCTGGTAGTCTAAAACTTGGATAAATAGTAACTATGTGACTGTAAATGTAAACTGCTTCACTGGGGCTAGGGGTGCAGCTCAGGGCAGAGGCTCACGTTGGCAAGGTCCTGGGTTTAACCCTCATACAAGGGAACAAAGTAAATGGCTTCATCAGGTGTACAATGACACCAAATCACCCATGCTTCCTTACTGTTTATCTTATCTTCTTCTCCAGTTTGTATCATAGCCCAGTCTACAACACTGAAACTCAAGTAATCTGAAGGCTTCATGACTAAAAACATGCTCATTACTAAACAATCATGAGAAAGAATACAACTTCAATATTGGTCCTAAAACTTCCTGTAAGGATGTCTGATCTTGTTCTTGCAAGTAAGAGCTTTGTAACTTAAGAGAAATAGAGAAAACTTTCAATTTACATTAAGAATGCTGATTGAAAACACTTAATGGTAAGAAAATAAGACAACTTGGACATAATCTTTCCAACCCTACGCTCTTTAGAGAAGGCTTGCACATAAAACAGCTTTTATGGAAACCCACACTATTAGCTGCTATCAGAAAACAGTATCCCTCAGGACTGTGCTTTCCAATTATGCAAAGAGGAACATAAGCAGCCACACCATTGACAGGCTACACTTCCAAATATTTAGATTGTTGAAAGCCTTTAAAGTTCTACAAACTCGTGGTGATTTTAGAGCTTCAAAAGTTAAAGAAATAAAATTTACCAAAATAAGTACCACTGACACCCAATGGACATCTTCACTTTAAGGCCTTTGTCACAAATCTGAATCTTTATTGTTCTGAAATAAATGTTAAAAACATAACTTGAAACAAAAATGTCAATATTCAGTCTCAGAAGACGTGTGGCTCAGTGCCCATCACATGTAACAACAAAACTTCCTTTAAAAAAAGGAAAAGTACTATGAGAAGTCCTTCGTGAGTGAAAATGCACCTGTCTGTCCTCCCTTCTGCATCTTCTTCACAACAGTTCTTGCTATGATGTTTGGCGGATTTTTTGCCACTCAACAAATTCATCAAGAAGAACAGGCCCTAGAAAGAAGAAGTAAGTTTTGTTATAATTCAGTGAACTCATCCCTCTAAAAGGCTCTGAGGTGGCAAGGGCCCACCTGACCTGTCCTTCATCTACTGCTTTCTGTTTGTGTTTTTTCCCCCAGGGTTATTTCCTTCTCAAGTAGTGTTTCATGAACTCCCCTGTAACTGAAACAAAACTAACCTTTTCCCACAGCACTGGCATTTAAATAAACACTCAGAAAACATGTTTCTCCTATATCAAGAAGTATGAGCACTTGTTAAGGGGGAGTGGCCACATAAGACTGACTTTACTCTAAAAATAAAACAGAGTAAAAAGAACAGCATAAAGCAAATGCCTACTACCTAGCTAACCACTATTCTAAAAAATAAATTTTAGAATGTAGAGGTTCCAAATGTTTACCAACAGAAGCCAAGTGGGCAATTTAAATGAGATTTCAGTATTTGTGATGTATGGAATTCAGTATTTCAAAATGTATGGAAAGTATGACCACGAAGATATATGCTTTTCTTGTTTTTCTCAAAACATAAAACCTCTGGGTGTTCTTTTCTCTCTTGCTTTTAGCAGACCATACAAAAACAGCCGGGCAGGCAAAGCAGTAAATGGCAATGTTGGAATACTGTGTGGACTGCCAAACTGGAGAGCAAGTTCAACACAAGCCACTACTTGGTTCCAACCTCTGAAACCTACAAAGGAATACAGGTGCAATGTGTCAGATTTTCGGATAGTTCAAATAAATTTACAAGTTTATTTTTATAACAAACCTCTCAGTTTTAAATGTTGGCTCAACACACACAGATATACACATCTGCAGCTCTTGGGCTGTTAGCCTACTGTAGAAAACGATTATTTCTTTAAACAAGAATTAAACTCTATGCGATCCTATAGGGAAAGAATACTATGCAGGCTGTCTCTTTGGTACCTTGTTTCTTTTGTGTCACAGTGTTTTACTGTCATTTTTGTTATAAAGCAAAGCACCATTCCACGGACACTGAGACACTATAGTACTCCAAATGATGGTAGAGACTTAAAGTTTAAGAGTTCTACAGAATTAACTGGGCTTATTTGTTGTGCCTTTGTCCTTTTAAATGCATGAGTGAAATTTTTCTTCCACTGAAAAGGCAAGTACAAAGTAAAATTTTAGCTTCTAGGTTGAGAAATGATCATTTAGCTGTAATGTCTAGTCACTGAAGAATCAGCGTTTTTATTCACTAGCATTGATTTTATAACATTGCTGAATCTAGACTCAGCCTCCCCCAAATCCTGATTAAATAACTAGTTATGGTTACACTAGTTCAAACTTTCGGTTAAAGTCTCAGAATACATTAACTCGTTTAACATTTTTAGGAATTTTATTTTCATAGGAATGCATGATATACTTACAAGCACCATCTTCATCGTAGTTACTAAGATCGGCATGAACTGTTCTGCTGAATTCTAATACATTGTACCACTGATCTTTGTTCATAACACGATACTTTGATTGCTGTGGAAAATGATATAAAAATTTGGACTACAGAACCAACATTCTTATTGGGGCTTGATTTTAGTGACTCTATCCATTTATTTGGCCTTTTCTAAAATATTTCTTCCTTTCTTAATTACTTGCTGTTCTGGTAATTAGTTATCATGTATTTTCTTTTCTGAAAGGCAGCAAGACTGAGATTTACGTATGTGTACACACCCATGTGGCTCTCAGCTAGAACCTATCCACACATAGTTGATCTGTGTGGTTTCCACTATACAGAACTTGTGTGTATAAGCTACATTTTGAAGAAGCCATCTAGAGCAGTAGTAGGAACAATATGAGCTTGGATCCAAATTGCAATGTGGACACTCAGTTAAGTGCTCTTGGGAAAGCTACTTCTGTGGCAGAGAGCTTGGTGGGCAGGTACTCAGGGTTCCATCTCCAGCAGTACAATTAGGTATGGTGACACACACCTGTGATTCCCACTTGGGCAGCAAAGGCAGGATGATCTTGAGTTCAAGGATGGCCTGGGCTATCTAGCAAGACTCTGTCAATGTCCCTTCAAAACACAAACCAGGGCTGGAGAGATGGCTCAGCCATTAAAGGCTAGGCTCACAACCAAAAACACAAACCATCTCCCTCCCAAACACCACCAGCACCACCAACAAAAATAAAAACCCAATTGTAAGCTAACCCCATTATCCATTTCCTCAGCTGCTAATGATAATTGATAAAGCTTGCTTGAACATATCTCATTCTTTTCAGAGCCCCACAGAAATTAATATTTTTGTATTTAGCTGAATGTATTTTTGATCAACTAAGAGGAGGAAGATATGTATCATTATCAAAAATAACAACTTCACTGGCCAAAAAATTTATCAATGTACAAAACTCATTTACCCAGGCTTTAAATAAAATTGCTCTGGAAAAGTTATCCTGACAAGTAAACAGCATGATGCTATTTCCAATAGAAAACGCAGCTCTATTTAAGAAATGGTTAGAAATATGCCCTCAGAGGTTTAAAAGTAAACAAAATCAGACAAAACAATTAGGGAAAAGCAAGCATCTTAGAGCTAGCTGGAGCTCACAGGTACGGTACAACTCTTTTATTCTATAATCAGCACATGCTGCACAGTCAGCAGTGTAGTGGATGACTGTTACAGCCATGCTCATATCTGTGGATGTAAAATATTAACACATCATTTCTTAATATTGAGTCCAATTAGAAAAGAAAAGGTTTATTAGTAAAGTAAGTTCTACCTAAGACTAGGGGGATGGGGAGTGGGAATAGGGTAGAAATTGGTTTAGAAGCTTGAGATTTATGTACTAGCATCAATTTTCTCTCACCAAAACCTCAAGAAATTAAGTTTATAAAAAATGCCTATGCTAAAATATTTTTTCCTGAGGCTCCTTCTAGGTAGAATGAAAATCCCTTAAAATTGTTTTAATGTGGTATAAGAGATGGTATCCAAAGTGTGACAAATGCAAAGCATGTATTACACTCCAGTTCCCAAGTATCTTATGTACAGAGTATATAAACAACACAAATTTACGTCTAAAGCTGACAATAAATATACACATTTGAGCAGATATCTTAAATTACTTATGTAGAATTTTTAAAGTACAGAATTTGTCCTTTAAAAATGTATTTTCAAACACTTAAAAATGCCTATACATACCTCCAGGTACTGGTAAAATACTGAAAAGAGTGGCCACGTTCTCCCAAGCAGCAGTGCTAACATAGACTTAGCAGTATCAATATCAAGGCTTCTCTGATCTTTATCCTACAATATTAGTGAAAAAACGTAAGTATGCCCATAAAATGAAAACACTTAGGACAGTAAGGGGAAGCTGTACCTACCCTTGCAAAATCAAAGGCGTATCTGTAGATATTCTTAAACGATGAGATGTCATTCAGCTGGGAGCGCAGAAAATCAAATCTGCTCTGTAACTTTTCTGTGCAGTCACACCTTAAAGACAGAGGACATTGCAATAACTCCTTCAAGAAAAATAAACATCTCAATCAAAACTTCCAAGCAAATCACAAAAATGTCTTGGTGTGAGGGGAGAATGCCTGTCTAGTGGGCTCCAGACCCCATTTTCCATCCGAGTACTGCCTCTTCTCCAAGGGCTGAGCAAATGATAATCAGGTTGCTGCCACATTTCTTTAAAAAGTTTTTAGACGTTGGCTTGGTAAAAAAGATCAGCCACGAGTAGTCTTAAAAGTTTAGGATACCAGAGAGGAAATTAATATATTAACTGACATAATCACAAATCCAGATCCCCATAGTTCTGGTCAACAAAGTTGAGTCCAATTATCAAAGCACCCAACTGAAGGTGCACATGCAGAGCTACAAACAAGTTGCCTCTATTATTTCTAAAGATGAAGACAGTAAGCAGAAACACTTCAATCAATGAAATGAAAGTCTTGCTGGTTTTCTGATGCTGTTAAGGTCCACTACCAGGTTTTCTGGTCAATTCCAAGCACTCCAGGTGTTTTCATTTACCATTCTCAAAGTCACAGCTATACTTCAGCATACTTATTTCCTCTATTGGAAAGGATGAACTCAAACTTGCCATCTATGTGAGACCACCTGACTTCCCTTGATTAAACAGGGTATATCATCTACTGTAACCACAGTATTCCATTCAAACTGAATTTCAGAATCCACAATGTGACACAGACACTTGGTCTTCTAAAATTTAAATCAAGATTTTTCATTATCTCAAGTCAGCAATGTGAGGGGTCTATGTGATATGGGTCACTCTATTAAATTAAATCTTTAGAATCTATAAAAAGCCATCTTTGTTACCTGCTTGACACACTGATAAGACATTTTAAAAAACACTCCTTGCTAGCTTTGATAGCAACCTTATAGCATCAGAAAACGAACTGAGGATTATTTAGGAACTATTCTGCGAATACTTATTAAATACTGCAATTAGCATTTGTCCAAACTAGATAAAAGATAGACTTGTAACTACTTAACATTCAAATTTTGGCCATTCAAATTTTCTGTTTCTTTGTAACCTATTTTTACTATTTTAAATTTTTCTGATAATTCTATTACTTGCATAAAACCTGATTCAAGAGGACATTATAAGGATGGGAGATGAGAATATGCATTATATACATGTATGACATTGTCAAAGAACAATTTTTTTTTTTGTTTTGTTTTGTTTGTTTTTTGAGACAGGGGTTCTCTGTAGCTTTGATGCCTGTCCTGGACTAGCTCTGTAGACCAGGCTGGCCTCAAATTCACAGAGATCCACCTGCCTTTGCCTCCTGAGTACTGGGATTACAGGTGTGCACCACTATCGCCCAGCCTCAAAAAACAATTTTAAGTAATAAAAAAATCTGATGTTGATTAAAATTATGTATGATATTTTTAACCTATACTAGTATCATTTTTTTTTAACTTTGAGTTGTTTTCTTGCCCAATATTGCCAGAATTTAAGTCATTCTGTATATCATTTGAGACTGCTGATTTCCTTTTTTGTGCAATTTCCTTCTATGTGACCACAAATTTTGTTAAGAATTTATTGCTTCTATTACACAATTCTGAGTGATAATTTTTGAAAGATGTGTTTCAGGAGTGTTAGGGATAAACTTCCTAAAACAGGTTTAAGAGAGAATAAGAAAAGACCTGAAGAAAATGAATACAAAGTCTTTCAATGGGTTTGGGCCTGAGTGGCTACAGGAGGGGCAGTAACCCAAACGGGATGAGAGAACAGTGGGTCCTGAAACTTTCATACGAAAAATGTACTACCAATTTCAGCAATATTCAGGAGTGGATGCCAATGGGGACTGAGAGCATAATATGGCCAGCTTTGGCAAGCATTAACATAAGCCTAGGAACTGCAGCCATGCGGTTGGATTCTCCAGAAGGTAATGTATGGTAACTGCTTTCTCAAGTATGTTTGAGAACGTGTCACCCAGACACCTTGGAGATTAAGGATAACCCTGAAGGTCACTGACCTCCATTTATTAACAGTAGCATGCCAGCTAAGCATTTTCATTTTCACAATCCTATTCAAGCTGTAGTAGTACCTACTTCTCAGGAGTGGCTCTGTGCAACGTTTTTTGGCCTCCTGAAATTCATTTAGACCCCTTTGAAGATACCTTAAAATTTGTGAGCCTGAATGTAGCCATTATGAGACCATTAGTTCTGTTCCTTGTGAGATGCCTGTTTTTTCTTTATGGTTCTTAGTTCTTTTGCAGAGCTGCCAGCTTAAGTCATGCTAGGATCAAGAAAAATGGGCCTCAACGGTTCATATTCCTGGAGTTGTGTCCATGCCAGTGGATGCCCACACGCTACAGAAGAGAATTTGACATCGCCGTTGCATTTGTTGCTGTTATAACAGTGACGACCACTGCTACTACTGTTTCTGGGATTATCATTTCATAATTGGTTACTACAGCTAGCACAGTGGAGACCCTGGCAGCAAAAGTAGCTACCACAGTTAATCTTTCCTTCTATTGGGCATGACAAATTTAGATCAATAGTTATATCCATCTCGATTGGCTTTGAAAGTTATAAATATACAAACTCAAGTTCCACTTGCTTTTGGGATACCATCTTACAAGGACTCCAATTTGCAGTAAGGCTCATTAAGGAAGGGAATGGCTCAGTTGCCTTTAGCCTACGGGCTATGGGTGGGTTAGGACTTCTGTTGGTCTTTTCTGTGTCGAACACACAGATTACAAGCCCAGCGCCACTTTGAGATCTTTGGCAACAGTTAACTCTGCAGCTCCCACAAGATTGAGCTTGTATGATAATGAGATTTCAGAGATGGGTAATGCCTGGGGGGCGCTCACCAACTTAAAACAGAGGGCCTGTGTGGCTCGGACAGGTGTCTCCATGATGGGTAAGGTGACCTGCTGACGTCCCACAAACCTAAGTCAGAAGCTCATTTTTTAGTAAAAAGGGGGGAACCTGTAGGGCCCTGGCCCCCGTTTTGGCTAAGTGTTGCCTTGCTTGCTGACCTTGACCTTGATATCCTCCCTATGCTAATTCCCTGCAGGGTTCCACCCTCCTGAATGCTTAAGGGAAGTTCCTTGTCTGTATATCCTGCATATTGGGCGTTAACAGCTTAGATGCAAGATTGTAAAACATTGGAAGAGAACTTCTGCCCTCTGGGGTTCTCCCACTGTGCTGTAAACCTGTATTTAAGACCTCCCCCCTCCTTCAATAAATGGCATTTGGCATTCAAAAAAAAAAAAAAAAAGGAAAGGTGGTACATATACACAATGGAGTACTACTCAGCAGAGAAAACAATGACAGCATGAAATTTGTAGGCAAATGGATGGAATGTGGAAATATCATCCTGAGTGAGGTAACCCAAACCCAGAAGGACAAACATGGTATGTAGGTATGTGCTCACTCGTAAGTGGATTCTAGATATAAAGCAAAGAACAATCAGACTGCAACCCACAGAACCAAGGAGGCTACATAACTGGGGGGACCCTAGGATGACTGTGGTTTATAATAAGTTTTGGTTTTACTCAATTACTGGGCAAGCTTCAATGAAACATTTCACTATTAGGATAAGAATTTATACTGTATCAAGCTGATAATAGAAAAATAAATTAATAAAAAATGGAAAAAATGTACTACCAATTTCAGCAACATTGAGGAGTGCATTTCTCTTTCTCTCTGCTGCTAAGTATAACACACATGGATCATATAAAATGCAAGACGATTCTGAATGAAGGCAGGTGTGGTGGCACACACATATGTAATCCATTATCTGAGAAGCTGAGGCAGGAGGATTCTAAGTTCAAGGCCAGTCTAGGCGTATTGTAGCAAGATCTTAAATTCTGAAAGAGAAAGCCTTCAAAGAATGACGTATAGTGGGAAGCCCCATTCAGGTTTTTTTTTTTTTTTTTGCCTCAGATATCCTTGAGGCTACAGATAACAGCAAGTTGAATGTGGTGGCAAATGCCTATTAATCTCAGCTCTGTGGAGACAGAGGAAAAAACAGAATCACTGGGGCTAGGAAAGACAGATGACAGTTCAGTGAATACAGTGCTTGTCACATAAGCTTGAGGACAAAAGTGCCAAATATTGAGCTCCATTTTCAACTGAGGGATCCTGCCTTAGAGTGGAGAGTAACTGAAGATGACATATAGGCTTTCACACAGATAAGCACACACATGTATGTGCAACTGCTCACATGTGCCCACACATATATACATACCACACATACAGAGAGACAGGAGAAAAGGAAAAGAAACCCAAATACTACTGGTCTAAAAAAGACAACAATGACTCCTAATGACATTCTGCTATACTCATAGATCAGTGCCCAGAGACTCATAATCAGACATGTGACACATAGGGAGAGACCTTGAAACACACAACTCTAAATTGGATGTCTCCATTAGATCCCACTCCTCAGAGCTCAAGGAATACCACAGAAGAGGAGGCAGAAAGAGGATATAAGAGCCAGAAGGGACGGAGGACACCAGGAGAACAAGGCCCTCTAAAACAACTGAGCAGAGCTCGTATGAACTCACAGAGCCTGAAGCAGCATGAACAGGGCCTGCATGGGTCTGCACCAGATTTTTGTTTTCTCTTATTATATTCTACTTTGTTAAAAAAACTAAACAATTTTCTCTGTGGGAAAAAAAGATGGGGGATTACAGCTTAGTGATCCAAAGCTTGCCTAGCAATGCCCCAGGTTCAAGAAGACTAAGAAAGGAGTAGCCTGTGAAGACAGAAGGCTCTAACTGTGAACACTATTTCAGTATCAACAAATACAGCGGTCCAGCTCCTGGCAATGGCAGTGGAGACTGAACTAGTATCCTAACATGTCCATGTTCAGCAGAACACAGTGAGAATGATCCCTCAAATCCTACAGTATCACAGGAGCTACACAAGAAAGTGGACTTGTTCTCACTCTAGGGAGTAATAAGCAGCAAAGCTTCCTCTGCTCAGGGATGCTGTCAAGTTTACTTGATGATGAGTTAAGGTCTTCACCATTACTCAGTAGTAACAAGGACACAACCCCAATTGGGTCAGTGACAATGTGAGGAACAGTAACAAGGCACTCCTACCAGTTCTTGACAATGTGTCAGGATGCTGGGCTGGGCCTAAACTCTTACTCCTGATCAGGAATAACACAACACATTCCCCCATTGAGTGTAGAATGGAAGCTTTAATTTCTCCCTATACCTGCCAATACACAGCAGATCCTCGCCTACTGGAGTGGTGGTACAATACACTAATTATAAAACAAAAGGATTATTGAGTAAGAAACAGGGTCCATGGCATAATAGCCAGATTGTCCAAGTTTCAAAAGAAAGATCTCTTAACAAGACAAGAAGGCAGATTTCAAAAGGAATGTTTTAAAGCAGCTATCATACATGCTTCAAAGGTTATTGTTAACTTACTAAAACAAATAACAGAAAACACTACAAAAAAGGAAAGAAATCTATGAAAAGAAATGTAAGGTGTAATGAACAAAGTGAAAATGTTTGGACTACAAAATATGTCCTCACATTTCCATAACATAACATGTGTTCTAAACAGACCAATTAGAAGGTATATATAGCCTGGGTTCAAAACCAAAGAAATAACAACAACAACAACAACAACAACAACAAAGCACAGTACAACTAGATAGATACACTGTTTTGAACAAAGTTCAAAAACCAATACAAGTATGCTTCAAAAGCAAAAGACCGGTGCTGGGGGTGGGGTGTAAAGGGTGAATATGATTATGAAAATATCATAGTGAAACCCATTATTTTATATGATAAATTTAGAAAATTTAAAAATGACAAAATAAAAGATTTGAAAATGACCTGTCACAGAAAACAGCCAAAAGAAAGCAATAGTGACTGTATTTGTATCAACTAATGAAACCTCAAAGCAAAGAAAATGATCAGAACAGAGAGGATAATTGTATAATGTTAAAATGTCAACCAATCAAGACATAGCAATCCTAAACTATCCAATATGTACCAAAGAACAAAGCTGCAAAATACATGATGAAGAAAAAATGACAAGGCTTTGCACTGTGTGTGTTAATTGTATAGTACCTAGAGCTGTATGTACAACAAAAAAGCCCAGGCAATCGAGTGCCCATTTAATGAGTTTGTCATCAGTCCCTATCTGGGAGTAATTTAATGTGATTCCTGCTCTACTCAGGTCTTAAAACATGTCATGTTATTAATATGCATGATAGGTTATTAGTCAGATCTTAGAGGACCAGGAATATGATATAGGTGTCCTCGCAATAGAGGCTAACTAGACACCAGATGTATAAATCCTGACACAGTGATCCCTCTCATCATTTCTGGCCTTGGATTATTTTCTGTAATTTATAGTTGAGTTACAGTATGCCTTTTCAAAATAAGTCCTAGTGTCCATAATGGTCTAATGTAGATCTTAAGCAGAGAAAGAAGATAAAAATCACGAAATGGGTTTCCCCCTTATTTATTTTTATATGTGTATGGGTATTTCATGTCCTTGTATGCCTGTGTTCGTATATGCCAAGAGTCTGAAGAGGTCAGAGTTACAGACTGTTGTGAGCCACCACCCACTGTTGTGGGTGCTGAGAACTGAATCCAGGTCCTCTAAAAGAATAGCCAGCTCTTAACTGCTGAGCCACTTCTCTAGCCCCTATTTATCTTTATTAAGGTGAGGATGGAGCCAAAAGCTGTGTATTTATTACCAATATTATAAGCATATGAACAGAACTAGCAAAACCAGTAACTACATTCAGGCAAGTATCAACACTATATAATTCCCACATAAACTCAGCAGTTCAGATGGTGGTTTGAATGAGCACAGAATGGGCTTCAATTTCAACATAAGGATTTGGGCAAAAAATACTTCAAGAAAGTCTTTTAAACAAGAAGAAAGTTTATTTATGTAGATCTAAGTGAGGCTCTCTTCCTAATGTGTGAATCCCAATGAGTATGCTGTGGCATGCTGACATATAACAGACTTTCTCTGCAGCACCAACTAGATAAATACTGTCTACCTCTCAATTGTCAGACTGACTGGGAAGAACAGAGAGGAATGTTAATGGCAATCAGAAGTTGGCCTCAACTCCAAATGAGTGAGAGTTGCACACCACACTCATTACACCACTGCATTTACACCATTCTCAGCCTACAAAAACCAAACAAACAAAAAACAAGCAAATGTTCCCTATTCCTCCCTTTCTTAAGATTAAATCATCCAGGCGTGATGGCACATGCCTTTAATCCCAGCACTTGGGAGGCAGAGGCAGGCAGATTTGTTTGAGTTCAAGGCCAAGCCTGGTCTACAAAGCAAGTTCCAGGACAGCAAGGGAAACCCTGTTTTGAAGAACAGAACACAAAAGAAGAATCAAACAAGCCCTTTCCCCTTTAATCTTCAAAGTCCAAGTCTCAAGATGAAGTCCAGAAAATGTGCACCACGGCCCTTTCTGAAAGAAAATGTGCCACTACAACGTTGTACCACTACTACAACTCTTACAGTCACTGTTATGACCACTGTCACCTTTAGGTGGCTGGCACTGTTACTGTTAGTTACTACCACTGCTTTTCACTATAATGAGCGAGTACAACTCCTTCCAAAGTCTTTAACCAGTTTTCTCCACCAGCATGATATGTAACCTGTATGCCAACACCAAACTTCTAGCTTGCAGATGTGGGAGAAGTTCTCCACCCAGTTTAACATGCTAGAGGAAAAACTTACAAGTATCTTTAGAACTATGATCTTTAGATTGAGAAAAATAAAAGTCTGCCCACACCACAATGGGAACTGTGGGGTAAAGTAAAGTACAGCACATCTCAACAAGGTCAGGTTCAGCTTCCATCAATTCTCAGACCCTAAAACACCAAGAACACTCACTTAAAACACTACTGCAAAATTCTTGTGTGATTCCTAAGCCCAAAAAGCTGATTATTTTCCAACATTTCGAAAACATGGTTTTAAATTTCCTCATGTCAGATAAAGTACCAACTAATGTAACAATATTATTTCCCATAGCTGGCAATGTTACAGACCTTATGACTCTAACAATTAGATACCGCCCCCCCCCCCCCCCCCCCAGCTGAGGACCGAACCCAGGGGCTTGCGCTTGCTAGGCAAGCACTCTACCACTGAGCTAAATCCCCAACCCAGATTACCTCTTTCAAACCCTATGAAACATAAAAATAGCCAATCTATGTTCAATTATTTCATACAAATGGAAAGTCATTTGCAGACATCTATAAGGACAACCTCAAGACAAATGTTTTTTTTTTTTAAAAAAAAAGGATTCCAAAAATTGTGAATCATTACACAAAATAGATAATTGTGATTATTTTAGTTCAATATTCTTGACCTGCATGTATGTTGTAACTAGTGGATTGTTCTTTAGTGGCACTCTACTCAAGATTTCTATGAATTAAAAAAGTAAGTTGAAACCATTCAATTGACAATTAACTTGATGATTTGAAGACCATGAAATTCTTAGGTTAAATTCTAAGACAACATCACAGGAAAGAGACTAAAATGTTTTATATTATGTTAAACCAAATACATTAACATCTATCCATTTTTATACTAAGGTACATTAGTTGCATCTCAGATCTTAAATTTCAAGTAACAAACTATCTCCTCACTACAAGTTTATCATAAGACTAAAGAGGCAATAAACTTGGCCAATTGGGGAAGAAACCATGTACTCTGCATGGCAGTCAGAATCACTGAGAAGGGAAACAGCCTTTCTCCAGGGAAATTTAAGACTATGTTATTCTATCAGAAGGTCAAGGGGATAATACCTGAGACACACTTCTGGTGTTGTTTGAATAGTCTGTGAGCTTTCTGTAGGAGAATGACAACAGAAACAAACCATGCTCATGGGTTAATCGAATCCTATGCTTGTACTTAAAATTATTTTTATCATTAATAAGCCATATTAGACCTGGTAATATTAATAAGCCAGACGAAGCTTCACAAAAATGAGTTTATATTTTTTATATAATTCTATTTCTACATAATCATTTTATTAAAAACTAAACGGTTAGAAATAGTCTAAAGAATCATACAATTATGGCATGACAGAATTCACTCTTCCCTGAAAAATACTATAAAATTAAGTAATGGTTTCTATTTTATTAAAAAAACTATCCATACATGAAGGGGGGGGGGAGATAGCAAGAAACTTAAATTCTAGATCCCAATTCTGCCACAAGAAACTATGGTAACTTTGCCAAATTTTCTTAACTGTTTTGCATCTCATACTCCTTACTTATAAATTAAATGAGAAAACTTGTTTAAAGCTCTATTCTAGAAATTATTATTGGGTTCATCTGAGAAAAGGTTTTTTACTCAAGGAATGAATATGTGAATGTGTGTATATCTATGTCTGTCTGTCTGTCTCTACCTACTACTGCATACTGAATGTTCATACCACCACCACCACCCCACACACACCTATGCTCCATTTTCCAACAAATCTCTTTATCACAGTTACACAGTGACAGGACATTGTGGTGGTATTGTGTTCCCCCAAATACTGTGTGCCCTCATAAATTTATGGGTCAGAGAACAGACAGCCACTAGATACAGAGCCAAAAATGGTGGCTAGAAAATGGGTCAGAGCAAGCCATAGCAGAAGCTGGGCGGTGGTGCACACCTTTAATCCCAGCACTTGGGAGGCAGAGCTAGGTGGATCTCTGTGTGTTCAAGGATACAGTCAGCATGGAGACACTTTAATCCCAGGGAGTGATGGTAGAAAGAGAAAGATATATAAGGCGTGAAGACCAGAAACTAGCAGCATTTGGCTGGTTAAGCATTCAGGCTTTCAAGCAGCAGTTCAGCTGACAGCCATTGGGATAAGGACACAGAAGCTTGCGGTCTAAGGAAACAAGATCAGCTGAGGAACTGGTGAGATGAGGAAGCTGTGGCCTGTTCTGTCTCTCTGATCTTCCAGTATTCACCCCAATAACTGGCCTCAGGTTTGATTTTATTAATAAGACTCTGTAAGGTTCATGCTACAGGACATATTCCTGTGTACACATGTATACACACACACACACACACACACACGAACATTATGTTTAAAAGGCGCACAAAAAAGACATTAAAAAATAGTTTGAAAAGAGAAGCAAACAATAGATATTGAAAATTCAAATATATAACTGTCAGTGCCTTGTAAGCAAATAAGACATCCTCTCTTAAGAACTGAGGGATAGATAAATAAGAATTAAGAACAATTTACATGCACTGCTAAAACCATAGTCAATACAGAAAACTCTAGGGCTAACAACGCACAGTGTCTGCCTTTAAAAATTTCACTGGGATTAGGGATGTGGCTCTGTGGTAGAGCACTGGGTTAGCATGTGCAAAGTCCTGGGTTCAATCCCAAGCGATGGAAAACAAAAGAACAATAAAGTAATGTTCTAAAATATGAAGATATTTTAGAATGTTGAGTAACATTCTGATGGAACATTTTGAACATGACTTAACAGACAATTACCACACCATTCTTAATTGAATTGAAATTAAAACTTTACTCTGGAAAGGCAAAGTGAATTATCTGAATAATGCAGTAATTCTGAAATTTATGAAAATATTCCAGGTGACATCTCCATCTAAACATACATTACTAAAGACAACTAGAGACTACACAGCAGCCAGAGAACATTTCTACTTTGGTTCTTTGTGAGAGTTATTAGGAGGAAACAGCTCATTAAAACACCCAGTAACTTTCTAAACTTATTACAAAGGGGACTGAGGAAGTCCAAGGATTAAGAACTATCCAATGATGAAATTCTCAGAGTGGAATTTTGTTACTCAAATAAACCTATGAACAACTACTAACTCTTTGACCATTTCTAATTTACCCGTCCAATGACTCAACATGTTTCAATTAGCCTGAGTTTTTCTTTAATGTATGAAAATTATTCATTTGTCAAAACCACAATCTAATTTTGCTAGTCCTAAAACTGATTTTGATCAAACCAATTAATTATTTTAAACTGAAATCTTACTCCTGAAAATGATGAAGCACAAAATATCAATGAGATCTTTAAATAGCCACCAAATTTGTTTTTTAGAAAATGTTCTTACTGTAATGAGGTCATTCCCTTTAACCATTCTTCCTTGGTAAAAAATCCCATGCTTTCAGCCTCCAATTTCCACGCTAAAACTAACATAATAATCTGTAAAAAGAACATAAAGGACAGGGAAAAGTCAGGGATGATCATGGCTGCATTCATCATGGAGAACATTCTTAAACAATTACTTCCGATCCTTGCTGTCAGACACTACAGCTTCTGGATTGTTAACTATGAAACATGCCAGGCTTGAGGCAGTGTTTAGGAATGTTGACTCCCACTCTATTACAAACTGCATTTGTATCAAGAGACAAGTTGACCAACTTAGGCTGATTTAGTGTGAATTTACAATATTAAACATAAAAAAACCTTCATATATTAAAGCCTCAATTTTTAGAAATTTATGAGAATGTTAAAATCCACTTATATTTCATTTTACTTAGAAATAAAACATACATTTTCAGGTTCAACACCAATGTCTTCACAAAATTTTTCCATTCCTTCTGGCCCTACAACTTCATCAGGACCTACAAAGACAAAAATAATTCATATATTTTATTACACCTTATTAGGAACATGAATTAAACTATTTATTACACTAAAGGAATCCATGAAAATATCCTAATACTTTTTACAACTAAGTGAATTTAAATTTTAGCATAGCTCTGAGAAGTATAAATATTTTAAATTTTTATTCCTTAAATACATTACACTATGGATTAAGGACTTTCTTCTTTTCTTTTTTAGGTCTCACTATGTAGCTCAGGCTGGCCTGGAATTCATAGACTTTTACCTGCTTCTAACTTTGTGTGCTGGGATTAAAGGTGTGAGCTATCACACCCTGTGACTTAAGGACATTTTTTAGAGGAGCCGTAAAGAAATAGTCCAGTATAAATCAGGAGTGTGCAAAAAGAACAAACCAAACCAACATGAACTTACTTATTAAATCTACTAAGAATTTATTCTGAATAAAATTTTTGACAGTGTTAAGGCTCTAAAGCATAGAGAGTTTGAATTATCTTTTTTGTTTCTTATTTTAAATTATATCACTAAAAGTCAATGCAATTCTTGAACTTTATTATCAGATTCCCAAAATAGAGTAACTGCTAATTCTTCTATACCTAGGAATGACCTAAAACAAATATTATGATTTGAAATATGATGTAAATTTATCACTACAAAATGTCTTGAAACAATGTTACATTATCCAAAAGAAGCTTCGATTTTCCTTATTGTAAAAAATCCTTGGAAATAAAAAACACCAGACACTACAATTAACCAGGCCAATATCTACACACCTACATGAACTTCTAGGTTGGAAAAGCATTCAATAGCTTCACATTGGATTTTATGCTTTCACTATTGGATGTATTTTTATGCACTTATCTACTACCAAAAATGAAAATCCCAGGACAAGAGTTAGAACTAGAAAAACAATTAGTTTTGTTTATATCCTCTATGAATAACTCCTATCTATTTCCTTCATCCCATTCTTCCTCAACCCCTAATAGTTCAGCCTTTCCTGTTCTTTTCTACATGTAGCACTGTCTCTACATGTACACAAATATACACATTATTGAGATTCTGAAAACAAAAGAGATCATGCAGTTTTCTTCTTGAGATTGTGTCCTCCTTGTATATTTTAACTTTCCTTTCTTCAATAATTAGAAAACACGCCATTTTTAGCTAATCAAGGTAACAAGTTTATAATCCCAGCACTTGGGAAGTAGAGGCAGGAAGATTAAGTGTTCAAAGCTAGCCTGGGGTACACAAACAAAACATAACAAAACCTGAATCGAAACAAAACAAAATAAAACCCTAAAGACTTAAGTCACGGACTAAACTAATTTTAGCAGGAATATTTCACATTACTATAATTAGGTTACAGATACAACACAAAGCCAATGTCTTACAATTTTTCTTAATTAAAAAATACAGCCCTCTACTACGTGATAAGCTGTTATCAGCAAACAAGTAGAAATCAAAGTAGGTACTATATAAAACATACATATGATCTTAGGTAGACAAGGTCTGTAGTGTTAAGTGACTTTCCCAAAGCAATGGGAATAATAGACCAAGTGTAAAGCAAGCCTATACCAAAGTTCACTCCCTGACTGTCAGCAATACTTTTAAACTATAGCCTTCTCATAAAACTACAACTGGGTAAGAGATGTGTAAGTGAACTCAGCTAATTCTTTCAAGCTCTTTGATTTCCACTCAATAAACAATCATGGAAATAATTTAGTTCACTTTATATTGCATATAAACTATGTAATTCTATCTTAATTTTTAATTCTTTGTGACAAATTAAAAAGTGCTATCTTTTCCCCATAGAGGGCTAGTATACAATGGCTTTCTATACACTAAGTTATACATCCATGAATTCAACAAATTGCTAACTAAAAATATCTTGAGATAGTCAGGCATGGTGGTACATGACTTTAGTCCCAACACTCGAGAGCCAGCCTGGTCTACAGAGTGAATTCCAGGACAGCCAGGGACACACAGAGAAACTCCATCCCCAAAAACCAACAACAAGAAGTCAATGTGGTCTACATAGCAAGTTCCAGGCCAGCCAGGGCTACATAGTAAGCCCTGTCTAAAAGAGAATAAAAAAAGTATCTGACCATCTGGAAGATAAAGAATCCTTCTGTACTGCACACATGCAGGGCTTTGGTCCTCTAACCACTACTCAAATTTTATATAGCACTTACAGAGAATAGTAAGTAACCTATACATGATCATAAGTCTCTAAGGGTAGGGTACATGGAAACACCACCCCATTTTATGTAAAAATATAAATGTTCTCAGCTATATGTTTAGGGCTTAATAAGATGCCACAATACATACTCAAACAAAACCCAAAACAAACAACGTGCTTAGTGACAGTACCTTCACAACGAACTATACAAGAGATCAATTAACACACATGCATACATTTGAAGATGCTCTAAGACTGTTAATAGTAATACTACCTAACATAATGAGTTCTGACATGTATCAGGTACTGTGCTAAGGCTTTTCCTGTATCATCCACTCTGAGTGGGCCTGGCTTGTCTTCACCCTGAAGGATATCCCCATTTGATAAGAAAGAATATGTACTGTTCACCAGCAAATGACTGATCCCCTTATCAAGGGAGCTTCCAACAAAATAGTTTCTGCAGACACTTCCTTAAGATCTGTCTAAAATCCTAGTACTTCCACATATTACTTGTATGAGCCTTCACAAGCTGTAATTTCCTCACTGTTTACTGTAAGTCTTCCTCACAAGAAGTCAGCCACATTTGAAGGCAGGGATCACATCCTGATTTTTTCATTATTATATTCTAAGCTCTATCGCAGAGTTGGACTCACAGAAAATGTTTAATAAATAATCATCAAGTGACTCACTAAATAACAGAAGATAACCTCAAGTGTACTTTATTAACTTTTTTTTTCAGTAGAAGTAAAAATGAGTTGTTATTTGCATAACTTTGTCTTGAGGGTCAGTCAACTATGGTTTGAATCCTGGCTCTTGGACTGTATCATCACTAATAAGTTAATCTAAGCCTCAGTTTTATTCATAAAACAAGGATAACATCTCTTACTTGACAGATAGGTATAAGGAAAATGATATACTTATCACAATCCCTGGAACAATGATAGCAATTATTATGTTGGCTGTTAAAAATGTCAGAGTAGGAAATTAAAAATATTTAATTCAAATCTTAGAATACCCAGGGAAGTTTCAATAAGAGCTTTTAAAAAAAAAAAGATACATACACACTATATAATCTTTATGGTGTCTAGTAACCTTTCTAAGTGAATAAAGATGAGGAGAACCTTCTGATTCTATATAATGTATATGTAAAACTGGCGTTTTTAATAATGGGTCAACATTTTAAATAGAGGCCAGTAAAAAAAATGAATTCTCTACATTTAATTTGGGTTAGTGGTTGTCTTGGGATACCAGTAATAGCATTTATTTCCCCTGATCTAGAAAGATTCTATTCTGCTCCTAAACAATTTTAAATCATACAATTGGGATCACTCTGCTGATCCTAATAGCAGTTGCTGCCCCTCTTCAAACTAGTCCGTTTTTTTTTTTTTTTTTTTTTGAGCTGGGGATGAACCCAGGACCTTGTGCTTGCTAGGCAAGCGCTCTACCACTGAACTAAATCCCCAACCTTTAGAGTTAACTTCAGAAGGTGAAACGCTACACTTTAGACCTTAACATAGCTAGTACAAATATAACGCAATAACTGCTACTAAGTATTTTTACTTTAAGAAAATATTTTGAGAATGATAATAAAACATGAAAAAAAATAAAGGTAGGAAAGAGAAAATTTTTTGTTTTGTTTTTTGGAGACAGGGTTTCTCTGTAGCTTTGGAGGCTGTCCTGGAACTCACTTTGTAGACCAGGCTGGTCTTGAATTCACAGAGATCCACCTGCCTCCGCCTCCTGAGTGCTGGGATTACAGACGTGCGCCACCACTGCCCGGTGAAAAATACCTTTATTATCAGGGAAAAACTGTCATATGTGCTCGTGAAATTATCAGTAAGTGGGAAACACATTTTTTGTTTCTTTTTGAAACAGGGTTTTGTGTGTGTGTGTGTGTGTGTGTGTAACAGCCTTGGCTGTCCTGGAACTCTCGTTGTAGATCAGGATGGCCTCCAACTCAGAGCTCCGCCTGCCTCTGAGTGCTGAGATTAAAAGCACATGTCACCAAGCATTCTTGCTAATGGGTTTGCTCACCCTGGATCTAGATCTTCTCATCAACCACTTGTCAGACTCAGCTCAGGTTAGTCTGCTCCTCCAAGGTTCTCCTGATAGTTTCAAGGGTGAGTTTTGTATCTTGTCAAAAATCACGTGTCTTCACAATTTACTACTTAACATACTATAATACTGTCATTGTTTTCTTATTGCTGTATTTGTTGTAAAAATTAAAATTAATGGGTAAATGTATTGTACATTATCTCTGAAGTTTAAATTGTTTACCACACCACCCCAAAAGCTTCAGAAAATGTTTCTAATTCAGAAAAAACAGAAACTGGTGACCAGAAAAATGTTTTGCATACTGTTTTCTAGAATACTGAATAGAAAATGCTTTATGAAGCTGGGCATGGTGGTACATGCCTTTAATCCCAGCAGAACAGGTGAATCTGAGCTCGAAAGCAGCTTGGTCTACTGAGTGAGTTCTAGACAGTCAGGCCTATAGAGAAACTTTGTCTCAAAAATCAAAACAAACAAATAAATGTTTTACTTACTTCTTTCCCAGAATACTTACCAATGCATTTAATGTGACTATTTCTATTTATACACAAACAGTACATGAGTTTTTTCTTTCCTACAGAATAAGAATTAAAGAAATACTAGTCTTGAAATGGCACTAAATTCTTAGACAACTGATAATCCCAGTACACAGTACTAAAACCTGAAAGGCCAGCAATAAATAATGTTTAAAGAATAAAACATAGCTTTTAGGCCGGGCGGTGGTGGCGTGTGCCTTTAATCCCAGCACTCGGGAGGCAGAGGCAGGCGGATTTCTGTGAGTTCGAGGCCAGCCTGGGCTACCAAGTGAGTTCTATGAAAGGCGCAAAGCTACACAGGGAAACCCTGTCTCGAAAAACAAAAACAAACAAAACAAAACAAAACAAAACAAAAAAACCCCACAGCTTTTAAATGTATATGACTGGTATCTTAATCCATGAATTTCATTACCTGCATACTCATAAAACCAAGCCAGGCACTTCTTTCTTGAAAAATCTTCCTCTCCACTAATCAGTCTGGCAGGAGGCTGGGATCTGCAAAAGCTTGGAAAACACACAAATGTCTAGGACTTACTAAGACTCAAGTCTTAATGAAAACTCAACAACTGCTTCCATGCCAATGAAACAAAGACATTTTAAAGTTAGCATTATGGGAGAAGGAGTTAGGCATTAACAATATGGACCTGTACTCTATGCATAAGAATCTATGACCAGACCAGGGCGGTGGTGCTACATGCCTTTAATCCCAGCACTCAGGAGGCAGAGGTAGGCAGAAATCTGTGAGCTCACGGTCAGCCTGGGCTATAGAGTGAGTTCTAGGAAAGGTTCCAAAGCTACACAGAGAAACCCTGTCTCAAAAAACAAACAAAAAAATTCTGACCAGATTTTATAAAGAAGTGCAGCCTTCAACCCAAGACTAGAAAATAAAGTATAAATCTCTTTACTCACGCCTCTGGGCTTGCTCTCTACCACTAAGCTATATACCTTATTGAATGCTGAAAAGCCTCATTGCAATTCTGCTACTGAGTTGTATGGAAATTCCTAGTTATAATTTAGGTTGGATCACCTGCAGTCTAACGATACTGCCCTTCAGCTGTTTTAACTAGCTTAGATATCTTAGATATGATTCTCAGAAACAGCTCATAAAGGTCAAGCAGAAAGATAACTATCAAAGAACATAAAGGAAATTGTATCACACTAATCATCCAAGAAATATTACTTAGGCTCTTGCTAAAACACACCAAGAGGGGGGAAAAACAACTGACTACAAAAAGGTGAGAATTAAACAAGTCACTTTCCCTTGTATTTCACGCAGTGTATTTCTCACGCCTTCTCTTCTTAAAGAGCTATTTCCTTTGTGTAGCACTGGCTCTCGTTTTAATGGTAGCATTTTAAGTTGTCACTTTAAGTGTCAAAATTAACACAAAGACAACTCAAACAACATGGGAGGGAGGAAGCCCACTTCTTAAAGCTAAAATGCAGTGACTTTCCGTAGCAATAACGCTTCTGTGATAACTGAATGATATGCCACAAAGGGAGCAAAGGGCTCTAGCTACAGTTCTGCTTTGTTTTCTTTTTTTCTAAGAGAACACAGAGCACAATAGCTTACAAATGTCTAAAATAAAAAGCCTGCAGAGCCTTTCCAACCCCGTGTAGGGACCTGGTACAGGTGGAGTGGGGGCATGCTGCCCTCAGAAGCAGAGGCGCTAGGGATTTAAAAGGCCTCCTGCTGAGGTGGTCCAGGTTAGGCCACTTCAAATGCTAACTCAGGAGACCAATTATAGCATAGGTTTCCTTTCTACCATTCCCAAGGCAGCTGTCAAAATTCTTCACGCTCTGCTCCTTCTTTCTTCACTCTGACATTTAATAATGTGTGGGCCAAGCCAATTCTTGATCTCGTGGGCCCCAGGGACGCTGTGAATTTCGGCCCTGCTCGTTTGGGAGGTACAAGGTAGGGGTAAAGAGCACGGTTTACGTGTGGTTGTGTTTCCTACCCTCTGGGCACGCAGACAACAATGTGGGGCGAATCTCAGAGCTCGTCCAAGTACGCCAGAGCACACGCACAGGCGGACACGAGGTCCGGTGCCGCGCGGAGCGGGACTCGGGGCTCCTCACCTACCGCCCCGCCGAGGAGAGGGCTCGCCCCTCTCGCCACAGCCGGCAGCCAGCCGCGGCGGCCTGTCCTGCACCGGAGGAAGAGGTCCTGCGGGGTGGGGGCAGGCGGTACCTGGAGATTTTACACTTTTTGAGGCCCGAGTCTTCTGCGACCGCCGATGCCACTCCGGGGGCTTTTCTTTTCTTCTTCACTGGCATCTTCCGCCTTCCCCGGCAAGGTGGACAGGGCGGCGGGGAGGAGGGTCGCGCTCCGCCGCAGCGCCGGCTCCCGCCTGCCAGGGACCGCAGCGGAGGCCCGAGGCGCGACCCCGCGGCGGCGGGCGCTGGGTCTCCTCCTCGGGAGTGGTCCGGGACAGCGCAGCGCTTCGCCCGGCGGCACCGCTGCTCGGGCTCTCCAGGGGCAGGGAACGCCGACAGCGCGGCACCTCCTGCAGTCTCGAAGAGCAGGCGGCTCAGCCTGACCCGGAAGCGGATGACTGTGGGCCGGAAGTGACGCAGCGAGGAGGCTCGCGGGGCGGGGGCGGCCCCCTGAGGGCTTTGCGGGCACCTCCGTGTCTCTAGGACTGGCGTCTCCGCAGGTGGAACCCGGTTTCCCCGAGTTTCTCGGGGTGATGTCCAGCGGGAAATCCCTTATGAAATCATGAACGCTCCGCGGCTGTCGAGCGAGGTAATCTGGTGAAAAACCACGCGCGAGTGTGCCCACTCCAGACGTGCAGCGTCTCCAGCCACTCGGAAGTTCACGGTGGGCCTGAGATCTACTTCTCACGCCTTCCGTCCGGCAGAGGCGAAACAACGCCAACATGTTTTACTTCTGGGGAATTCGCCTCTTGGACAAGAGACTTGGAAAACTGACTGACTAAAGAGGGCTTCAGGGAACGGTTTTAATGGGCTGCTCCCAAGATAACTGTAATCACGTAACTTCTAAATGGAAATATTGTTTATAAGAAGGGTTGTGGTATGTAAAGATTAACTCCCAGTGAAATAAGTTCATGTTTGTAAGCTGACTGTGACAGAAGACTAAGTTTCTTTAAATTCTGTTCCTATGGTTCTGTGACACTGTCGTGGCACCCCAATCTAGTCAGAATCAAGGAGAAACACAGAAAAACGGGGCTTGTAATGAGTCCCAAATACATAATATGCCCTGGAATTTACAGTTTTGTGAGCCAGGACATTTCAGTGTTTGGTTCATATAGTTAAATTTTGTAACAATGAAAATTATGTTCAAATCTATAATCTTTAACTCTATTACAAACAATGCGCGAAGCATTGTTTCTACATGAAAATTACAAAAGCTAAACTCTATAAACAGAGCTACTTAAAGAAAGTAGAGGACTGAAAGATAAAGTTTCTTTTGTAAGTTTTTATTGTTTGGGTTTTTTCTTTTCTTTCGAGACAGGGTTTCTCTGTGTAGTGTTGGAGCCTGTTCTGGATCTTGCCCTGTAGACCAGGCTGGCCTCGAACTCACAGAGATCCGCTTGGCTCTGCCTCCCTAGTGCTGGGATTAAAGGTGTGTGCCACCACTGCCTGGCAAAAAGTAAGTATTTATTGTGTATTGGGGGGAATACTTGTGTGCCAAAACTGGGGTGTAGAGGTCAGAGGACAACTTGAGAGAGTTGGTTTTCTCCCTCCATGGTGTGGCTCCTGAGGGTCCAACTTAGGTTGTCAGCCTTGGCCACAATTACCTTTATTTACCTTTAATTACCTCTGGCTCAGAAAGGATATTTTAAATATGTAAAATCTGAAGAGTCAAGCTAGGTAAGACTTGTGGTCTCAGCTACTTGAGAGACTGAGGTGTGAGGATTGCCAGTTCAAGGTCAATATGAGCAGCTTAGTGAGACTCTCTCAAAATAAAAAGTAAAGATGTTGGGGATAGAGCTCTAGGACAAGGTCACTTCTTTGCACGAGTGACACCCTAGTTTCAATCCCTAGTACTGAAAAGTCTAGCTATCATAAAATCTACGAGTTGAATGAACCAGATTCTGGAAAAGAAATGCACGCAAGACAACTTTTTGGTTAATAGATGTATTTTGTTTCGATTGAGGTGAGGGTGTATGTACTTGTTAAAATTTATTGAAGTATATATTAATAAATGTCCTACTGCTATGTATTTCTCAGGATGTTTATATGAAAATCACAGAACAACCAAATAACAACAAGCAATGGCAAAAAAACAACAAAAAAAAAAACTATCAGAGCCAAGTTTATTTCTTCAATATATTCGCTTTAAAGGTTGCATAAGTCTTTCCTCAGAAAACAGAAGAAAGGGAATAAAGCTTAAAGGCAGATAACTAAAAGGACAAAGTTCAAAGAATATCCTTCTAGAAGGTGTAGTCGGAGGATAAAGAACTCCACAAGCCTTTTTAACAATATACCAGCATTGCTATAGACCAGGATCAACACCTCTCATTCTTTTCTAAATAGGATTAATAAAAATTGTTTTGTGTCCTTTGTCCATCATTGTGTATTGGGTCAGAATGCAGAGCAGGTGATTAATTAGTCCATACATCCTTGAACTATATGGGATGAGTAAGACCCCAACACACCTGGAAATTCTAGGCATTGAACTGAGTGCAGTGACTCCATAGGGGCCCCACTTGTATCCATGGGATTCTCTGAAAAAAAGAAGTTAAAGATGTTGGGTTTTATGTATGGTATTCATTGATGACCATTAAAGCCAGATTTGAGAATATAAACAGTAGATAAAGGCAAGTTCAGTAGCACACACATAGGCAAACAAAATTTCTGCACTCATGGAGCTGACAGTCCGGAAGGAGAAATATCTGTAGCATTCATACCCATCTACTTCATCATTGCCTTCTCTGGTCAGTACCTACTGCCACCACTATTCCTCCATTGTCAAAATCAGCTTATATCCCAGTTACTTATGGGGAGGGTCATTACATCTGCTCATGAACAATATGGAAACATCTAGTTACCTGATTTAATTTTTTTCTGCTGCTTACAAATACATGTGATAGTTTATGATTTTCACCAAAAAGTGTAGTAAGAAGCTATAAGGGCGCTGCAGTTCTTTGGTAAGTGGTCTAATTTTCATTTACTATAAGTAACAAGGAGGAAGGGAAAGGAAGTATTAAAGCAGAAATGTGTTCTGGTTTAGATCCAAGGACACTCAGCAACTTTAGGAAAGTCACATAACTCTATCCTTTATCTTTTCTATTGTACAACAGGATGTTTAAAAAAAAAAAAACCCTCAAAAATATACAGTAGCTATCTGTTAGGACAGTGGCATAGTCTGTATTCTAATCAGTAAAGCATACAAAGGCAGGTCTGTCATTCACTTCACATTTTGGTGATTTGCATATTTCTAAGATTTGGGAGATTGTAGAATAAAGAAGTGAAAAAGAACTTTTAATTTTTCTAATTAAGAAAGCCAAAAATAGTCCCAGAGATGTGCTAACATATATTTGGTATAGGTTGTTTTTTTTCCTGACACTTTTAAAAATAGGACTTTTTCCCACATCAAGAAAAGCAAGCAGTGCAGGCACTGAGGGACTAGGAGACCATGATTGTGTGCTGGGTCCATACAAGTGCTCTACAGTCCAAAAGTTACTGCTGCTTTTCAAACACTAAATCAAAATTTTATGAAAATTTTCCATTTGCATAAACCCAGAGAAAATTAAACTTAAAACAGAGAATGAGATGTCAAATCAGGAATTTCTGTTTTGACATTTCGGGAAAGTACACAAGAACTAATGTTGAAGAGTAATGCGGAGATGCAAAGTAGGTAACAAATGCTACTTGCTGTGCCCATACTGTGGCAGTGTGCTGGACCACATCTGCTGTAGTAGCCTTGGGACAGGTTCTTTGTGGGGCCCAGACTGACAAGAGTAACCTGTCTGGAACACTGTCATCATCACAGTGACTCCTGTGAAAGGTTAACAGTGAATCCTATGCCAATGGTTAAAAGTTCTTTCCTGAATTGATACATCATTTTTGTTTAAGTCATAAGGCTTCACCTGAGGTCACTAGTGAAGAAATGTATTATATACACCCAAGTAGAGATGCGTGCCAAATGCAGCCTACTGCAATATGATATTCTACTGAATTTTATCCAAGATGCTGAGAAAACTGGGTTCATAGAACAATTCTAAAGGGGCAGTAAGGAAAAGCTCATGAGCAGTGGTATGTGACTTCTTAGGGACACACACACACCCCTCTTCACTCCAGGTAGGGCACCAATGTCAGATCAAAGACATAATTCCACTCAAGTCTAGCTTAATGAGTTGAAGGGTTTATCAAAGTCACTTACAGAAAGTGGGTGACTAAAAGGCCCCGACCTTCACTTTAATTTTTTCTTTTTTAGTTTTTTGAGACAGGATTGTCTTGTGTAGCCCTGGCTATCCTGGATCTCACTCTGTTAGACTAGGGTAGTGCCGAGCCCACAGAGAGCCACCTGCCTCTGCCTCCCTGAGTCCTGGGATTAAAGGTGTGCAACACCATTGCTTGGCAAAAACACATTTTTATTTTATTTGAAAACTTTTACATTCATTTATTTGTGTGCCATGGTATGTGTGTGGAGGTCAGAGGGAAGCTTGAAAGAGTTGGTTCTCCAACTTTCCTACCATGTGGGTTCTGGGGTGAAACTCAGATTATCTGTCAGTCTTGATGGCAAGTACTTTTATCTGCTAAGCTATCTCAGTGGCCCATGAAAAATCTAATGTCATTTTTAAGGTCCCTGTGAATATCGGAAAAATGAAAGCCAGAAAACAATGAAGTACAAGAAGAAAGAGTATTAAGAATTGTACACTTGGACTGGAGAAATGGCTCAGAGGTTATGAGCACTGGCTGCTCTTGCAGAGGTCCTAGGTTCAATTCTCAGCAATCACATGGCAGCTCACAGCCATCTATAATGGGACCTGATACCCTCTTCTGGCATGCAGGCATGTATGCAGACAGACCACCCATAAGTAGATAGATAGATAGATAGATAATAAAATAAACCTTAGAATTTTATATCTTTGGAAAGATTGTATCTCCTCAAATTCTAGATTTGAGATCCTGGTTAGAAAGTTGGGTGTTACACATCAGTTAACCAGGGACCCAGAGGAGCAGAGCCGATTGCTGACAAGAACAAACTTCCAATTTGATAGGTATTTCAGTAATGGAAGATGCCTGAAAAGTGAACAATGAAATGCAGCCTCTTTTCCTTTAAATTTATTCTTAGTTACTGAATGAGTAAGTTGACGTGGACAATATTTTGATGTTCTATTTGCATAGCAATAGGGTGTGATGTCAGAAAGTTATTTTATCACAGATTTTCCCAAAAAAGACGCTAGGCTATGAAGCAGAACATTCTAATTTAATTTCATGTTATTCAATGATAACTATGCATAAATCAAAATGGAACTAGAAATAAAGACTCAAAATAACCACTTTGTGAACATTTTTATTTTTATTAATATTTGCTATGGTGTAATGAAACTTTTGCACTTTATATAAATGAGTAGGTATTTTTAAAGTGGCATTAAAACTTAAAGCAAGACTTTTCTTCAATTAAAGAGCTAAATATTGCATACAGTTAAAAGTAACTGCCGGGTGGTGGTGGCGGCGGCGCACGCCTTTAATCCCAGTACTCAGGAGGCAGAGCCAGGCGGATCTCTGTGAGTCTGAGGCCAGCCTGGGCTACCAAGTGAGTTCCAGGAAAGGTGCAAAGCTACACAGAGGAACCCTATCTCGAAAAACCAAAAAGAAAAAAAAAGTAACTAGTGTTAAGGCCTCTCAAATTATATTTAGCAGTAGCATAGAGGGAAAATTGCATATTAGCATGTTTTGAAATTTTCTGCTAAAAGCCTTAACCTAGTATATGTTGTTATTCTTGTGAAGGCATAGAAACCAGAGAACAACTTTTAGGGGTCAGTTCTCCCCTTCCACTGTGGGTCCCAGGGACCAAACTTGGTCATCGGTTTGCTCAGCAGTGTATAGCAAGCCAGAAGTACTTTCATGCATCAAGCCATCTTACAAGCCCAACACACTTCATTATCCCCAAAAGCACAATTAAAAGCAAGTCTTTATCTGGAAAGGGGTTATGCAGTAAGTTGGTGTATGTACAATAGAATTCCTTAAGCCAGCATTGTGGAACTTTACACCCAAGTCACTAGACCCTGATAACTCACATGAGTTAGTGAAGTGGCTTTCGGCAAAAGGCACAGTGCTGGGTGGGCACTGCAGATGAACTTCAGTGACGTCAGTTTGGATATCTGAGCAGCAAAGCAGCTAAGAGTTGAGTAGTTTAAGAAAAGCAATTTTCCTCACTCCTAGCAACTGTCAGAGGTCTTCTGGGGCCCCTGCTCCTTGTCTTTAGACTGGAACATTAGTTGGTCCTGTGGAAAAGAAGAGCAGAGAGTTTCTTTTGTTTACTACACAAAGACCTTTACTTTAATCTGAAAGACACCAGAAGGTGTAGCAGTTATTAGGATGTTCCACATACATTTTATAAATGAAGTAGGATGACCTGCCCACTTGCAGATAGACATGACTACGTGACATGCCTGATCAATAAAACATGGTTAAGAGGTATATAGATAGACCTGTAGGGTGGCAGGGTCAGTAACTTCTTTTTGTTAATTTGTTTCTGATTTTGGCTTTTGAGACTAGGTCTCAATCTGTATCCAAGTTGCCCTGGAACTTAATGTATAGCATAGGCTGGCCTCAAACACACTCAGTGATCCCTCTGTTTAAGCCCCTAAGTGCTGAGATTGCAGGTGTGAGCAACTACACCTAGCTCAGTATGTTTGGCCACATTGTCACTTTTCCACCAATGAGGATATTATCAAGCAAATTGCTGAGTGTGGTTTCAGACACCCGTAGTCCCAAGCTCAGGGAGACAAAGTGGGAGGACCACTGAGTTGAAGGCCAGTCTGGACTACACAGTAAGACTGTCTTTCACATACACAAAGGGGAGTATTCAAGTGAACCTGTTCATAAGCTAATTGTATCAAAGGTTGAGAAGCAGAATTATTTTTAACCGAAGAAGTACACAATACCACAAAGCTGAACATTTAGTTGCTGTTTATTTTTTCTCAAGACTATTGTTATATTAATTTTAGAAGAGGTCTAGAAAAATCTCTGCCCTATCTCTTGCAATCCTTGCTATTAAAGATACACACAATTAATTTTGTTACTCAGTTTATAAAATATAACAACACACCAGCATTTGAATGAATGTTATTTGTTGCCTCATGGAAGAGTCAGAACTGCTGCAAACCAATAAGTATGCCACATGCTTGTTCCAAGGCCTCCTTCATGTCCCATGTTGACTGCAGCAGATTGCAGAAAGAATGGCTTCACACTAGACCCAAAAACAAGGGCACTAATGCAAACGGACCGACGCAGCACAGTCAGAGCACAGGAGTCCTGATCTGCAGTGGGACCTGAGCAATGTGTGGCGGTCACTATACTTAAGTGTTTGAATTGAATATTACATTTCATAGAGCATTGTTATCATCTGCTTTTCCAGAAACCATACTTTAAACTGGGTAATTCATAAACAACAAAATGTGCTGTTCATATTTATGAGGCCAAAAAAATCTATGATTAAGGTGTCAGTGGATCTGGTGTCTAGGAAAGAACCGTACCTCACAGATCTTCATATATGATGGGAAGGGCAAGCATGCTCCTTTGGGCTCTTTTCTCAGGGCTTCAATCCTGTCTTTGTGGCCCAATCACTTCTCAGCCTTATTTTTGGGTATGATCACACTCAAGGTTAAGTTGAAACATATGACTTGGAGAGCACACAAATGTTTGGACCACAGATTATGTCATTATTGTCCTGAATTTTATATATATATATCTCATGGTCTGTGCTCCTCTGTTCTAAGGGCTAGCTTGTAAATGACTCTCCTCATGTGTAGTCAGCATTGTCTGAGAACAGTAAGAGGTGACTATTGCCCTAATGTGAAGACTGATAAGCAGTAGAGCTTTCAGGTAGATGCTATGGAAAACATGTAGACACATAAGAGATTTAAAGATGAGAGTTGTCTCACAGTGGAGGGCAAGTAGTCTTCCAGTATTCGTACTTGTTATTAAACAAACCCATCATACTGTGCATTTTGGCTATTTAGAAATACTGCAGGGGCTGGAGAAATGGCTCAGCAGTTAAAGAGCACAGGTTGTTCTTCCAGAGGACCTGGGTTCAAATCCAGCACCCACATGGCAGCTCACAACTGCCTATAACTACAGTTCTAGCGGACCTGACACCCTTACACAGTCATACATGCAGGCAAAACACCAATGTACATTAGATTAAAAATAAACCATTAAAATATTGCTGTGGTAGGATGTAATGGATAGCCATCCCAGCATTGGCCTAGAAGTTCCAACCCCCATTCAGGCTTCAGTAATGGTCACGCCCACAAGGCAGGGCGGAGGAGGAAACGGAAGACCAAGGATCGGGAAGAGGTCGCTCTCTTGGTTCCCGGACTCTGGACGCTGGAGGTAGACCGAGCAGAGTTCTCCAGAGAACACCGCCAGACTGCGCAATACCTTTGGCAGACCCTGCAACCTACCCCTTCATTTGTAAGTTAGCCCACAAAATAAACCTCCCTTTTAACTACGTGGAGTGGCCTTAATAATTTCACTAATAGTAGGATAATTGAGGCAGATGAACACAGGGAATAGCTTAGCACCCCCAAACTCTACTTGATCTGTATTATAAATCTTCATCCCCTATCCCTGCACCAGTGAATTTGGCAGCCCAGCTCCTTTTCCTGCACGCACACATCCCAATCGAAACAATGCATTGAACAACATCAGACTTGCACCTGCATCTGGCTATACATACACCCGTCTCTGAATAAATGTAAGTTTCTCCTCTTCTAAAATCAAACTTAGGGGCTGGAGAGATGACTCAGCATTTAGGAGCACTGGCTGTTCTTCCAGAGGTCCTGAGTTCAATTCCCAGCAACCACATGATGGCTCACAACCATCTGTAATGAGATCTAGTGCCCCCTTCTGGCCTGCAGTCATATATGCAGGCAGAACACTGTATACATAATAAATAAATAAATCTGAAAAAAAAATTAAACTTAGTTTCTATTCAAATAAACTCTCAATATATCTAGGTACAAAGAGTAGAGGGGCTGTCTAGCCTGAACTGGTTTTGCATACATGTATAGTAATGCAAAACTATGTCCTCCAGTTAATTTAGGAAGAACCCGCTATTTAATATTCCTAGGCCTATACAATTGGGCATGCACATGATTAAAATCAGAAGCATTGTGGGAAGGGACAGCCTTAGAAAATAACTGTGTAACAAAATATATCAAAGCCAAACTATGTACCATAGTAGACAAACTCCTTCTATTGAACCCCATAAAAGGAATCCTAAATAATAACCTATGAGTGTCCTTAGTCTTGTGGCCCACTGTCAGTCTTGACTGTTACCAGTCTCTTACCTTGTTTCTTTTGTAGATCACTGGGCACCCTTATTTTAGATAAAATAACCAAGAACCTAGAAACACCTGACCCTGACAATTGGTAACATAATAATTGTTAAGGTTTTCCTATAATTACTAAGGTAAAACACACACACACACAACAACAACCCAAAACAAAGACAAAACCAACAGTGTGAAATTAAGCCACACAGGGAAGAGCAGATAGACTTTTAAAGTGTAAAGGAATACAAGCCTTTCTAACAAGGTGCTAGGAAGGTGCTTGTTGTGATTGATTGATTTTAGATGTATTCATTATAAGTGTATGAGTGTTTCTCCCCTCCCCCCTCGAACTGGGGTTTCTAACCCTTGTTTGACACTGTGTGTTTGGAGCTGGGATCTTAATCCCCATCCTCTGCAAAGAGCAACAAGCGCTCTTAATCAATCGCTGACTCACCTTCCAGCCCCACTGATTTGTTTTTTTTTTTTGTTTTGTTTTTTGTTTTTTTGTTTTTTTTGTTTTTTTTTTGAGACAAGGTATCCTTATGTAGCCAAGGCTGTCGTTTTCGCCCCCTAAATGCTCTAGCTACATTCGTGGACCATCATGCCTGGAAAAAATGTGATTTTTAAATAGTAATCTCTTTTACAGCCCTACTGCAATTTAGTTGTGAATTGCTACCTCCCTATTCCCCAGATGTCGACCCTGACACCTGAGAGTGGTTTGCACGTGCAACGGAAACAGCAGAGCGCCGCATCAAAAGGAAAGATCGATGGATAAAGGAGGTGAGCGCTCAGCACTTCTGATCGATGAGCGCTGGGATCCTCAGCCTTGGTCGCGCACGCGCGCCAGACGGCCTACTTCCGCTGCGCGCACCGCCAGCAATGAGCGGTCGCCATAGCGACGGCCCGTAGCAACGGAGAAGTGTGCGGGTGAGGCCACAGAGCGTCTCCTGGCCCCTCTCCTCTGCGGCTATGGCGGGAGGCCCCGCGGACGTCCGCAAACTCTTCCTTTTCACGACCACCCAGAATTACTTCGGGCTGAGGCCGGAGCTCTGGGACCAGCCCCCGCTGAGCAACTGCCTGGAGGTGAACAACTTCTTGGACGACGGCAACCAGATGCTGCTTCGGGTGCAGCGGTCCGACGCGGGGCTGGCGTTTTCCAACACGGTAGGGCGGCGTCCCTCACGTCCCGGGTCTTAACGCCAGGCCTGAAGGTAGCCTCGGCCTCGCCCCGGAGCCCTGGGGTCCAAGCTGTCTGTGCCTTGGTGGTGGAGTGCCCACCGGATGGTAGGAGTTTCCCTGTCCACACATGTGAATAGGAACGAAAAGCACCTTGACTGTTCCTTTTGAGACAGTCTGGCCTTTTCAGGTTGGCCCTCAACTCTGAGCCTTAAGCGATTTGACTGATTAACTCTGTTTACTTTATGACATCTTTACTCATTGCTTCCTTTGAACTGCAGTTTGGCCAATGTAGTGTGAGCACAGTTAATTGATTGTTTTGAATATATTGTCTTTAATTTTTCCACCATAAGTCTAGTGATACAACATGGTAGTGCAACATTTCTTTCAAACACTAAGTTTTATGAAGAAGACATAAGATCATTTGTTTATCACTTTAGATTGATTTTGATGACACAAAGGATAAAGTGCTGGTGTTTTTCAAGCTCCGACCGGAAGTAATCACAGGTGACAATCTACATAACAACATTCTTGTTTCATCTATGGTGGAGTCGCCTGTAAATTCCCTTTACCAAGCAGTACGGCAGGTGTTTGCACCCATGTTGCTAAAGGTGAGTGAAGTGCTTGTGGATTATTTTTACGTGAGTATTTTGGTTAGCATGGAAACAGACATACATATTATTTGATTCACTGTTTAATGTGTTTTAGTTTATTGATTGAGATTTTTTATGGTGTTGGGGGTTGTGTCAGACTTCTGTTACTTTAGGCTTTGTTGAGGGAAACTGAATGAAGCTATGAAATGAGGCTCACATCATCTCTTACGTAGCCATACCAGATGATTTTATAAGACTTTATCTGTGGAAGAGGGAGCTAAGGAAGGCTCTCAGTGAAGTAGAGGTTGTGGAATTACTGCCTGGACAGTGTGTTTCTGAAGCAGGGCTGACTGGCAGTTCTTTGATGGCTGTTTGCTCTTCTCGGCTTTTCTTTAGGACCAGGAATGGAGCAGAAACTTTGACCCTAAACTTCAGACTCTTTTGAGTGAGCTAGAAGCTGGATTGGGTGTGGTTCTGCGAAGATCGGATACTAGCGTACCTAAGCTGAAGCTCAAGGAAGATGACACCAGAGGTGTGTAGCGGCACACGATGCTTTGCTCCCACAACTCACCACAGTTCTGGTACTGGTATTATCATTTTTGAATCTTGCTTAGAGCAGGTATGTGAGAGCAATTATTTGTGTCTTGAATGTGTCTATGAGTGCTGTAGCACACTTGCAGAGGTCAAAGGACAGTTTGTGGTCAGAGCTCTCCTTCAGCTTTTGCAGTTCTGGGATCAAACTGAGGCTGTCAAGACTAGTGGCAAGCACCTTTAACCAATGTGCTGTCTTTCTGGTCTTCAAAATAACCATGAGCCAAACAGTGTTACGCCTTTTCTCTTCCCAATAGTAACTGACTTTTTTCTTCACTTTTTTAGGTATTCTCACACCAAGTGATGAGTTTCAGTTTTGGATAGAACAAGCTCATCGTGGAAATAAACAGATTAGTAAAGAAAGAGCCAGTTATTTTAAGGAATTATTTGAAACAATTGCAAGGGTATGTAATCCACACATAGTTTGTATATTTGACTTTTTGTAAATGAACTTTAGGATTCAATTTTCAGTGTCTTTTTCTCTTTTAAAATCTACTAGACAGTTGTAAGCAAGATACATAGTTTATAGACCCCAGAATTTACTTAAGCTATATGTTTAAAATATGTAAAACATAGAAATGAAAACATTAAATTCTAATCTCTAGGAAGTAATTTTCCTCAAAAACAAATACAGTTTTCTGCAAGTACTGGGAGAGAAACAAACTCAAGAGCCTGCAGAAGCCTGTGATGCCACAGTGGCGGCAGTGCTTGCTCTGCGGGCGTGAGGCCCGAGTTCAGACCCACAAGTGTGTCTATAATCCCAGGGCTAGGATTGGAGACAGGAGGACTGTGGTTAGTTGCTAGCTAGCCGACATAGTCTAAGTGGAGAGCTCTGGGTTCTTTGAGACCCAGTATCAAAGAAAAAAGGTGGAGAGGGATAGAAGAGTGTACACAAAGATGATGTTTGGTCTCCACATGTGCATCCACAAACAAGTGCTCACTTACACACACACACACACACACACACACACACACACACACATGCACATACAAGATGTACATTTATCACACACACACAAAATCAGTAAACTAACAGATTTGTTATGTAGAGGTAATACATTCTTTTGATGGAATGTATAAACTAGTATTTCAAAGTAATTTAAAAGATGAAGCCCTATTATTTTATGCCTATTTGATTTTCCCTATATTCTTAGGAACTTAGTAAGTGATTATTTTAAGTATGATTGCAATAATAGTATTTAAAACTTTTTTCTACTATTATTTCATGAATAGTATTGTATGTATTTTTTTTAATGTTATTTCAGAGTTTATTATTGTGGTATGTGTCTGCATGATGTGTGTATGTGTGTGGGCAAGTATGCCTTGGCACATGTGTAGAGGTCAGATGAGGACAACTTTGTGGAGTCAGTTCTTTCCTTTCACCTTTATGTGGGTCCCAGGGGTCACACTCAGGTCACTAGCCTTCTGTGGCAGGTGCCTGTACCGGTGAACCCCCTGGCCAGTTTCATTAGTGCCATTTTAATGGTGTATTGAAGTATATTAAAGCTTGTTTTGATGACAGTGATGAAATGTAGAATAATGAATTTGCGTTGCTCTTATTGTTAGTCACTACATTACACAGCACAGCACACCAGGTAAAGAGCCTGGGAGTTATAGTGGGCCGTGTGTATGTGCTGTGACGCCGCTTCTGCTGGTAATACAGTAAACCCAACGTAAAGAAAACTCAGCTAAGGGTGTAAAGAAATGAATAGTCTTTCTACTGTCATTTTCCAGCCTTTTATGAAATTTATGTTTATGGAGAATATTTGCATAAAGAAGTCAGAATAGGGGAGGGGACATTAGATTTCCAGCACTTGAGCAGTGTGGAAACATTCCCAATGTGTTACTTAATGCACAGATATAACTGTGTTTCAATGTGAATGCATTTTGGTTTCAGGAATTTTATAACTTGGACAGTCTGTCCTTGCTAGAAGTTGTTGACTTGGTGGAGACGACTCGGGATGTTGTAGATGATGTGTGGAGACAAACAGAACATGATCATTACCCTGAGTCACGCATGCTGCATCTCCTAGATATTATAGGTATAGAAATAAGCTTTGGGAAATTTGCAAACTCATCACTTTCTCTTTCCCTCCCTCCCTCCCTCCCTCCCTCCCTCCCTCCCTCTCCTTCCTTTCTTCCTTCTTTCCTTTTCCTTAGTTCTTTCTTAAAATGCTCATTAATGTAATACTTGCTATTTAAAGTAAGTTTTAATAAGTCATATAGATTTATCTACAATACGTTTTTGTTTATAGTTGATTTGGTTCATGTATGTGAAATATTTTGATCATTAAAGAACTAAGTTAATATTTTTAGTGTTTATGTATGTTAATTAATTAAAAATTTTATTAAATATTTATTTGTGTGTATAGTACCTACAGAGACCAGAAGAGGGTTTTTGATTACTTGGACCTAGAGTTGGAAGCATTTGTGAATTATCTGAAGTGGGTGTTGGGGTATGAACTTACGTCTTCTGATAGAGCAGCATCTTTGTGAGGGTTTCTGTTGCTGTGAAGAGACACCATGACCACAGCAACTGTTATAAAGGAAAACATTTAATTGGGGCTATTGGTGAAATTATTAAGGCCACTCCACGTAGTTAAAAGGGAGGTTTATTTTGTGGGGTAACTTACAAATGAAGGGGTAGGTTGCAGGGTCTGCCAAAGGTATAGCACAGTCTGGTGGTGTTCTCTGGAGAACTCTGCTCGGTCTACCTCCAGCGTCCAGGGTCCCGGAACCAAGAGAGAGACCTCCTCTTGATTCTGGGTCTTCAGCTTCCTCCCTCGGCCCCCTGCCTTGTGGGCATGACCATTATTGAAGCCTGAATGGGGGTTGGAACTTCTAGGCCAATGCTGGGATGGCTATCCACTACATGGGGCTGGCTTACAGTTTCAGGGGTTTAGTCCACTATCATCATGGTGGGATATGGTGGCATGCAGGCAGACATTGTTAGGAGAAGGAGCTAAGAGTAAATACATATTGATCCACAACAGAATGTTGAGCAACAGGAAGTGACCTGAGACACTGGGCATGGCTTGAGCATATGAGACCTCCTCCACTTCCTCTACCATGGCCATACCTACTCCAACAAAGCCACCTCCCAATAGTGCCACTCCCTGTGAGCTTATGGGGGTCAGTTACATTCAAATGACCACAAGCAGTAAGCAGTCTTAACTGCCAAGACCTTTCTTCAATCTGCCTCATGTGTTCATTTTACCACAATTTCATATGAACTAAAAAATGATTTGAAAACGAACTGGTTTGTATTTCAGTAGTGCATATTTGACTCAGAAAAAAGTTCCCTTTGCATTGTTCCCCTTAGGCCGTGAGATAAGCTGATAGAGGATCATGCTGCAGCACCTTTGTTATGGGCCAAGTCAGCAGTTCGGAGTTGCTAATGTTCGCTTCTGCCCTGCAGTAGGTGCTGTAACCAGCTCAGAGTGATGCATTTTAATAGGTGCAATATGTGGACTGATGAAGATTGTAAGCTAATGTCAGTGTGCACTGTGTATTTATAAAGACAGTTACCTTATAAATAATGGTAGTCTAAGACTGGGTAGGCAGTATTTTGTATATTGTTAGTTGCTAATGCTTTTGTTAATTTTTTCCTAAGTATATATTTTATAATTCCATATAAAATATTTTCATACAATCTTGCTTTATGTCTTATTAGGTGGTTCATTTGGAAGGTTTGTTCAAAAAAAACTGGGAAGTTTGAAACTATGGGAAGATACTTACTATCTTGTGAAGGAAAACCTGAAAGCTGGTATTTCCATTTGTGAACAGTGGGTGATAGTCTGCAGTCACCTCACAGGGCAGGTGTGGCAGCGCTATGTCCCTCATCCATGGAAAAGTGAAAAGTATTTTCCTGAAACCCTTGATAGGTTGGGCAAGCGCCTAGAGGAGGTACCAGTTTGATTGTCTGTCTTGTTGTATTGAAGTAGAAATGGGTTCTGTCTGTGAGTGCATTTTACAGTTGATAAACATGTGTAAAAGAAGGATTTATGGTTTGGGTGGACAGAGGGATGAATGTCATAATAAGTTTTGACATGCTTTGGTGCAGGCTGAGGTACATAGTGGCCACTAAGTCCTAGCTTCCTCTTTTCCTTAGGTACTTAAGAGTATGTGGTCAACATGTTAGTGTGAGCTAGTGGTCAACATGTTAGCTATGAAATTCTGTTTTGTTCTTTGTTGTGAAAAATATGACACGCTTTTCCCTGTGTCAAACTTTGGTCCTCTTTGTAAGATGTACTCAGTGGAAATATTTGAAACAGTTTCTCATTGACTTCAGCTATGAGCTTTCATGAAAATTACATAGTTAGCTTTAAAGGAAAGGCAAAATGAAATTGCAGAAATAATTCTGCCTTCTTAGGGCAAACTCAATTTAAAAAATACAAACATGAAGCCAGGCGGTGGTGGCACTCGCCTTTAACCCCAGCACTTGGGAGGCAGAGGCAGGCGGATCTCTGAGTTCGAGGCCAGCCTGGGGTACAGAGTGAGATCCAGGACAGGCTTCAAAGCTACACAGAGAAACCCTGTCTTGAAAAAGCAAAAAATATGAAAAAGTGAACTACTTTCAGTTTTATTCATTTTACAAGAGCCACTGTAAGGAAATTTATAAACACTTTAGGTAGGTTTTAGATCTATGTACACAGTTAATTTCATTTAATACATTTTATGTTCTAATATCTTACATTTTAGGTCTTGGCTATTCGAACAATTCATGAGAAACTCTTGTATTTTTTACCGGCCAGTGAGGAGAGAATCATTTGCTTGTCTCGAGTATTTGAGCCTTTTACTGGCATGAACCCTGTGCAGTACAATCCGTATACTGAGGTTGAGTCTATATATGTTTATGTCTTTAATTTCCTTTTGTGTTCTTGAGTTTTAAAGGTTGCTTTTTAAAAATTTACAGTCTAACAGTATAATTAATTTGTTTAGCCATTATGGAAAGCTGCAGTGTCTCAGTATGAAAAAATCATTGCACCCGCTGAACAGAAAATAGCAGGGAAATTAAAGAATTATATTTCAGAAATTCAAGATAGTCCACAGCAGGTAAGATATAAGTATTTTACTTTATATAGTTTTCCCTTAAGCTGTTACACTGTGAGTGTGGTTGAATTGAGATGAACATGCACCTTGTCTGTCTTCTGTGAGCTTCTTCAAGCATTTCTGAAGTACAAGGAACTGGTGAAGCGTCCGACTATAAGCAAAGAGCTGATGTTAGAAAGAGAGGCGCTGCTAGCAAGACTCGGGGACTCAGCTAAAGGTAGAGTTCCTGAGAATGCTTTTTTAGGTGGATTTTTCTTTGATGTTTAGGGTTAAAAGCTTTAGTCATTTTTATGACAAAGATTGATTTATTCATGATATAAATGATAGATTTGTTTTTATTTTTTAAAAATTATTTAAATTATTTTATGTGCATGTCTTACCTGCATATATGTTGGTGCACTATGTGCATTCTTGGTTACCATGGAGGCCAGAAGAGGGTATCAGATCCCCTAGAATTGTGACAGTTGTGAGCTGTGGGTTCTGGAAATGGACAACTTGTAACTGCTGTGCCATCTCTCCGGCCCCTAGATTTGTTTTTAAATTAGCAGGTTGTTTTTTTCTGTATCTTATTTAGTGCATTGTCTTAGTTTCTTTTCTTTGGCTGTGATAAAATGCTCTGATGGAAGCAAGTCAAGGAGTGGAGGGTTTATGACTGACAGCTGAAGCTGTCATCCGTCACAGTGGGGAAGTCAGGGGGCAGGTGCTTGAAGCAGCTGGTCCTCTTGCATCCTAGCCAGAAAAGAACAGTGATGCACGCAGTGCTCATGCCTCTCTGGCTTTCTCCGTCCTCTGCAGTCAGTGTCCCCTCCCATTAAGGTGTTTCTTCCCACCTCAGCTAACATGCAGTAATCTCCCTAAAGCCTGCACTCCAGGTGGTTCTGTGCTGCGTCAAGTTGACGGCACTGGTCATCAATAGACACTAAGGTTCTTGTGGTGCAATGAGGACGGACATCCACAACATTTCCAACAAGGCCTGAAATGTACTACTTCTGTGTAATTGATGTGATTTAATGATACAGATTTCCGATTGGACTTTGAGAATCGGTGCCGAGGGATTCCTGGTGATGCATCTGGGCCACTTTCTGGCAAAAATCTCTCAGAAGTTGTCAATAATATTGTTTGGGTTCGTCAGTTGGAATTGAAGGTACTTGTTTTAATATGAAAAGACAGTGAACATTCAAAATGTCCTAAGTTAAGGCATGTGATGGGGACTCTAAAGCTGCTGTGAAAATACTGGGCTCCCTCTACATGCAATTATTTTGCTCCTTGTTGTGACAAGTTAACTGGGAACAGTTAAAGGGAAGAGAGACTTCCCGTGGCTTCCAGTGAATTTCATGATGGGGAGGTCTGGTTGCTGCAGCTCCATGTGTGGTGGCTGGAGCTTATGACATGGCATCTTGGCAGGTCAGGTAGCAGATTGCTGGTGCAGAGCCTTACTAAGCTGAGGTCTTTATCTCTACCCCATGGCCATACAAGTCAGTGGAGCTCAATGTCTGAGTGATACTTCAGTTTCCCAAAACAGTGCCGTCAGCTGGGGACCATGTGCTCAAATGCCTAATCCAGCAGGATGCAGTTTATCTTCATGCCTTAAAAACCATGTAATTTTCATGGCAATGTATAGGACTCTGAGAACAAATGTGTGTTGAAGATTCTGACGAGGTTCATTTCTTATATAGAGGTGATTGTCAAGTTGGGTCACTAGTGTCTTCGAAAGCATCTGTGAGAACTACTGCATTCTTGACACTAGATTTAAAAGACATCTTGATGGTTTTAAGTCTGTCTGCAAGTATTATTATGTCACTAAATCATTTTAGTTTAGAAGTTAAAGGAGAGGTGGAAAGTCTTTCTACATAATTGTCCATGACGGTGTTATTAAAACTGACCTAAGACTCTTTTGGACCTCCTATCAATATGTATAGTTTTGTATCTGACCTGTATAATAAATATTAATTGATTGGTAATTAATAATTAATTGATTGTGGTTTGTGTTCAAGGGCAAAAAGTCAAGGAATATTAATAAAACCTGCTTCTTTCTCAAATTTGTACCTTTGCACTATATTCTGAAATATTTTACATCTTTTTTTCCATCAGTCCTTTTTTTGAGTGTACCAGAATGGGCAATTATGGAGGAAGAGACTCTTTCTGTCTTAGCTGACCTTCAAGTCTGCCTATTTTTTGAGCTATTAACAAGATATTTAGCTAACAACTGGTATTACTGTGAGCATGTTTAGGAGTAATGCAGATGCTTCCTAGGGTTTCTGAAAAGGAGTGAGCCCAGCTCTCTTGTGGCATACCTTTCCTTCATTTTACCTTCCTATTATGCTTTGTTTGGGCTGTCCTCTGGGGTTTATTGTTCTAGGTTTGTGTAATTCAGAAGTCAGTAAGAGAGTGACATTCCTATTCCTTATGGAAAAGCTTTTTTCCCTGTTTACAAATGATAGGAGAGTAATTTTTGAGTTTCAGGTCAGAGAAAGGCCTCCTTATTTGATGGTAAAATTCTGTTAGTATTAATGCATCTTTGGCATTTACTTTTTAAGGTAGATGATACCATCAAGATTGCGGAAGCGCTTTTGTCTGACCTGTCAGGATTTCGGTCTTTCCATCGGAGTGCTGAAGATCTCTTGGACCAGTTTAAGTTGTACGAACAAGAACAGTTTGATGACTGGTCCAGGGAAGTTCAGTCAGGGTTATCTGATTCCAGGTCAGGATTGTGGTAAGTGCCATTCCCCTGAACTGTCCATGGAAGCCCATGTGTTAGTAATCCATGTCGCAAGGTGGAAAGAGGCCTTCCCCTCTCTACAGACTTGCTGCTTCTTCTTCATGAGTCATTGCTTAAAACATTTTTACTTTTTTATCTTAGAGATTTTTTTAAAAATTATTTTTGTGTATGTATGTGTGAATGTCACATGTGTGCTCCAGTGCCCTAAGAGGCCAGAAGGGGCACGAGATTGTGAGAATTGGAGGTGACTGTAGGCCCCTGACTTAGGTGTTGGAAATGAACTTGGGTCCTCTAGGAGAGTAGGACCACCTCACTGGCCCTGAGTACACTTTAAGTCATTGATGATTCAATCGTAGTTGACTGCTTGCCTCTCTCTTCACGTGTCTATTCCCTGGAACTGCAGATAAATTTTTGAGAATTAGACATTCTTTCTTTCATGATGCTTTATTATCAAGTATTTATGCATTTTTTTCTACTTTTTTACATTACCATTGTATGCTTAAACACTTTGAATTGCAAATTATATTATTTTTAAACCCTTTAAGAAAGAAGTATTTTCTCATGACATTTCAAATAGTAAGCCTTTGGTAAGTATTTACTGATTTTATTCAATATTTTACTAGTAACCATTATTTTAATAGCAATTTCATAGGATATGACTAGAAACATTTCTTTGTACCTGCAGTCAGTTTTCCCCAGTATATTATTATCTATATTTTTAGATACTTACCACATCTCCTATTATACTACCAGGACTCAAACTCATGGCCTTGAGCATGCGCTTTACATCGGAGCTATACCTTTAGCCTTTCTGTTTTTCTTCAACAGATTGAGTTTCCTTATGTATCTATGGTTAGTCTTAAATCTATGGTCCTGCCTCAGCCTCTTGAATAACTAAGTGTATATATATATATGTGCCACCATCATCTTTTTTTTTTTTTTTTTTTTTAGAAATTGTTCATAGCATGAAGTTTTCTGCCCTTCCCCTTCTTCCCAGTACAAAGGATGGTCAATCCAAAAGTGATGTTCGCTTGAATAAATAATGCAGTTCCCTGACTACAATTCTTGCTCAGGAGGAAGAATAGAGGACCCAGGGGTTCTTGTTACAGTGACTATACTTTTGTGCCATTTAGCATTTTTCTTCCTACTTAGAGCTGAAAATATGAGAAATGTTCCGGATTCATCATCCAGAACAGATTGCTGTGGTTAGCCAGGTTTATAACCTAGTTCACTTTGTCAGGGCAATTCCTGTTGTGATCTCTATAAGACAGTGGGTTAGATCTGAGGTCTGCTGCAGGTGAGCCTGCTGAGCTTTTTCCAACCTTGACTTTCTGTCTCAACAAGGTCTTCCTCTTCCCTTTATTTTGGTATAAAACCTTTTCTAGTCTCTAGCATAATCAGGGTGCTGCTGAACACATCTTTTGAAATCCTAGTGTATGCAAACTTTTGAAGAAAGCAAAAAGCCCCCACTGTAGTTTTGACACGTTTCTGAGTAAACACAGGAGTGCAGGATCTTCTTTTAAGCCACCAAAGTATCTGTCTCCTTCTGTCAGTTTGTTGGAGGGTCAGGTAAGGAAATTGGATGCATTTGTCCTCTGCTTCCTGATCACTTTCTAAGAAGACTTGTGAGTGTCCTTAAGTTTGAAAATGATCTGAAAGAGTGAACACAATGTAGACCATAGTAAATCACAGTAACTTCTGCCTAATGATGATGAGTGTTTCTATAGTCCATGCTGATTTGAGTACCCTAAGGTAATTTTATTATTAAAGTCTTAACAGAAGAAAGGACAGATTGAAAGAGTAGAGGTTTCATACATTTGAGTGTCTCTGCTCTTAGCTATTTGGTTTTTGTCATTGACCCTTTACTAAAGCATGAAGGTGCAAAGCAGACTAAAACCATCCTGGGCACCTTTAGAAAACAGGACAGAGCCTTTCCCTTATGTCAGTCTTGACTCTTGACTCACAGTGGGAAGGAAGGTGGATTTTTCTGGTCTACAAAGTGCTCGTGTAACACTCATGCAGTGACATTTTGGACGCTGCAGTTTGTTTTCAAAGTCTGGATTGTGAGACAACACGGGAAGAACTTTACTTTTTAGCATTGTCACAGCCCTATTTAAAAGACAATTGCACAGTAGTGTTAACTTCAGTCTTTAGGGAGAAGTTCTTGAGGCAGTTAGCACACTGCCTCCACCCCTTCACAGAATAGCACTGTCACAGGACCCCAGATAGGTACAGAACGCAAAACCAGCCCTTCCCTGGATGTATAAAAGTGCTACTCTACAAAGTTAAATAAGTCTTAAAAGTTGTCTACAGGCTCTGCATGTTTTTTTCAAACCAAATAACTCTAGTTTTGATTACATAAGGGATGATTGATAACAAAACCAATATATCATTTTCTTTTGAAGAATAAGCAAGGAAAAACAGAATTGTAAAGCCTGATTAGAAAGATTTTTTTTGTTCTTTTTTTTTAACTATTAGATTTGCAGAAAAGTTGAAGTATTTTTAAATCAGTTTCATCAGACAAAAGAACAATGAAGCTGCAAAGATTCCTATTTCTCTTTTTTCCTCTTTCTTTTGTAGTATTGAGGCGAACAGCCGAATTATGGAGTTGGATCCTAATGATGGGTCATTGAAAGTGCATTATTCTGACCGTTTGGTCATTCTTCTGCGGGAAGTCCGTCAGCTTTCTGCCCTGGGCTTTGTCATTCCTGCCAAAATACAGCAGGTTGCAAACGTTGCCCAGAAGTTCTGCAAGCAAGCCATCATTCTTAAGCAAGTATGAGTGACACTTTGATGATGTTCTTGTTCTTGAGTCATCATGCTAAATGAGACTGTTGCGGGCTTTGTCTTCTGCTTTTAATTTTTTTATGCTCCTGTAATAGCTTATTAACTTGTGAATTCAGAGTTTTCTGGTGACTAAGTTAAAATCTGCTGTTAATCTAGCTAGGAATTTTTAAACTTAAGACAATATTCAAAAACCATTTGGAAAAATGACATATTATTCCTTCTTTCTCTCTCATTCTAACGTCTCCACTCTCTCTCTTTTTTTTTCTTTCCTTTCTCTTATTACTTGGAAAGGTCTTAAAGGAACTTCTGTCCTTTAGATATTCGTAGAGGATTCCCAGGCTACTTGGTCTTGGTTTACTTTTTTGTACCATGCTATGGTTTTCCCTGTTTAAAACAAACACTTATACCTGGTTGTCCACCTCTTAAATCAGATCTCAGGTCACTTTACAGCCTTGACCTTCTCTGCCTATACTCTCTGAAGTGTTATTATGTACTGTAGCAAATATTTGAGAGAATAACTTAGAAGAGAAAGTGTGTTTGGGTCACAGATGTGCAAGTTTCAGCCCTTGATCAGTTGTTCTCTTGCTTTTGGGCAAATATCAAGGCAGCACATGCAGGAGCGTGGAGCTTAAAGCCATTTCCCCTTTTAAGAGCATAGATTGCCACTGCTCTAAAGACCTTCTACTAAGTCCCATCCCTTTTTTAATTAATTAATTAATTAATTACTTGAGACAAGGTCTCACTATATAGCCCTGGCTGGCCTGGGACTAACTATGTAGACTAGGCTAGCTTTGGATTAGCCTGCCTCTGCCTCTCGTGTTAGGGTTAAAGGTGTGTGCCCCTACTTCCAGGCCCACTTCTTTTGAAAAAGTATTTTTTTTATTTATTCTTTGACAATTTCATAATGTGTACATTGTAGCTCTCTTGATCATTCTGAAACCAATTGCACCCCCTTCCCCAACACAACCCCTTTCCATCTGATTTCCTTCTTTACTCACTGAGTTCTGTGTGTGCTGCCCACATGGGCATGGGTGTGGGGACTCCACTTAGTATGGGTGGGTCACTGGAGGCCACAGCCCTCAAAAATGACTCATTTCCACAGCAGCCCCTAGCTGCTGGTAGCTTCCCAGCTAGGGTGAGGTCCTGTGAGTTCAGTGTTGGAATATTGTCTTGAACTTGTACAGAAACCACGGCTGCTGTGAGTCTGTACTTGAAGGCCATGCCGTGTCCAGAAGGCAGCACTTTACAGTACTCCCCTACCTCCTGTGTTATCTCCACCTTGCTGTGCTGCCCACCAGGTCCCTTTAGCCTTGGGCAAAGGGTTGATAAAGACCTTTCAATGAGGGTTAGACACTCAGTAGTCCCTTTCTCAGCTTTTTGACTAATTATGACTTTTCACATTAACTACTGCCCACTGAGAAAAGAAGCTTCTCTGACCAAGGTTGAGAGCTGCACTGTTTTATGGTTATCAAAATAAATATTTAGAGCACAGTTGGCAACATGAGCATTTAGTAGAGCCTCAACTGTAGGTTTTTTTCTCACTACTGGAGCCTTCCTGGCCATTTGATTGGGTTTACAGCACCAGACATGAATTCCCTTCTGTGGAGCAGGCCTTAGATCCAATTGGAGAGCAGTTTGCTACCCCCGTACCAGTCATGGCAGCACTGCACCAGTTGGTACATTTTACCTGGCAGGTCAGTATTGTTATAGGAAGGGTCCAGTGGTCAGTAAGACAGTGTCTTAGTCATGGTTCTATTGCTGTGAAGAGACACCATGACCAAGGCAGCTCTACATAAAGACATAATTTAATTGGGGGTTTGCTTATAGTTTCAGAGTGTTAGTCCATGATCATCATGGCAGGAAGCATGGTACTATAGTAGTAGCTGAGAGCTTTGTATTCTTATCCACAGGCAGCAGGCAGAGAAAGAGATTAGGCCTGATGGGGGCTTTTTGAAACTTCAAAGCCCACCCCCAGTGACACACTCCAACAAAGCCACACCTCTTCTAACAAGGCCACACCTCCTAATCCTTCTAAATAGGTCATTAGCTAGAGACTAAGCACTCAGAGATAAAAGACTTTGGGGTATTCTCACTCAAACTACCATAGACCATTAATGTCTCCCCATTCAACCTGTCTATAACCTATAGAACTGGGAATGCTAGCCATTAGGGAGGAAGGTTCTTGGCTATTTCCAGATTGATTTCTCTTCGTACTACATTAAAAATGTGTGGTGCCCATAGCAGTAGGGTCTTATGCTCTAGTTAAGGTTGACAACCAACAATGTTGATAATAGCCTGTCTAGTCTTGGAAGCCTTTGGGGCTTCCTGATCAATAACATGTAGGTAGGTGTACCATACTTAGTACTGAGGTTTCCATGTACTAACCATTTCTGCATTGTCAATCAGTGCAGGGTACCATTGTTCCAATTCCTTTTTAAAAAACATCTTTAATAGCTTATAAATTAGGGGTTTTCCATAAGGATTTTTTATACATCCTTGGTTTTGGTTATTCCATTCCCCACTTCTTTCTTTCCTATTCCTCCACCCCCTATCCCTGGGTAAACCTTTAACCCCCAATGTTCTCTCCTCTACTACTGTCTCCTTCTCCCAATAAACCTTCTACCTCCAATTCAGTCTTTTTCTGGTTTCTTGGCCTCTGCATACTCCCAAGTTCAACATACACACACAAAAATTTGAAGCAAGGATCAACATATGAGAGAGAGCATGTGGTGTTTGTTTTTCTGGACCTAAATTATCTCACTAGTGTGATATTTCCAGCTCCATCTATTTTCCTGCAAATTTTATCTTTTTTATAGCTGTGTATATGGACTACATTTTCCTTATCCATTCATCAGTTGATGGTCATGTAGGCTGATTCCATTTCTAGCTATTGGGAATAAAATTGCAGTGAACATGATGTGTCACTGTACTAAGGTATACAGTCCTTTGAGTATGCACAGAAGTGTTACATCCGGGTCATAGGGTAGTTCTGTTTCAGCTTTTTGAGGGGCTTTGATGCTATAATATGCCTCCTTGAAGAGCAAGCATGAGAGGTGTTCAGGAGAGAATTGTGTGCTGAGGTTGGTAAAGCTGTGTGCAGAGATGAGCCTTCTGTGTAGGCATATGCTAGTTTTGCTGTCCCTTAGGAAACTGCAAGTTATACATGCTGCATGATGAGTATTTACAATATAGATGGTATTGAATTACAGGGTTCAGGTTCTTCTCATCCATTGTGGCTATAGCAGCATCTCCCCTGAGGATCAAGGAGGAACAACTACTTCAATGAATTCTCCATTTTCCCAGTATAATGGGGAACACAAGTATAATGGCTTTTCCCTTCTCACATAGCCAGTAACTTAAGAAGCTCGGATTTGAAGCAGGGAGACTAGTTGGTTTGCAGACTGTTTCCCTGGTCTTGCCAAGAGATCAGTGCATGAATTAGATGAGAGAACAGATGTAGGGAAATGTGGTTGGACTGAAGGTATATTTTGAAAGTAGAAGTTTTTGCTAATGAAGGATTTGAGAGAAAATAAAATGTCAAGTTTTGGTCTGAACGATGTATAGATAGTTGTGTTGTGTCTTCAAAGGGCTTGCACATTGTTTGAGAGGTTCAGGAAATGAAAATTCAGTCCTTGGGCACTGGGCCTTTTTTTAGCACTGGAGTCCTTTCTTCCTGATGTAGTCAACTTGATTCCAGAGACTAAAATTTGTTGTTTGTTTAACCAGGTTAGGACGTGACTGATACATTGTAGGAACTCAATGTATATGTGTTGATTGGGCATATTGATTCATAAATAAATTCTGATCTGGAGATGAAAAACTATTTCTGTGTAGTATGGTTGAGGAAAATTATTACTATTCAAACAAAAATAAAGGAAATGTGCTAGAAACAAGATTTATTATTTTTTGCTGCTAATTGGACTTATATTTTGTAGGTGGCACATTTTTACAATTCCATTGATCAACAAATGATTCAGAGTCAGAGGCCAATGATGCTGCAGTCTGCCTTAGCATTTGAACAGATAATTAAGGTAAGTGAGATCACCATGCTTTATGATATAGTTGGGTGGGTTCTTTCTCTGTTTTCAGTCCACCAACAGCCACTGTGCAAGCTTGATCATTCTGTCTCCAAGGATTTTCTTCGTTCTTAGTGAGTAATACTCCACTGTAGATTTAAGTAATTATAATGCTTCACATACTTTGGTATTGGTTTTGAAGAGCTACATTTATATATATATCATTGACAGCTTACATACTATTGTATTCTTTTCCACTAAGTTTGAGATCCTGGTATATACAGAGTTTTTTTTTTTTTTAAACTATCTTCAGATTTTATAACTTAAGAGTTGTTTAATTTCTTGTTTATTTAAATGTCCATACATAGGAAATTGGAAAAACTCACAATAGGTTTTAAACTACATGGTACTCTGTGACAGCAAACATTTTGAAATTTATACTTTTGTTTAAAGATTTATTTATTTATTATATGTACAGTGTTCTGCCTGCATGTAAGCCTGCATGTCAAAAGAGGGCACCAGATCTCTTTATAGATGGTTGTAAGCCATCATGTGGTTGCTGGGAATTGAACTCAGGACCTCAAGACCTCTGAGCCATCTCTCCAGACTAAAATATGTAGTTGGAGACCTTCTCTCCAGGTGCCACCAAGCCCTGTTAGTCTAACAACCCACTTGTAAAATAAACACACAGACATTTATATTATTTAAACTGCTTGGCCATTAGCTCAGGCCTACCATTGTCTAGCTCTTACTTTTATATTTAGCCCATTTCTATTAATCTCATGGCTCATGGCTTACCAGTACCTTATTTCTTTCTTGTCATGGTGGCCGCTGGCTGTGTCTCTCCCTCTCCCTTCCACTTCCCGAGAATTCTCTGTTTGTCCCGCCTATACTTCCTGCCTGGCTACTGGCCAATCAGCATTTTATTTATACAGAGTGATATCCACAGCAAATTTATACTGTTAATCTTCATAGAGATCAGTGTTAAAAATTGGGCTTATAACATAAAATGAAACCTTTCTGGAAAAAGAAATATATCTGAATACTATTGTTTATTATATTGTAGAATTCAAAGGCAGGAAGTGGAGGCAAGTCACAGATTACTTGGGACAACCCTAAAGAATTAGAAGGCTACATCCAGAAACTCCAAAATGCTGCTGAGCGACTTGCCACTGAAAATAGAAAGTTGAGAAAGTGGCACACTACATTTTGTGAAAAGGTATATTTTATTTATAGACTTTATCATACTATGACTAGAATGAATAAAAATAATAGTATATAACTACATTTTTTTTCTTTTGAACTAATTTAAGATCTAAAGCTACAGAACTACACAGTTTGTTTCCCTTTACCTGACTGCTGCTACTAACAACTCACTTAGCCAGAGTACAGATGTCAGTACCAGGAAACGAGCCTTTGTGGCTTGCACCTTTCCCCACAAATTCTATGTCCTGGCTAAGGATAGAACCCTGCTTTCTTCTTTGTTTCTAGTAGTTGAGTGTGTGTGGTTCTCTCTTCACGAGCTTGCTGCTTCCCATGTAGTGTTGGCTGTAACAATACCCAAGTGATGGTTTGCCCTTCTCAGTGCATCAGTCAGGTATTGACAGGTTACACAGGGTGAGTGGTCCATCGTCACTCAATTAAGATGGCTCAGTCACTGGAAAGTTACTGTCTTCCCAACAGGTGGTCATTCTTATGAATATTGATCTGCTTCGGCAGCAACAGCGCTGGAAGGACGGGCTGCAGGAACTGAGAACTGGCCTAGCAAGTGTGGCAGCACAGGTGTGTGAGTTGTGCATCCTTCGCAGTGCCATCTTTTTGGAGTCTGGATGCATGACTCAGTGACAAGAGCATCATGTAAAGTTATAAACATCTGTTGGAATCCCTAACAGATATAGACTTCTCTGACTGACTCATATGCAAATGCCATAAATCCCAGTGAATTTGTGTGACCTGTGTCAAGGGGAGCTTCTGTGTGTTTCACACAATGCTAAGGCCCCTTGTAGTCTGCCATTCTCTTGACTTGGTGCTTATGGATATACTGTTTGCTGTTCTTTCAAGACTAACATCTGTAGAGTACAAGTTAGGTTCAAACCAAAGTCTGTGTGAAGGAACTGTCAGGATTCTTTTCCATTTCAGGGCACTTTTTCATGTAGCTAGGCTCTGAGTCAGCTGTTTTCTATATTTTGTAGTTCTCAGAATATGAAGAAGAAGCCCAAAGTGTTAGAATAGATGTCTTAGTGCTTTATGAAAGCAAACAGCAATATCAAACAGAAGCCAACTATTTTGAGCAATCTAATTTAAGTTTCTTGTTTTTAAAATATTCAATGAATTATTTAGGGACTAGGAAATGAAGAGTGATACTTTGTTAAGAACTTTGAAAAAATACAAAAGAATTCACAAAATAGACCACTGTAAAACTAGCTTCAAATAAAAATATAATGTTGGCTTGAGTTTTTAATTTTAGTGAGCCTCTGTGTAATATTTATACTGTGAAATTTTCATGTTGAATATTTCATAATCCATATTACTAAAAGTGGCAATTAGAGTTGTATATTTTAAAATATTTAAAATGAGTTTCAATCTGTTAAATGTGTTTTATGTAGCTTGAAAATCATAAGTTAAAAAAGTCATTATGTGCCAATTTTCAAATTGAAAAGGTGAATGCCATTTCAGGGGTTCCAAGCCAGTGACATGCATGCCTGGAGGCAGCACTGGAACCACCAGCTCTACAAGGCTCTGGAGCACCAGTATCAGATGGGCCTGGAAGCCCTGAACGAGAACCTGCCAGAAATAAGCATAGACTTAACCTACAAGTGAGATGCTTTGAAATCCCTATTTTATTTTTGAGTTAAATCTTTGTAATAATTTATATTTTAAATAATATAATTTTAGAAGATTTAAAATGCCATTCCTACTATCTTTTCAGACAGGGAAGGTTACAATTTAGGCCCCCTTTTGAAGAAATCCGGGCTAAATATTACAGAGAAATGAAGAGGTTCATCGGCATTCCCAATCAGTTTAAGGGAGTGGGCGAGGCTGGAGATGAGTCAATATTTTCTGTCATGATTGATAGAAACGCAAGTGGATTTCTGACTATTTACAGCAAAGCAGAAGATCTGTTTAGAAGGCTGTCAGCTGTTTTACACCAACATAAGGTACAGAGCTTGTAAACCCCCTTGTCCTAAATGTTACTGATTCACTAAGTGTACAAATGAATGTTTTCTCTGTGTGAAATGAACTTGAAGTGTATAAACCAGGGGGCAGTTTTATAGACTCTTAGCCTAGGTTTATGCTGTGAAGGGATAGAAGTGATGGCCAGTTTTGTCTTGATGAAGTTTGGAAAACTAGCTCTGTTTTCTTTTAAATCAGCTTGCGGTGTGATGTGACATTTGCATCAACTTTAATTTTGAAGACATATTTTGAGAGGTGTTCAAATGCTAATTTAATTTCAGAGATTTAAAGGTGTACATTCTAAGAAATCTGCTACTAGGCAGTTTTGTTTTGTGGGAATGTAGAGTGTGTTTGCACAAGCCTAGGTGGTATTCTTGTGGGCTGTATAGTTTAGACACCACAATGTATGCCCCTCTTCCTGTTTAAAATGTCATTCTGATGTGAAGATTTATTGTGACTATTTCTGAGTAAGTATGATACTACCCAACTCCAAATACAAACTCTCATCTCAGTACTTACTTGTGCTGGAGAAGAGTCATAGGTCAGGCTGGGCGTGGTGGCACACACCTTTAATCCCAGAACTCAGGAGGCAGAGGGGCAGAGGGGCAGAGGGGCAGAGGGGAGGCAGAGGCCAGAGGGGGCAGAGGGCCCAGAGGGGGCAAAGGGGGCAGAGGCAGAGGCAGAGGAAGAGGGGAGGCAGAGGCAGAGGCAGAGAGGCAGAGGCAGAGAGGCAGAGGCAGGTGGATCTATGTGAGTTCCAGGCCAGCCTAGTCTAAAAGTGAGATCCAGGACAGGCTCCAAAGCTACACAGAGAAACCCTGTCTGGAAAAACAAAAACAAAAACAAAACAAAACAAAACAAAACAAAACAAAAAAAGGTTCCTAAGCTGCTCTTGCACTGTAGATGTCTGCATTTTAGATTTCTAGGTTGGTAGTAGGCCGGATACTTGTAGATCTGTAAGTTGTACTTTGTAGGAGTGTTTGTAACCTTGAATTATATATATATTAATCTTAGAAGAGATTCTAAAATGGTTTATTTTCCTCACTTTGTTGCTTTTAATCAGTGAGTCCTACTCTTTCAGTATCAGCTTATGGGTTCCATCTCATTAATACAGTTCTCTTTCTTTAAGTAGGAATGGGTTGTAATTGGACAAGTGGACATGGAAGCTCTGGTTGAAAAGCACCTTTTTACTGTGCATGATTGGGAGAAAAACTTTAAAGCACTGAAGATAAAAGGGAAAGAAGTTGAACGGCTTCCTAGGTAGGAGAAGTTGATATGTGAGTACCACAGGCAAGAGTGCCTCTGCTGAGAGGGACCTTCATCCTGCAGTCTCAGCTCCTGCTGTAGATCCAACTGCTGTCTGCGTAGGCCAGTGTGGGGGATGAGAGAGGGCTTCGGTTGGTCTAGGGACTGTTTGCTGAGACCTGGTTGGGTAGAAGGGATTAGAGCAGAGGCTACATTCAGCTGTAGGATGAGGAATATTTAATCCAGTCAAGCTGAGAGCCTTCCAGAGAATATAAAGCAATGGAATTTGACTCCACACTTTGACCATGCCACTTCCCTCCAGAGGGGCCTGGGAGGCATGGAGCAGAGACACATCTAGGCACAAGAATCTGAGGGGAATTTCCTAACCCAGCCTTGTGAGAATGATGCCTCTGCTACCTGAACTTGCAACTGCTGAAGCTGTTTTGTTTTGTTTTGTTTTGTTTTGTTTTTCGAGACAGGGTTTCTCTGTGTAGCTTTGCGCCTTTCCTGGAACTCACTCGGTAGCCCAGGCTGGCCTTGAACTCACAGAGATCTGCCTGCCTCTGCCTCCCAAGTGCTGGGATTAAAGGCAGGTTCTCATTAAACTGTACAGCCTGGAGTTAGCTGTCCTCCTGCCTTACGCTCTTGAGTACTTGGGACTATAAGGGTGTGCTACCGGTACCATGAGTTAATATAGTGAGCTTGTTTCTAAGTTTTCACAGTTAATACTTTGATAATGCGTTGGCATTTGGCTTAAACATTTCCTGTGGACTGGATGTGGTGGCATGTATCTATAATTGGGAAGGGGAGGCAAAGGAGGACAAAGAGTTCAAGGGAGTTTAAAGCTAGCCTAGCTATGTGAGACTAAGAAGAAAAAATTCTTTTTTAATTTTTTAATTTTTTTATTTTTTGAGATTATAAGATAATTATGTCATCCCCCTCCTAATTTTCCCGTATACCCCTTGTTGCTATCTTTGAAATTCATGGCCTCTTTTTTTTCTTCAATTGTTGTTATTGTATGTGTGTATTTCTAAGTACATAAGTACAGCCTTCTCAGTCTGTCTAATGCTACTTGTGTTTTCTCAGTGCTGGCCATTTGGTATTAACAATTGGACTGCTCCTCTCTGGGGAAGACGCCTTCTCCTGCTCTGAGTTCCTGGGTTACTTGCGGTTCTTTGTGTAGGGTTGAAGCCTCGTGTGCTTTCTGTGGCTCCTTTGGCATGTCTGTTGCTATTGTCCTTGTTCAGCTCATATTAGGCAGCCACGGTGAGACTTTATGGGTGTAGCTTCTGACATTACTGGGAGACACATACTCAGAAAAACTCCCTGGTCCTCTGGCTCTTACCATCTCTCAGCCCTCTCTTCCTCAGTGGTCCCTGAGCTTTAGGTGTGGGAATTATGTCATAGATGCATCCACTGGGACTGGGTTCTACAACTCTGCATTTTGGCTTTCTGTAGTGATCTCCTTCTGTTGCAAAGAGAAGGTTCTTTGACAAGATGTGAGGACGACGATTACCTGTAGGCGTAAGAACGAATGTTTAGAATGTCGTCAGGATTATGCTGGTTTAGTAAAGTGGCAGTGTTAGATCTCTTCCAAGTTCTGTGTTAGGAGAAATTTTAAAGGAAGGACATGGTGACACATGCCTTTAATCCCAGCACTGAGGTATAGATGGGGGAAGTTCAAGGCCAGCATCACATGAGGATGCCTTGTCTCAAATCAAAACAAACAAGTAAACAAAAAGATTCACATTCTAAAGGTAGAATTCATGAGATAAAATATATCTCTCTTAAAATTATAACTAAAGTGTTCCTCATAAAATTTGATTTTTTTTTTTTTTTTTAATTGAGCTAGCATAGCCCAGGCTGGCTTTGAACTCTCCTTGTATGTAGTAAGGATGACCACAAACTTGGGGTCTTCTTCCCTTCACTTTCCAAGAGCTGGTATAGAAGTGTCGCTGTGCCTGATGTACGTTGAATGTTTTATACTGTCACCAACATCCCTGAAAGTTCTCTTTGCCTACAAAGTGAAGACTAATTTAAAATTAACTGTTTTTTCAATTTTGTCATTTTATAAGTAATTTTATAAAACAGCATTGTTGGCTTTATTGTTAGTGTATTAATAACCTATATTCTGTCTATATTTGTTTTTTTACCCTTATTTACATGTCAGCTGCAAAATAATTAATCTACTTTATGAATATGAAATAAATGTATGCTGAAACAATTTGTAAATATTTAAATATATTCTATTGCTGGTGCTTCCTTCATAATTTTTAAAAATGGACATATTTCATGATTAAAAATTAGTACTTTAAGCCAGGTATGGTGATATAGGCATATAATCACAGCACTCAGGAGGCTGAGGCAGGAGGATTGTAACTTCGAGGCCAGATTGGGAGGTCTTGCCAAACAAACAAACAAAAATTAGTTAATCAAGCAGGCAAACAAAATCAGTGTTAAATGGACTTACTCACTGAAAACCTAGGTTGTGTATAGAAGGAATTATTTTGGATTAAATCTATTATGCATGCTCTCAGAAGTTATGGTCACACTTGGATGGGTTTGCTGAAACATGCTCTAACTCAGGATAACCTGAGAGCCTGTGTCCTTCAGTGCTGTCAAGGTGGACTGTCTCAACATCAACTGCAGCCCCGTGAAGACTGTGATTGATGACCTCATCCAGAAGTTATTTGATCTGCTTGTCCTCTCTCTGAAGAAGTCCATCCAGAGTAAGGCCCTGTGTCTCCCTTTCGTGTGTTTAGAGCCTTAGTTTCTATAATTACAAAGTGTGACTCTCAATTACAGTTATAGTTGAGCTAGGATATCTTCTTAAACGAAATTGACTCAAAATGATAATTTTAAGAAAGTAGGAAAATTCTCATCTTTTAAACATAAATATTTTAGACAGTTTTGTTATTGGAAGTCTAGATAGTATTAATTTGTTGTATGTAATGGAGACGGATAGTAATTCTGACATAATATTTATTCTTATTTCTCCAAATGGTAAGTTGAAGCATTTTAGCATTATTTAGAAGACTGGAAATGTTTCTGATTGTTAGGAAAGATGACTTGGAAGAAATACATTTTAGGTTTTTTGTCCCTCAAAATTTTCATCAATTTCTATTTATCTGTGTAGTATGCTTTACCTGTATGTATACCACATGTACCTGTTGCCCATGGAGATCAGAAAAGCATGTTGTTCCCTTGTAACTGGAAGAATAGTTGTGAGCCTCCCTGTGGGTGCTGGGAACTGAACCCTGCTTCTCTGCAAGAGCATCCAGTGTTCTTAAATGCTGAGTTATCATCTCTCCTGCCCCCTTTCAAAAAAATTTAAGTGTAATGTAAAACAACTTACATCTCTTGGGGGAAAAAAAGTTGTCTTATTCTTCCTTTCAAACTTTTGTTATCTGAAAGCAAATGATAATTGAGAATGTAACATACTTTATATAGTGATTACTTCTGAGGCCCCTTGATTTAGCAATCATGTAACCATAACTGAGCATTTTTTGGGTAATGATGTGTCATCTCTTTCAGCTCATATACATGAAATTGATACATTTGTGACGGAGGCTATGAAGATCTTAACAATTATACCTCAGTCTGTGGAAGAAATAGGTGATACAAATTTACAGTATAGTAACCTGCAGGATCGGAGGCCAGAGGTGAGAATACAAAGCAATTATTGTCATCCTTACTTTATAGAGATGTGTAAATTAGGCATTTTATGTGATTATTTAGATCTATGTAATCTTAGCATTGTGAAGAGGTCTGTATAATGTGGTCTAACTGGGCAGCTCATGTTTAGACTTGTAGTTAGTGTAATGATTGAGTATCAATAGTGCTTTGTTATCTTAGAGGTATTTGCAGCTTTGTTATGGTCTCATGTATTAGAATAATAGTAGAGTAAGCAATCCATACTCTTGCCTTTGGAGCTGGAATCTTAGTGTGCAGAATATGATGTTAGAACATATTTAGAAGAGACGCTGAAGGGAGAGTTCACAGTTAAAGACAGGAGTTAGATTGGTGAAAGCAGAATCCAGAAGAAGCAAGGCAGCATTTGCAGGACATTTAAATAATTAATTTTGTTCAGAACAAGAAGGAGGAAACTCTAAATTGTTTATAAACTTTACAGAAAAGGTGAAAAAAAATCACCTTAGTAAGCGCTTTCAGTTATGCATACCTTCATCCTTTTTCATCCTTCCTAGTCTTGGCCTCAGGCCTCTGATCAGAAAGGATATTGAACTTTGCAAAGAGCCTCCTTTGCATCTGTGGAAATAATCATGTCCTTTCTGTCCCCGAGTCTGTTTGTGCTTGCTGGGCTGACCTTGGTTGTCAGCTTGACACTCCTGGGAAGAGGGAACCGCTATTAAAGATTACTGCTTCCGTAGGATTGGTCCATGGACTTGTCTGTGGGTCATTGTCTTGATTGTTAATTGATGCAGGAGGGCCCCGCCCACTTTGGGAGATACATTCCTAAGTAGGTGACCTGGGCAGTTTTAGAAAAGTGAGCTAGTAAGCAGTGTTCTCCATGGCCTCTGCTTAGGTTTCTGCCTTAAGTGCCTGCCGTGACTTCCCTAGGCAATGGACTGTCTATTGGAAATGTTAGATGAAATAAATCCTTTTCCCCCAAGTTGATTTGGCCATAGTGTTTAACTACAGCAAGAGAAAGGAAACATGGATAGCACTTTTATAGGTTTAAATCTTCTAAACCATCCCTGCAACTCTGGAATGAAACCTAGCTTAATTATGGTGTATAATTAAAAGTAATGTTGTTGAATTCAGTTGGCAGGTATTTTCCTGAAAATTTCTGTGTCTATGCTCATCAGAGAAATTAGTCTATATGTTTCTTTTTCTCTTATGTCTTTATCTGGTTTTGTCAGCAGACCCACCTTTATTTATTTATTTATTCATCATTTATTTATTTGTTTGTTTATTTATTTTAAAGACATGGGTTGTTTCTTATCATTCATGGTAGACTTGAGTTCACTGTGTAGTGGAGTATGACCTTGAATTTCTGGTTCTCCCAATTATTATTTTTTTCATCCCTTTCAACTTCTGACATAATAGTATGTTTGTTACACCTAATAATAAGCATCAGAAACCTTATATCTGGGACTTTAACAAATTATTTAAAAACAAAAACCATTTAAAATTTTATTTCATTTTAAAATAAAAATCATGAAATAAGAATGAAATCTTGAGGGACTGGTAAAATGATCCGTTGTTTCTTTTAACCGCCAGGTTTTGCCGTTGTTTCAACAAGCTGAAGACAAAAACAAGCTTTTGCGAACTGTATCAGGCAGTGGGGTGGAGACAGTTAGCAATCTGAGAGCCAAGTGGGACAAATTTGAGCTGATGATGGAAAGCCACCAACTTATGATTAGAGACCAGGTGAGAGCCTTAGCTCATCTCAGAGTGTTGCCTGTGGACATTTCAGTGTAGCCTGGCTTCAGGAGGTCAGTGTTGCTGTTGGAATTGACCTCCCTCAGTTCTTTTTATAATGTTTCCATGCTTTATAAAAATGACAATTTCACAGGAGTGCCTTCTTGATAACATTTCTCTGCAAGCTGAAATGATGTCTCTCTGTGCTGTACTTTTGTCTGAAGCCCACATTTGTTGAATTAAGTGCCTGCCATCTTGAAGGTTTTGTCTAGGGTATTTAATGGGAAAGAGGGAGAAGGAGAGGGTGCCATCTTGCTTCTCAGGCACAGTCTAAGGCTGCATACACCTGACTGCACTCCATATCTTGTTGACTGGCTAGTCTTAGCTCACAGCTGCAGAAGACTGAGAAATAGCCTCCTTAGTTAAGAATGGGTGTGCAGGTAGAACAGTAGGCTTTGGATTTGTTTTTATTTTTATTTTTTATTTTATATGTGTGGATGTTTTGCCTGCATATGTGTCTGTGTGCCTGGTGTGTCCAGAGGCCCAGAGAGGGTGTTTTTTTACAGAGGATTGTGAGCTACTATGTAGGTGCTGGGAATCCCAGGTTCTTAGGAAGGAGCAGCCATCCCTCCAGCCCTGAACTGTTTTCAAAATGGTGTCACTTTTGTTGATAATTGTAGGTAGGCTTTGAATTTAAGAATTGTTAGTGTTTATAGTTGACACTTATTTCTCATTACTGTAAATTTATATTCTAATTTTTGTTACTAGATTATTTTGTTATAGTTGGAATTGACAAGATAAAGTCTTTCACTGTTGACATTTTCGAACCTTAAAGTGAAAATGTGAAAACTGAGGACTGCTAACCCCCTAGCACTCTGGCTTGTAGATTGAAGTGATGAAAGGAAACGTGAAATCACGACTTCAGATCTACTACCAAGAACTGGAGAAGTTTAAAGCTCGATGGGATCAGCTGAAACCTGGTGATGCTATTATTGAAACTGGCCAACAAAATACTCTGGATCAAAGTGCAAAGTCTATAAAGGAAAAAAAAATTGAGTTTGATGATCTTGAAGTCATAAGAAAAAAGCTAGTGTAAGTTTTATTTTGTTTTATTTTGCTTTTAATTCATGATGCTTAGTTTGAAAAACATTTTATGCCTTTGTACTTGGCTTCCTAGCTGTAACTATAACTGTCATTTAATATCTTTCTTCATAAACTTCAGAAAATTTAAGACTACAAACAACCTGTTATACTGCTGCACTCTTAGGAGCTGTGCTTGAACTATATAAGGACATTAGGACTCATGAGAAATTAGAACATTAAACTTGCTTACATATTAAATTCATGGGCTGTAATATTTATTTTTTGATCTCATCCTATTTAAAAATGGATTATTTAATTTTAAGAAAAATATCGCTAATACCTCTTTCAAAAACGAATCTGGGTGTTGGGGAGATGAGCACTTTTACAAGCATGGGGATGTGTTGAATCTTCAGCTCTCCCACAGAGGTGGGGTATGGCTTGCGCACCTGTAGCCCCAATGCTCATAGCATTTAGGTAGGGATGCTGCTTGGGCTGGCTGACTGTCCAGCCCATCCACAAAACAACCCGCAGTCCAGGTTTAGTGCAAGAAGAATAGAAAGTTGTAGAATAGGATGTCTGACATATCTCTCTGGTCTACACATACACACACACACACACACACACACACACACACACACACGCACGCATGTAGTCAAATAAGTAATAAGATATATAGGAAAAAATGTTCCTGACTCATTTTATTGGTCACAGCAATTGATTTGTGCAGTGTTTTACATATGGCCTGTGTGGGTAAATGTAGCCCTAAGATGAGTGTGTAGACATTTTCTATCACATCTATTAAATGGTAGTATGCCTATTAGATGAAGAATGTCCTATAGTCAACAGAAAAGATATTTTAATAGATCAGTCCATAGACATATAAAGCAAACATTTACATATATATTATAAACATGAAAATATCTTTACATGTACTTTCTTTACATGATACCTTTGAAGAAGTGCCCATAGCATGAATAAAGTAAAATTCTCACATAAAGTAGGCAGATGTCCCTGTGTATTTCAGCTATGGTTAAGGAAATTATCCTCTGACAGTTTTTCTTTCTTTATAAATTCAGTATTTTGATATTTATTTCTGTAGGGATGACTGCCATCATTTTGGGCTAGAAGAGCCCAACTTCTCTCTGGCCTACAGCATCTCTAAGGACATTGAGAGCTGTGCACAAATTTGGGCTCTTTATGAGGAGTTCCAGCAAGGTCTCCAGGAAATGGCCAAAGAAGACTGGATTACTTACCGGTTTGATTCTAAAGCAATATTTATGTTCTTATAGTTGGCTCTTTTTGGAGGAAGTGTGAATGTTAGTGTGTGTCCATGTTCTTTTGCAGGACTAAGACCTATCTGTTTGAGGAGTTTCTGATGAGCTGGCACGGCAGATTGAGGAAGGTTGGGGAGCATTCGGTCATGACAGTGAAGTTGCAGGCGGAAGTTGACAAATACAAAGTAAGGTTGTTTTCTTTACTCTGAGACTTGAAAATGATATTTGGGGCCATTGCTTATCTTTTTATTATTTTCTGTCTGAACCATAATTTAAAGTTATTTTTCAATTACATTATATGAAAAATGGGAATAACATAAATTATAAAAATTTTAGATATAGCTCTGCTACCAGCTGAAAAGCAATGTAATTATGGAATTTAAAGGTTTTTTGTTTTTGTTTTTTGTTTTTTAATATGGTTTTTCAAGAGACAGGGTTTTTCTGTGTCCCCTGGCTGTCCTGGAACTCACTCTGTAGACTAGGCTGGCCTCAAACCTGGAGATCAGCCTGCCTCTGTGTCCCAAGCACTGAGATTAAAGACGTGTGGCACCACTCCCGAACCAGTGTTTGCTTTCAATAGGGGTTATACATAGGGTTTTGTGCAATAATGGAGATTAAGCCTAGGGCCAGGCAAATGCTGTACCAGTAGGACTTGTAGTTACTGTTAAGAGTGTTTGTGTATCCCATGAAAGCAGGTGTAGCAGGAATCTTAAAAGGTCCTATTAATAAAAACAAACCCAGGGCCTGATATTGGGGTGAATGCTGGAAGATCAGAGAAGCAAACAGGCTACAGCCACCTCACCTTGTCAATTCCTAGGCCGATCCTGTTTCCTCAGACAGGAAGCCTCTGAGTCCTCATCCAAAATGAATCTCAGCTGAACAGCCACTCAAAAACCTAAAAGCTTAACCAGCCTAGTTCTTGGTCCTCACGTCTTATATACCTTTCTGCTTCCTGCTATCATCACTTCCTGGGATTAAAGGTGTGAGTCACCATGCCTGGCTCTTTCCAGTGTGGCTTTGAACTCATAGAGATCCAGATGGCTGTTCTGTTCTCTGACCCTCAGAGAAGTTTATTGGGGTGCACAATATATCAACCATAAGCAAGGGATGGATATTGTCATGTTTTAAGATATATTAAACTACAAATGTAATGTGCATGTGTTTACAGTAATGTTTTAAAAGAACTTTATATAATTCTATTTAAGACGTTGTTTGCAAGATTATTAAATAACAGTAATTAAAAATTATTGATGAAACTGAAAATTAAGATGAATGTGAATAACTTGTATTTTGCAAGGACATGGACATATGTGTAAATCTATGCTTTACTTTCTTTTTCTTTTCTAACAGATTATAATTCCTATCTTGAAATATGTGAGAGGGGAGCATCTTTCTCCAGACCACTGGCTTGACCTTTTTCGCCTGCTTGGCCTTCCTCGAGGGACCAGTCTAGAGAAATTACTGTTTGGTGACTTGCTTCGAGCTGCGGATGCAATTGTGGAGAAAGCCTCTGACCTTAAAGTGAGGCTTGTACTTTGCTAATCCTTTTCATTTAGCATCTGTTCTTCCTGTAAAGCAATAACATGTCTGTTGTTCTGGTATTCATGGTTGGTAATGCATTGTACCTTTTTGGACCTGTTAGATGAGGTTATAGAATCAGTAGTAGAGGCCCCTTCCTAGAGAAGGGAAACTGTGAACTACTAATACTTCTTTAGAGAGGGAAGTTACCTGCATGAAAAATGCTAGCTGATAAGAGTCATTTCACGTGCAGTGTGCTTATAGTCATGTGGAATACTGTGAGTAGAAGCTAGAGGACAAGAGGCCCTTCAGGTGTAGCATGAATCTTAAAATGTCTTATTAATAAACTCAAACCTGAGCCAGTTATTGGGGTGAATGCTGGAAGATCAGAGAGACAGAACAGGCCACAGCTTCCTCACCTTGCTAGTTCCTCAGCTGATCCTGTTTCCTCAGATTGGAAGCCTCTGAGTCCTCATCCAGAATGAATCTCACCTGAACTGCTGCTAGAAGCCTAAAAGTTTAACCAGCCAAATGCTTTTAGTTTTCTTGTCTTCACACCTTATATATCTTTCTACTTTTTGCCATCACTCCCTGGGATTAAAGGCTCACTTCTTGGGATTAAAGGCATGTGTCACATGCCTGTCTGTTTCCAAAGTGGCCTTGAACTCACAGAGATCCAGAGGTATTTCTGTCTCTGGAATGCTAGGATTAAAGGTGTGAGTGCTTAATATTGTGGCTTTTCTGTTCTCTGACCCCAGATAAGTTTATTAGGGTGCACAATATTTTGGGGAACACAATACCACCACATTCAGGTAAACTGGTAACCAGCTGATAACCAACTATGGCTGGAAAATGTCTCAAGGAAAATGAGACTGCACAATTGTTGGGGGATATTTGATCATAGTGTGAACCCCAAGTTACCGTTTGTGTTAATTAAATAAAACTAACCTTGGGTCAGGAGGCTGAGTTAGCAACTAGTTGACAGAAAGTAATTGTAGAGCATCAGAGGGCATCTGGAAGTGTTAGAGAGACCCAATGGAAGTAGTAGGGAGGGATTTTGACTTTTTGTTTTGGCAGAGCAGAAGGACTGCATGCAATTTGGGAGATGCCAGAAAGGAGAGAAGGCTAGCTAGTTGCTACTCAGCCTCTCTGAGCTTGCATGTTTTCACCCCAGCCTTTGAATCTCATGTCTTATTTATAAATACAATGATAGAGATTTAGTTAAAACTATGCCTGCAGGAACAGATTTCCCACCAGTCTGGGGCCTGAGTGGCCAGGCCACTACCAGAGAAGCAGGCTGGTAACTGGAGTTGCATTTGTTGGCTGAAGTAGCAGTAGATTAAGGTGCAGTCAGTTGTGCTGAAGATAAAACAACACAGAGTCTGTCAGGAGCTGTATGCTGTTTTGGCCATTAGTGATAAAGTAGAATGCTTTTGATGCTTCATTATTTTATCTCCTATAAAAATGTAAAGCTTTATGTTTGTTAATAATCCTAGAACATGCTTGTTAATATCTGAGGTTATGACATGATTCCTGCACAAAATAACTGTAGTTGTTAACCACATCAGATGCAAAATAATTTTCAGTAAGGTTTCCATAATACTCTGATGGTTCTGTTCTCTCAAATTTTGGCCCTTTCTTCTGACAACTTTCAGTTATGGATGCTTAATTTTTTTTCTTGTTTTAATTTTTAGTTGCATGTGCCTTGTATTCTACGTGTGTGTGTGTGTGTGCACGCGCATATATATGTACATGCTTGTTTTTGTTACAGTTAGATTGAGACAGTCTCATGCAGTTTTAGATGGCTTTACACCGTGCTGCTGAAGAGGACACAGAACTCTTTGATCCTTTTGTCTCTACCTCCCAGGGCTAGGATTACAGGCCTGGACCACCATACACCACTAGAGTATATTTCTTATGATTTATTTATGGGATAATTAATTTTGAAATAACAAATACTAATCTTTCATGTTAATAGGATTTAAATAGTCGGGCACAAGGGGAAGTTACCATCCGAGAAGCTTTGCGTGAACTTGACCTGTGGGGAGTTGGAGCAGTGTTCTCGTTGATTGATTATGAAGACAGCCAGAATCGAACTATCAAGCTGATTAAAGACTGGAAAGACATAGTGAACCAGGTTGGAGATAATAGATGCCTTCTTCAGTCCTTAAAAGATTCTCCATATTACAAAGGATTTGAAGATAAAGTGTCAATTTGGGAAAGAAAACTTGCACAGTTAGATGAGTACATGCAGAATTTAAATCATATTCAGAGAAAATGGGTGTATTTGGAGCCCATTTTTGGCCGTGGAGCTTTGCCTAAAGAACAGACACGCTTCAACAAAGTTGATGAAGATTTCAGGTCAGTGCAGCTATGACGTGGGCGTGGGTGACATTTGCTCCTATTGTAAGGTGCTTAGTCTGAGTGATCACCCTCACTCCCCGGGTGCTGAGCGTCCTCAGTCTGTCGAGTTGTCTGCCCTCTGCAGTGCCGTCTTTCTGAAGCCCTTTGGTCTGAATTGAGCCTTTCTTATCCTTCATATGTGTATTAGATGGTGCTTCCCTCTTTCCTGTGAGGCAGGAAGCCTCCCTGAGGTCTGAGGAAGGCCTCTGTCATCTTCACTAGTGGTAGAGCCATTTCTTTCTGTTTGCTGAGACCTTGCATATATGTACACGTGGTGCTTTTCTTCTAAGCTTTAAAACTCCTAAACATCCTCAATCCTCGGCCAAAACTAGTTCTCCAGCACCATTCACCAGTGCTTTCTCGTTCTGCCAGCTGGCTGCTGCTGGCAAGACATACAGGGCATCTTGATATCTTTGATTTCCTTCAGTCTGTGTTCTCATTTTCCGTCTTTCTCACTCACATAGCTGCTACATTAGCCTTCTGACTTCTTGAACTTCTTCACATGGTAGCAAGAATAATCATTTAAAATGAAGTTTCCTTGTTTTTAAAACTTCATTACTGTAATTAACTTTTATGTGTATGGTTGACCTGTTGCACTAAGCAGGAAGCCTGTGTGTTCCTTGCCATCCTCCAGCCTCTGCTTCTCTCCTTTGGTGTCTGGGTACACGTAGCTGTTTCCTAGGGCCTTAGTGTAAACTCTTCCTCTGTTTCTTCATCGTGAATATCTCAGCTTGGTTCACTTCCCCAGAGAAGGCTGAAGCTGTGGGTTGTCCTGTTAGTCACTGTGCCAATACTTTGTACCTTTGCTTCCTGGTGTGTATTATACCTAAGTATTTCAAGGCATTACTTAATGCCCTTCTGTGTCATTGGACCATTCATTCTATGACATAGGACTTAATATTTACTGAATGAATGAATGAAGAGGATTTGTAATATTTGATGAAAAAATTGCAATGGCATTTATTTTAGCGTGGTTTATTGGAAACATAATAAATTATTGTTAATTATAAATGTTCTTAATTTGAAACATGAAGATGTTTTCATTTAAGGCAGAAACTTAACATAAATGTGGACATAATTTTTATTTTGTAGATCAATAATGATGGACATCAAGAAAGACAATAGAGTTACCACCTTGACTACTCATGCAGGAATCCGAAATGCTCTACTAACAATACTTGATCAGCTTCAAAGATGTCAGAAGTCCTTAAATGAATTTTTGGAGGCATGTCTGTTTATTAAAGCTTTAATAAATTATAATATATTCAATATCTTAATTATTGAAAAGAGAAAAAGCTTTTTTCTTCTTCTTCTCCTTTCCATTAGGAAAAACGGTCAGCATTCCCAAGATTTTACTTTATTGGCGATGATGACTTGTTAGAAATCCTGGGCCAGTCCACTAACCCGTCAGTGATTCAGTCCCATCTGAAGAAGTTGTTTGCTGGTAGGAATCAACTTCTGTCAACAGATACTCAGTTTTAACTATCTTCCAGGCATAATGTTCTGCCTTTCACTAAACACAGTTCATACCCCCAACTTTCAGTGATTGGTGAAGCTAGTCAGTTAATAAGTACAGTGTGCACAGTGTGGCAGTTCTGTCATGAACTAAGTATGTAGTGTGATAATGACATCTGTAAGGGATTCAGCTCAGTTTTGGGGTGTCATGAACAAAATGATGGAGTTGGAAAGTTAGAGGTGTTAATTCAAAGAAAGGTCACTTACGCAGAGGGCAGAGGCTGTGCAAGGCCTGACAGTGGAGAAGGATATTGAGTATGAGATGTTAGGGGATGAAAGACCATGGGGTTGAGATTCCCAGTGGACTACTGCGTTCACAGAGAGACTCGAAGGGCATTTCAAGCTGTGTAGTGGCAGGTAATGGGAATAGGAATGATCACTCAATAAAAAATTAGTGCCTTTTGTGTTCTTGCTGTTGAGCCACTTGAGTTGGGTACTTTTGGCAAGTCAGTAAGCTTCTTCAGAAAGTAATGACTGGCTTTTCTTAGATACATTATTTGGAAAAGAGTTGTATTTTCAAATTAACTTTCAAAAGCAATTATTTTAAACCATTTTCATTTGTGGTCAAATCAGCAAACTATAGCCCATGTGCTTAGGCTATCTTACTATCATTTTTTAAAATAGGATTTTACTGAAATATAATCATATGTGTTAGCTTTACATATTGGCTATTGTTGCCTTTGTGATCTGAATTCTGAGTTGTCATAGACAGAGAAACTGGCCCATGAAATCTCAAGTACTCTACATTCTCTTTTATGGTACAGTTTCCAGTGTCTGTGAACCTGAAGCCGTAGGTGTGGCCTCTATACTCACTACACTTGTGTAGCCACCACTTTAAGATACAAAACGTTTCCAGTAGCCCTGAGAATTTTTCATGTTGTCAGTCTTCTTCCCATTCCACTGCCCAGGCAGTCATGATTTCTGACATTTTAAGAACTTCATGTAAGTTGAATCATCTCTATGTATTCCTCTTTTTTTCCCTCTTTGGTGTTGCATTGGTATGTGTGATGCATTAGGTAATAGCCAGAAAAAGTCAGGCCCTGGAACCTTGCTGCACAGCTATTGGTGATGTGTATCTCAACTACTCCTCCATAGGCAGCATTTTTTGATTTAGAATGATGGTTATCCCATACCTACAGCTGCTAAACATAGTCTAGCTGGAGCGACACTACAGGTTATCTACTGTCATGTTGATGTGTTTATCTACTTTCTGGGGAGCCTTGGAGTCATTTCTACTTTGTCTGCTCTTCTCACGACCTGTTGGTTATGTCCCGTTTAGTGACATGACTAAAGCTATTTCCTGCTAATGAATTTATCTGTTTACTGTTTTCACTTTTGGATTTTTCAGTTTTGGGTTAAGATAAATGAAACTTGTAAACTTTCATACATTTTTCTGGATATATATTTTTAAAAAATAGCTAAATATTTAGTTAAGTAAATGTTTCTTTATGCTTTGTGTGAAACTTCCTAGTCATAGTCCAAAGAGATTGTGATGTATGTGAGTTAAGCATTCTGATGGATTGCTATGTATTAGTTGATTAGAGTGTCTAAAATTCTTCCTGGAAAATGATAAAATTGAATGAATAAACATACATACAAGCCAGGTATCTGTATCAGTAGTAGAACAATCAGTGAATGTTGTTATGGTTAGATGTTAATACAATATTTAAAATTAGTAATAAGAATACACAGTAAAAGTATTTTTTCCTTCATTAAGACATTTAAATACAAAGATTACTACTATATATGTTATGTCATGTACATTATAATCCTGTTGTGTCTATTTGAGTATATATATGGTGGTGGTATATGTGTGTGTAGCATATTCATCATTATCCTTTAACTCTTTGTCTTTATATTGCTGATTTCGATTAGCTTATTGTGTATGTGGTGCCAGGGATGTGATCCAGAGCCTTGTGCTTGATGTGACAGTGCTGTGCACCCAACTGCACCCTCAGCTCAGTGTTGCTTTTGTGTTGTAGGCATTAACAGTGTGTGCTTTGATGAGGAGTCCAAACATATAACTGCAATGAAGTCACTAGAGGGAGAAGTTGTACCTTTTAAAAGCAAAGTTCTGCTATCAAATAATGTAGAGGTGAGCAGTTCTATTTCATAAAATGAACCATATGAAATGTGTATCAATTAATTGAGTCAGTTTGTAAGGTAGTATTGGTTAATTTAGGTCTTTTAGGAAACTCAAACCTTATCTTAAAAAATGTTTGGCCTTGTGATCTCCCAAAAGTGATATTAAAAAGAGTGGATTTTTGGTTTTTGAAATACAGCATTTAGTTCTGTAAAGAACTTTATTTCTGGAGTAAAAAAGACTTGGACATTAATCTTAGCTACATATTGTGTCAGCTCCATGACTAAGAGGCCATTTTCTTACAGGGAAATGGGAATCTTAACTTTTGAAATTTAAATAGAATACTTGGCTTTCAATGCACTAGGTAGTTTGTGAAACATTTAATAATTCTTATTTTTTAATATGAGCTTTATGAGATCATTTAGGAAAACAAGTTGACACCAGTAGTAGTTTGTGTCACTTTGATTTGTAGTTTTTAGGCTCACACTTAGTCCTGCTTAGGCCTCAACATTCTATTGAATTTCAAGTATTTCAGTCAGGTGGTTGAAAGCACTGATGCTTGCCAAGTAACTGCCATCGTTGGTTATGAGTTTTGTGTTCTTCTTTCTCTCAGTTGGCACAGTGGATCTAAGATATGGACTAGATCAGTTAAGGCAGGAAAGCAGGAGCCGAGCTTCTGGGAGCTCTTGTGTGTAGATGTAACCGGCTTGTTAAATAAGAAACACAGAACCAATTGCAGAGTTAAAAACCATGAGGTCAGAGCAAGAGCGGAAAACCTTACCCTTCACTGCTTCTGCTGTCCTTCCTCTCCACAAGAGACCTACTTCTGTGTGTCCTATCTTTTTTATAGACTTTCTGTTCTTTTTTCTCATTGGTTGTAAACCAGCCACATGACCTCTTTGTCACTGCCTGTTTGTACAGACCTCCAGGTCTTCTATGGTTGGAATTGAAATTAAAGGCGTGTGTCTGCCATGCTGGCTGTGTCCTTGAACATACAGAGATCCGCCTAGCTCTGCCTCCCAAGTGCTGGGATTAAAGGCGTGCACCACTACCACCCAGCTTCTGCTCTGGCTTGCTCTGACCTCAAGGCAACTTTATTGACATACAAATAAAACCACATTTCAATACAAATAAAATATCACTATACTCGTGATTAGCAGAACATCTCTGTGGCTGGCACTGAGAGAGTCCCTCTTTGCAGACAGGGTCTTGTTAAGTTTTGGCTAGCCTGGTGCTCATGTAGACCAGGTTGGACTCATGTCAGTCCTCCTGCCTCAGTCTCAGGAGCAAACTGTCATGCCAAGCTTCATTAGCTTCAGTGGCTTTGAACTGTTTTCAGTACTGGCAAGTGCCTACAAATGAGTGAAAACCTGGAGCTAGAGTAAACTTAAGAAGAGATGAAGACCTACAACTGTAGCTTTTGTGCATATATTTTTGTATATGATAAATGTAGTGATGGGTAGTTGCTGTCATTTAACCCCATATGTGTGTGGGAAGTTAGTGGGCAGTGCTGATAAACAAACCCAGGGCCTTGTGCACTCTAGGCATGATTTTGTCACTGAGTTACACCTTCTACACATTTTTTTTTTTTTTTGGTTTTGTTTTCGAGACGGTTTCTCTGTAGCTTTTGGAGCCTGTCCTGGAGTAGCTCTGTAGACCAGGCTGGCCTCGAACTTACAGAGATCCACCTGCTCCTACCTCCCAAGTGCTGGGATTACTGGCGTGCGTCACCACCGCCTGGCTCCTTCTACACATTTTAAATTAAATTTTATCATGTTACTTATAATCAAGTGAGTAGATGAATATATTATTGGAACATTGGAATAATATCAGCTTAAAAGACAGTCTGATCCTTCCCATAGTATATTCATCCTGATGGGGCCACCCCTTCTGTGATTGAACACCAGGAGACTCAGCTAGCTGTTTGCCAGGGACTTTACTGGTTTGTCATCAAAATGCATTGACTTGGGCTCCTTTGGAAATGTTTGCATAGGTTTTTATATCATACCAGTCAGTAGTACGTACTCGGTACTGGCCTGGGGTGTGAGTGTTCACACTCAACATTGTCTCAAGAAGTAAAAAGAAACAAAACAAAACAAGACTGTTTTTCTCAAATTATTTAAATAATAAAGAATGATGTACCACACAGTGCATTTGAGGAGTGCAGTCTCTAAGAATTCATACCCAGTCTGCACTGAAAGAATGTGGTTAGGCATAGATTGTGTATTTATTTCACAACTCCTACATATTATTTTCTCCATTCATTTTCAGGCATGGTTGAATGATTTGGCTTTGGAAATGAAGCAAACTTTGAAACAATTATTGAAAGAATGTATTACTGCTGGGCGGAGTTCACAAGGTGCAATCGACCCATCTCTGTTCCCTTCCCAGGTGAGAGGACCGTGTCTAGGTTATGGTAGGTATGGGTCAGTTGCTTCAGATAACTGGTGTTGATATCCTTAGTTCAGTACTTAACAACAATATAGATTCCATTAAAAACCCGTGTTTTTTTTTTTCTCTCAACCCTGAAGGGAGGGTGAAGCGCACAGCAGCAGGCTGTTTGCAGGCTCTGTCACTTCTGGCGGGACATTTAGGAGGAAGGGATTGGGCAGAAGCCAGCATCCTGCTTCAGGTGATGAATCTGTTGTCACTGAAGAGGGGGTTGTACTACTGCTGCCACAACTCTGCCTCTCCGCCCTTCTCATGGGGTCATCTCAGATGCTGGAGCTGGAGGAACTTAGTTAACATACAGTAACACTGAGCTGGAATACTGGCTGGGAGCCTCAAAGCTAGGCCACATAGTGGGTTATAGAGACGGCTGCAAATCAGTGTTAACAGCAGTGCATGCCTGCGACACTGGCTCCGAGATACAATACCTCTTATTCCTTCTTCTTCTAGGCTGTAGAATGATGGAGCACTAGTAATGATTGTGTTCAGGATGCTGCTGTTTAGGATTTGGCCAGATCAATATTAACAGGTGTAAGTCCCTAGCAGTTGATCTCCTAGATAAGCATTGAAATGCATGTTGGTTCTCACAGAACAATGCATTCATCATCTTGCAAACAAGCCCAATGATTTGAGTTTGATTCCTGGAACTTACAGGGTAGAAGGGAAGAATTACTTTGTGGGAGTTATTTTCTGAACTCCACATGTGTGCTGTGGTGCACACAGAGGTATGGGCATGCACAATACTGTTTTTTAAAAATGTAATGGAAGTTGTACAAGAGGATCTGTCCCTAGCCTCTCCAATCCAAACAGCTTTCAGTGGTTTTCCCTGAGAAGGTGTATTGGAAGTCATTTTTCCTAAAATCTTTTAAGATTGTTTGAATCTAGTCTTTGTCTTTCATTGTTTATAATTCTGGAACTGGTATTGAGGTCGAGTTTGAAAACTAGGTTTAAGTTTTAAGGTTTTTAGTAAGCGCCAGCAATTGTAATACCCATGCACTGGAAATCATACTTAAGCATAGAATACAAAATGACTTAATCTCTTTTAAGTCCTGAACTGCCTGAACTTATCTAAAACATTCAGTGAAACCAGGGTACCAAAACTTTTTCCTTGGGTAAGTTTTAGCTATCCTATCATTCTTTGTATTGCAATGTGAAGATGGACAATGATAGCCAGCCATGTTGATTTTTAATCATCTTGTGTTTTGTTTAGTAATGTAGGTATGTGCTTGCAGGGCAAAGAAGCACCGGCAGGACTTTATCCACATGAAGAGTCATTTTTCTTGTTCTTTAACAGATACTGTGCTTGGCAGAGCAGATCAAATTTACTGAAGACGTAGAAAATGCCATCAAAGACCATAGCCTCCACCAGATTGAGACACAACTGGTGGCTAAACTGGAACGCTACACCAGTGTTGACACGAGCTCTGAGGACCCAGGGAACTCGGGTATGGAGACTGCACTTCTGTTGCTGTCTGTCTCAGTGAGTGCTGTGTAGTGTCCGGCCTCCAGTGACTTACAGGGGACTTAAGGTTTTTTTCTTTTTTCTTTCCTTCTCCCTTTCTCACTTTTTTCTTGCTTTTTTAGAGACAGGGTTTCTCTGTACAGCCTTGGCTTTTCTGGTAATTGTTCTGTAGACCAGGCTAGCCTCAAACTCAGAGATCTGTCTGCTTTGGCCTCACAAGTGTGGGATTAAAGGTGTGCACCATTCCTGGCTTATACTTAACTTTTTTTTCTTGTACTCAAATTGTACTATTTGAGGTGGAAAGTTACAGTTTTACTCACATGATTTCTTTATCCTTCAGTCATGTCATTTATATATACTGACACTCATTTTTGCTTCTAATTCTAAGATATAGTTAAAGAGTTGAGAGGAAAAAGACTAATTGACTCAGTATACCTCAATGCGTACACCAGGCTTCCTTCTGGTGCCATGTTGTTTTTCATCTCAGTAACTTTTAAGAGTGAATCTGGAAGGAGTTGGAGGAGCAGTAAGGGGTGGATGTAATCAAAACATTATATCACTTTCTTCAAGATTTAATAAAAAGTATTATATATATTTAAATCGAACCTAGAAAATAATCTGCTTTGTAGTTTTCAGCTATAAAATTTCTGTTTGTTCATATGTTGTTTTACTTCTTTGTTGACATTGTTCCCACTCATTTCAGAAGTGCCTGTTACCTTTTGGAGTGTGTTGTTTGAGGCAAGGCCTCTTGTAAGCAGGTTGGCCTGCTGAGTGCCAGATCTTATAGTGCCTCCTCACTCCCAGCCTTGGTGGAGCACTGTTTGAACTGTCTTAAAGTCTTACCTAGTGTTTTTCTGACTGCTGCACCCCAGTACCAGTACCAGACAGTTGTCTGTCTGTATGTAGACTCAGATGGTCGGGCTCCTTGAGTGTTAAATCACTGGGAAGTATATCCTGGACATCTCTGTTATGAGTGTCTGGGTCTTGCTTGACTCTCAGGCACAAGTGGACATTTTTGATTTAGTGACATGAGTCCCAAGTTCTGGGCTGTGGATCCTGTAGTGCCCATCTCACTCCAAGCTTTGCTGTTTGACTCCAGCCCATGTGTGGTGTTTGTGTGACAGTCAGTGCCTAGTTCCCGAAGTGTCACCTCTTGGCAGCATGGAGTTGATGAGCAAATTCCAGTGTCGTCCTTCTTGGTTGCCATCCTAGGCATCTCGGTGTCCGTTTGGGTCCTGTGGCATGGAGTTGCATTTCCTGCCATGTGTATTTATTCTCTTGTGTGCTCCGAGGGCATCTGTCGGCTGTGCTACTTGGGAGAACAGAGGACAGTGAACAAGTGTGGTTTGTCCTTCTCTCTTGTGTTTTCTTTTTGAGAAAATAAATAATTTTCTCAAGGATTTCTCCTTGAATTTTGGGGAAAGATACCTTCTTGCTGCAGCTTTAGGCCTTTCTGAGCCCGAAGTGTCAGTGTTTTAGGGCATCATGAGACATCTCCTGCCTCTCAAACTTTATTTAGCTAGAAGCCTATTATAGTTCTGTTCTGTCCCAAGCTCAGGATACCAAAGGAGCAACAACAAAAGAATATAACTTGCCTGTGGGCTTTTTAGCAGTTGTAATTCTGGCCCTCATCCTCAGTTTGCCTACTATTTGAGCCATAAGAGCCATTCCATGCAGGGGTTTTGCTGCATTTAGAGGGGAAGAAGACAGGGTGTATGTCCTTTCTTGGGCTCCCCTTCTGACTGAATTTTATGCCTTTTACAAAGGTTTGTTATTACTTGTTAACTGTTGGTTTTATATGACTTATTTATCATCGTATTGCAGTGAATCTTGAAATTGATATTTAGAGTCTTTGACATGTGTGCACAGGATGTAGCTCACACTAATGTGTCTTTTTTTAATGCGTAGAATCAGGCATTCTGGAGCTTAAGCTTAAAGCACTGATTCTTGATATTATTCATAATATTGATATTGTGAAGCAATTAAACCAAGTTCAAGTTCATACAACTGACGACTGGGCATGGAAGAAGCAAGTTAGATTCTATATGAAAAGTGACCATACGTGTTATGTTCACATGGTGGATTCTGAACTTCAGTATACATACGAGTACCAGGTAGGATTCTTGGTAGAAGCATTTGATTTTTTGGGGGGTGGGGTAGAAACTATTTAAAGGTAATTTTTATTGGAAACATAATTGCTTCTATTTCAGTATTTATTTATTTACTGTCTTTTGTGTCAGAATTTGCAAGGTGCTGCAAAAGAAAATGTAAAATATTATTCTACTTACAAAAATTTCTTACATTGCCTTTGTCATCAGATTCTCTGAGATGTATCTTTCCCATGAGGAACATTCATGTGGAATTTCAGATTATCTTTAATTCAAGAGAGTTGTATGTAGACAGCTCCAATAAAGCAGTGGAGCTTGTGTCTTTCCTCACAGCACTGTGATTATAAACGTGATAGAATGTGTTAGCTGATTGTTTCAGTTTGCAAGGATAAAAGATCTAATTCATATAATTTGCTCTAAAAAACATCCAGTTGTATCCTTTCTGCCTTTTTCTATCATAATGACTCAGTCATTGGAGTACTCATGTTGGGGAGCAGCTGGTTGGCCTTCTGCAGGGAAATGATGACATGTCCTGCCCATGGCTGAAGGAGCTGGGGTGTCTTCTTCCTGCAACACAGGAAACTTGAGAAGCACTTTCTAAATTTATCATTTTATTTATTTGTTTTTTATTAAGAAAAAAATTTCATTCATTTTACACACCAATCCCTCTCCCTTCTCCTGCTCCTCAGCCTCCCCCCAAACCCATCCCCTACTCCCTCCCACAAGAAGGCAAGGCCTCTCATGAGGAGGCACATCCAGATCATTTTAATTAGAATTTTCAGGATTAGTTTTACTTTGAGGCCCCAGGAAATAAGTTATGTGAATAAACAAATCAGAAGTGGTATATTTGCTGTGTAATACATACTTAGATATTGAGCATTGTCTTTGTGCCTTCATTAAGAATGAAAGAGACTACTTAGAAACTTGACCCTGGTTAAGTCTTTCAGGCCATAATGAGACATATGAAGTTTTATCCCAGGTTCTGCTTTTTAAATTTATTTCACTAAGAAAAAATGTGAATGTCTTCTGTGCTGAACAATTAAACATGTTTGTTGCATATGAGGCTTTGTAGCTTGGGTGGAGTAGAACATGAGCGGACTAACACCACACTTCCCTTCTGTAGGGGAACACTCCCAAGCTGGTTTATACTCCATTGACAGACAAGTGCTACCTAACTCTGACTCAAGCCATGAAGATGGGACTTGGAGGGAATCCCTATGGACCTGCTGGAACTGGGAAAACTGAGTCAGTGAAGGCGCTAGGTGGACTTCTTGGGAGACAAGTTTTAGTTTTTAATTGTGATGAGGTACAAATAATAAGTGTGAAATCATACTGTGTTAAATGTTTGGGTTATTTTTCTTGTGCATATAATGGGAAGATTTTGTTTCCAAATCACTGACTGACTAATGGTAATGCCTTGCTTTATTGCCTGTGAAAACTACGGACTCCTGGGCCTATGTGGTACTCATCCCCCAGTATCTCAGTTGCTAGCATTAGAAGCATACATTATCACATTCAGTTTAAAAATCATTCTAGTTTTAAAACAAACAAAAATTTGGTTTGAATGGCAAGGTTTTGTGATTTTGTACACTGTAATCTTCTCAAACTTCGCTAAGGAAAATTATCGTGAAGAAACATTTGAAAATGTGTAATGAATGTTTGTGCTACACCAGAGAAAAACATTGTTTAGCAAGGGTAATACTAAATTAGAAAAGTAAAACAAAATGAAACATAAAGCCCTAAATACATCTTAGTGTTTTCAAAACATTTTGTTTGGGGGTTTTACTTTGACTCAAAAGGACTGAAATGAGCTGGACAGTGGTGGTGCACACCTTTAATCCCAGCACTTGGGAGGTAGAGGCAGGCAGATCTCAGAGTTTGAGGCCAGCCTGGTCAGAATGAGTTCCAGGACAGCCAGGGTTACACAGAGAAACCCTGTCTTGAAAAAGAGAAACAAAACCAAAAAAGACTGAAATGAATTCTTGTCTTTGTTTAGCTCTGTATTCTTTTCAGAATACTTTCCCAGAAACTGCCCCAAGTTTTGAAGGAGTCACTTCTTAATCTTCCCCCCACTCTAGACCTTCTTTGACATAGGATCTCTCCAGATAGTCCAGGTTGGACTAGCACTCACCAGTGTTCTGCCCCAGCCCCAAGGGCTAGGATTACAGGCATGCACCACTATTCTTGCCTTACTTTTTATTTAAAAAGCAAAGGAGATATTGATAGGTAAAATGATTAGTTTATCTGTTTATATGCACAAAAAAGCAAATTATTACTAGCACTAGAGATTTTCATCATTTTAAATGAAAATATTTTTATTTTTTCAGGGCATTGATGTGAAATCAATGGGGCGAATATTTGTTGGTTTGGTGAAGTGTGGGGCCTGGGGTTGCTTTGATGAGTTCAATAGACTGGAGGAGGCTGTGCTGTCGGCTGTTTCCATGCAGATCCAGACCATTCAGGATGCTTTGAAGAATCACAGAAGTGTATGTGAGCTGCTTGGCAAAGAGGTACCTTATGTGACTTGGCTTTGCTCCTGCACTGGTCTGTGTATTGCTGCCTCTAATTTGTGACCTGTGTGACTGGCCTTTTCATCTCTGAAATGGCTCTCAGGTTTCTGAACTATCACAGTGTATAGTGTTTTAATGTATTGTCTCTTTAAATACTCAGTACAGACTTTGAATACAAATACTTCTATTCTACTTTACGGATGAATTGATTTGAATCAAAGTTTGTCTAATTCTGAAAGCTTATAATTTTGATCACTATTTGACATGACTTCCAAAGACATACTGTGAGTAAATAGACATTGAAGTGAGTTATCTACTCTTAATCTTACATTCCTTGGAAACTTAATTATGAAGGAAATCCACTATAATGCCCTGGGTTCCTGAGCTGTTCATTATGTATTACTTAAGGATATGCTTAGTATATTGGAGGCTGCTTTTGCCAAAATGTTGGAGTTACATGTAGAAATTGTATTATGATAAAATTTCTCTTTGTAAAATTAATATTTCAGGTCGAAATAAATTCTAATTCCGGAATTTTTATCACCATGAATCCTGCTGGAAAAGGTTATGGAGGAAGGCAAAAGCTTCCAGATAATCTTAAGCAGCTTTTTAGGCCAGTAGCGATGTCACGTCCTGACAATGATCTTATCGCAGAGGTGATTCTGTATTCAGAGGGCTTCAAAGATGCCAAAGAGCTGGGCAGAAAGTTGGTTGCCATTTTCAACCTGTCTAGGTGGGTTCTCCCATTTCAATATTCACATTATGTATTTCCAGTGATTGGTGTTTGTAGTTCCTTATTTTTCTGGTTTATGTGATGAGCCTATTGTCTTTTTATTATGCTGTAGATATGATGTATTTTATTCCAAGAGATAGTAAAACATCTGTATTAAAACTGTTTTTTTTTAAAAATTTTTTTTAATTTTAATTTTTTCTCCACGAGAGGGTTTCTCAATGTAGCACTGACTGACCTGGAACTCACTCTGTAGGCTGGTCTTGAATTCACAGAGATCCACCTGCCTCTGCCTCCCTAGTGCTGGGATTAAAGGTTCGTGCCACCACTGTGTAGCTAGAGTTTTTCCTGTCCTGCCTAGTCCACAGTCAGGACAAATCTCTCTCACCCGCCAGTCACACAGCCACTCAGACCCAACCAAGTAAACACACAGAGACTTCTATTATTTATAAACTGTATGGCCATGGCAGGCTTCTAGCTAGCTGTTCTTATATCTTAAATTAGCCCATTTCTATTAATCTATAAGTGACTCGTGGCTTACTGGTATTTTAACATCTTCTCATGGTGGCAGCTGGCAGCATCTCTCTGCCTCAGCCTTCCTGTTCCCAGAATTCTCTTCTCTGCTTGTCCCACCTATACTTTCTGCCTAGCTACTGGCCAATCAGCATTTTATTTATACAGAGCGCTATCCACAGTACCACCGCCTGGCAAAACTGTTCTTTTTCTTAATTGTTATAAACTTGATATATTCCTTCATGATGTTTATGTGGACTGTTCTGACTAAATGGTTCTTTCTTCGCCAGTTTCCTAGCTGACTACTCAGAAGCTGCAGCTCTTGAGGATGGATGTCTCCACATTTTATTTTTAGGATTAGAGGTTCATTTTTAGATACCTAGACACTCCAGCGTTCTGATGTATATCACTTACTAGATAATAGGGAGCCAGGATGGGATTAGAGGTGGGGAATAAACTAGACTACCAGAGATTTTGTGAGGGCAGGAATAGCTGCTTGTCAACATCTCTTCATGATGGGTTTACTTTGTTCCTATGATTCTCCCTTTTCCTGTTTCCTTGAGTGATTATTTTGTGTGATTGGTTTTCTTGTGTAAATGAATGAAATTCTAGTATTAATTTCTGCAGCTCAGTCTACATGTCTTTGGATGTGATGCTAAAAGTAGTTTCTTGCAAAGTTAAGCTTTTTCACATCTTTACTTCAGGGAACTTTTGACGCCACAGCAGCATTATGATTGGGGACTGAGAGCGTTGAAGACTGTTCTGAGAGGAAGTGGGAATCTTCTGAGACAGTTGAAGAAAAATGGCACAAAACAAGACGGTATGATTGACTATTTAAAGTACTTAATTTTAAAAGTATGCTTTAATTTAGAATAGTTTACATTATTAATAAGGTTGCAGATACATTGTAGACAATTTCGTAAAACTTAATGAGTTTTGTCTATTTTTAACATCCTTAAGTAGTGTGGTGTACTTGTCTCAATTAATTGAGCAGTTTTGCTGTGTTTTTATAAATTAAAGTTTATAATTTATTCTGATATTTTTCTAATTTTAACCTGATATCCTACAAGAAAATTCAAGGGTACATTGCATATGAAGTAGTGGTTATTTGTAAAAGCATAATCAAATGCACTTGCTTTTAAAATTAATGTTCATAGAACCAGAGGCTTTGTTGTATGCCTATAATCCTAGAATTGAGGAGGCTGAGGCAGGAAGACTTGGTTCTAAGGCCAGCCTCAAAACATGTTGAGATCCTGTATCAAAACAAAGCAAACTCAACCCCAACAGTCAAGAAAGCAGTCATCAAGTGGCTTGTTCATCCCCAGACTGTAGGAATCTACCCTCAAAGTTTCTGGGAATGTTTAGTGTCTCATGGAGCATGAGCCTTTGTTAGCAGAGATGTTAGAAACACACCATGGTGCTTTTCCTTCCAGTAGACAGAGGTGATATATGTGGTAAGATTAGGCTCTTAGTGGGAAGAAGGCAGAGACAGATGCTCTGTTTGTCATGATCTGTTACTAGGTGCATGGCATGACATCACCTGAGATGTTGGCTTTCTTCCTTTGGTGAAGGTGGTACTGACCAATCGTCTCTACTGTAAAATTGTAATTTTTCCCTGTTCCCTAGTTTTTGGCTATACACCTGTCACTAAGTCTATCTCACTCTGAATGTGAGACAGCAAAGATTGAGCTCTGCCTCTCACCCTGGGCATTAGCTGCTTACATCATTGCAGTTTTTGTGAAGGTTTTCCCTTTCCTCCTTCATGGCTAGCTGGGACTCGTCACATCAGCAAGTACTCAGATCATACTTGGCTCATAGAAAGCAAAAGCAAATGCTCTTTTCCCATCTACACAGAATAAATGGGCCCTGTGTAGCCGGAAGGTTTCCTGTGTCCAGTCTGACCTACAGTCGAGATTAATCTCTCATCCACAGTCCTGCAGCCTTTTATAAAATAATTACACAGAGGCTTAAAATTGTTTATAACTGCTTGGCCATTAGCTCAGGCTTATTACTGACTAGCTCTTACATTTAAATTAACCCATAATTCTTATCTATGTTTAGCCATATGGCCTGGTACCTTTTCTCAGTTTTGCTTTGTCATCTTGCTTCCTCTGTGTCTGGCTGGTGACTCCTGACTCAGCCTTCCACTTCCCAGAATTCTCCTTGTCTACTTATCCCACTTATTTTTGCTGCCTGGCTACTTGCCAATCAGCATTTTATTTATCAACCAGTCAGAACAATACATATTCACAGCATACAGAATGACATTCCACAGCAGCCCTGTGTCTGTGGATATATGCCTTCCAGAGAGGCTGAGTTTTCTTCTTTTTCAGGTTGCTAGTAAAAATTTAGTTATAAAACTATCAATCACAATTGAAGGAGAAAGAAAAACATTTCACAATAAAAACAAATTTAAGCAATTCCTGTCCTGATGAAGCTCCACTGAAAGTGCTAGAAGGAAAGCTTCAGTCAGAAGAAAGACTGAAATAAGAGCATGGAAAAGGATGACATGACATGACTTGTTTGTGCTTTACTGCTGAAGGTGTGTGTCTTCAAAAAGGAAGTGACTGAACTCTGTTCCTAGGTTGACATATGTAAAGGTTGACAGTTGTTTTGTGAAGGTCTTAAAAACTTTCTATTTTTGATGGTGTTGAAGAAATATTCAAAATTCATGTGTAGTAAATAAAAATGACTATGAGTTCAGTACTTGAAATAACTCAGGAGCTGATACATTCCTTTATATCTACTTACTGATAGTCAGCAATTACAGGGAAATACCAGGAAACCCAAATATAGTGTCTCTGCCTTTGTGTGTTTTTATTGCTTATTCTGGAATAGACTTACAAATAAGAATCTGGTAATGATATGAGCATTTGCTCTTAGCTTAAGAATGGGTTTTTGAGCTAGTTAGATTAAGATGAATCAAAGATTGATGCTTAGAGCAGTGGTTCTCCACCTTCCTAATGCTGTGACCCTTTAACATAGTTCCTCATGTTGTGCTGATCCCCAACCATAAAATTATTTTGTTGCTACTTCATAACTGTAATTTTCTACTGTTATGTATTGTAATGTAAATATCTGTGTTTTCTGATGGTCATATGTGATCCCTGTGAAAGGGATGTTTGACCAACCCTCCAAAGGGGTTGCAACCTATATGTTGTGAACTGCTGCTTTAGAGTGTTATTCTAGGAAGAAAATTCTGTGTAAGTTACATCAGAATTTGAAGAAACTTGAATCTAGAGCGGGTTTACTTGACTTTGAATCCTGATTGTAACATTACTCCCTGTCGTTGTCTTAGAGACTTAGTGTCCTTGCTTGTAAAACTGAAGTAATGATAGTAATTATTTTTAAACTGCTTGACCATCAGAGGATCGTGTGACATAAAAAGTCAAGTAATATTCAAATGGAAATGAACTCATGGAAATGATGATTTTTTAGTATGAAAGTCTGGTATACAGGGATTTGAATCTCAATTTATTTCTTAGTAGTCAAAACATAGAAAAGGAAATGCAGCACTTATGATTTACTGTTTTTAAATGTTTCTAGCATGCTGTTTAATAATTAGTAGTGATATCAAGGTTCTAGCTTATGTGAAATGTTTTATCATTGAATTGATAATAAAAATAATTTATAAATAAAACTTTTTCTGTAGTTAATGAAAATCATATTGTGGTACAAGCACTGAGGCTTAATACAATGTCAAAGTTCACATTTGCTGATTGCACCCGGTTCGATGCACTGATCAAAGACGTCTTTCCTGGAATTGACTTTAAAGAAGTAGAGTACAGTGAATTAAGTGCTGCATTAAAACAAGTCTTTGAGGAGGCCAATTATGAAATCATACCCAATCAGGTAATGTCAGGGGTATTTTATCATAGATTAATCCTGATTAACAATCCTTCTCAGTCATCTTTCAATTTGTTTTTCTTTTTTGGTTTTTCAAGACAGGGTTTCTCTGTAGTTTTGGTGCCTTTCCTGAAACTCACTTTGTAGACCAGGCTGTCCTTGAACTCACAGAGATCCGCCTGCCTCTGCCTTCCGAGTGCTGGGATTAAGGGTATGCGCCACCACCGCCCGGTTTTTCATTTGTTTTTCATCTTTCAACTTTAATCTCACTCCAGTATACTTCTTCTGTCTTTAAGTTCCGAATAGGGACTCTTGCTATGTTGTATCATTACTTCTGCCATCCCTGCATGTTTAATGTTAATTATGTTTTAACTCTCCACCAGATAATAATCTTCATGAAAGACAGCATCTATATATGTTTTTTTTTCATTTTTCTTTATTAAGAAATTTTCTACTCCGAATACCACCCACAGATCCCCCCCCCCCCCACAGTCCTCTCTCCCAAGCCATCCCACATCCCCACATCCCCCAAATCAAGGTCTCCCATGGGGAGTCAGCAGAGCCCAGCACACTGAGCCTAGGCTGGTCCAAGCCCCCTCCCACTGCACCAAGACTGTGCAAGGCATCACATCACAGTCACCGGATTCCCAGAACCCTGCCCATGCACCAGGGACAGATCCTGAGCAACAGGGACAGACCCTGAATATATGTTTTTGTTCAACATTTTATTCTTGGTTGCTGCCCATCATAGCATCTTGTGTGTGATTAGATGGATAGATGGGTCATATAAACTTTTGCTTATTGATTACATGTGATTTAGTTGCATTTTGATGATTTACTAGTAGGAATTCTAACAGAGCTGCTTTATGTGTCACAAATTATTATTTAAAATGAACATTTCACTTTGACTTCTGTTGAAAAGTAGGATATGAGTTAGTAACTGAGGAAGATCATTTATCAGAATGAATGAATGACTAAGCAAAGTAAAGGATATATGTTTTCAACTTCATGCAAAGCAACCTCTTTAAAAGACAGATGTTGAGCTTAAAGGTAACATTATAAATGTGTTCCAATTTATTTAGCTTGTGGTCTACATGAGGTTTTATTTTCCAGTGAAGAAGTCTCAGTAGAAAGGTGTTTGCAGAATGACAATAGAACTGAGTATGACTGAGTGTGGTGAGTAATGTACGAACATGTTTCTTTCCTACCAGATGAAGAAGGCTCTAGAATTGTATGAACAGCTGCGCCAGAGGACAGGAGTTGTTATTGTTGGTCCAAGTGGTGCTGGCAAGTCTACCCTGTGGAGAATGTTAAGGGCTGCACTTTGTAAAATTGGCAAAGTAGTAAAACAATACACTATGAATCCCAAAGCTATGCCCAGACACCAGTTATTAGGACATATTGACATGGATACACGAGAATGGTCTGATGGTGTTTTGACAAATAGTGCGCGCCAAGTAGTTCGTGAACCTCAAGGTTGGTCACTGTCTAATTTTTTTTTACCTAATAATGCCTAGAGAATAACATAACATGTTTACAATGTTCCTATTAAGATGTGTGTGTGTGTGTGTGTGTGTGTGTGTGTGTGTGTGTGTGTTACTTAAAACACTTTATGTTCTTTTGACACTTTAGTAGATATTACTATTTTTTATTGTTGTTTTGTTGGGACAGAGTCTCACTCTGTAGCCCAGGTTGGCATGGAACCCATGGTGCTCCTGTTAATTTAGCCTCACAAATGCTGGCTGGGATTATAGGTGCTCACCACCAACTGTGCTTGGATCAGGCTGTCTTTTGACTTATCACTTGATAGCAACTTTTAATATTGTCAAAACTCATAGTAACTTGATTAAGATCTAGTTTATGGGTAGTTTACTGAATGCATATAGAATCTCTGATTAATTAGTTGACATATGTTTTGTGAATGTGATTGATGTGTTTGAACATCATTAAGCTGTCAATGTGAATGTATCATTCTGAGTTAGTTTGAAAATTGAAATGGTGAAACAGTTTAGTTACTTCTTTGTCTAAATTTTCTCAACTTAGTTGTTTGTGTTTTTTGTTTTCATTTTGTGTTTTTGAGACAGAATTTCACTTTTGTAGCCTTGGCCTGGAACTCACTATGTAGACCACCAGACTAGTCTTAAACTCATTGACATCTGCCTGCTTTTGCCTTCAGAGTGAGGGCATTAAAGTCTTGTGCCTCTATGCCTGACTTGACTTGGTTTTAAAGAGAATTTTTGACCAGAATCTCAATAGACTACTTTTGACAAGCCTTAAAAGTAGCTTTTCAAGTAAGGCAGTGGGTAATTATTCAGAAATTCATGGCAGTGGAGGGATTTTCAATGAAGTTTTTTTTTTTTTTTTTTTAAGTTTTTTCTGCATTAAATAGAGACAACATACTACCTTTTCTCATACTATTGGCGACTTTTCCCTCTTTGAATTGTTTAAAAGGCCTAAGGACAATTTGAAGCACTCTGATTTTAGGAAGGATGGGTAAAATGTCTCTGTTCTTGAAAAGACTACAGGCATTGTATATGTGCAGCCTAGTTACTGCTCTTCCCATTTCAGGTCTTCCTTGAAAGCACTAAAATCCATGGCAGTAGTCTGTGTTTTATTTCTCATGAAAATTAGGTTAGGTTTCCCGTATTTCTTTTTCTTTCTTTCTTTTCTTTTTCTTTTTTTTTTTTTTGGTTTTTTCGAGACAGGGTTTCTCTGTGTAGTTTTGGTGCCTGTTCTGGAACTTGCTCTGTAGCCCAAGCTGGCCTCGAACTCCCAGAGATCAACCTGCCTCTGCCTCCCAAGTGCTGGGATTAAAGGCGTGGGCCACCACCACCCAGCATTTTTTTTTTTTTTTTTCTTTACCATATTTCTAAAAGAGACACCATGTAGCAAATATTGATGTATTCTCATGGCATGGCCAAATACATAGCTTGGGAGATTATTTTAGAGGTATCTCATAGGAATAGGAATATCTGTCTTACACACTATGTTTTAAGGGATATTGTGAGTTCAATCTGTAGGGTTAGAGACCACAATAATATCTTATGGGCTGTAGCTGAGCTTCGGGCAGCAGAGGCAGGATTGCCCAGAGCTTCTCTAGCACATGCATAGCACTGTTGACTTGCTCAGCTCTGCTCTTTATATTAAGATGGAAATTAGTTCTAACTAATGAAAGTTACTTTATTTATTTATTTATTTATTTATTTATTTATTTATTTATTTATTTATTTATCCGAGACAAGGTTTCCCTGTATAACTTTGGAGCCTGTCCTGGAACTTGCTCTGTAGACCAGCCTGGCCTCGAAGTCACAGAGATCCACCTGCCTCTGCTGGTGGGTTTAAAGGTGTGCACCACCACTGCCCAGTGAAAGTTACTTTATTCTCTATGTTGTACTATTAACAGTATCTAGCATATCCTTGTGTGTGTGTGTGTGTGTGTGTGTGTGTGTGTGTGTGTATTGTGTGTATGATTTTTTAAATTCTTCATTCTTTTGATTTGGAAATAGAAGTCAGCTCATGGATAATTTGTGATGGTGACATTGACCCTGAATGGATAGAATCTCTGAATTCTGTTCTGGATGATAATCGGCTACTCACCATGCCCAGTGGAGAAAGGATTCAGTTTGGCCCGAATGTTAACTTTGTATTTGAAACTCATGATCTAAGCTGTGCTTCACCAGCCACAATATCTAGAATGGGAATGATATTTCTGAGGTAAGCCACAGATCACTTCTATATGATATATTAGAATAGTCTTTATCATTTTGATTTCATAACTAAGTTAGGAATAGATAATGTGTATATATTGATTGAATCTATGTTTAACTTTTTTGCTTGGACTTTGATTGATTTAGAATTCGTTTTATTATATATGAATTCTTTTAGCAATTCGGTCTAGCATTATTTTCTTTAAGAGAAATAGCAAGTACTTAATTTCCTTTAAATACATTTTTAAATATCCAATTCTTTGGCTAAGGGGCAGCTAGGTTGTTTTCAGGTTCTGGCTATTATGAATAATGCTGCTATGAACATGATTGAGCAAGTGACCTTGTGGTATGATTGAGCATCTTTTGGGTATATGCCCAATAGTGGTATTGCTGGGTCTTGAGGTAGGTTGATTCCCAATTTTCTGATAAACTGCCATACTGATTTCTCGAGTGGCTATACAAGATTTCTCTCTCACCAGCAATGGAGGAGTGTTCCCCCTACTCACATCCTCTCCAACATAGGTTCTTGTTAGTTATTTTGATCTTAGTCATTCTGAGAGGTGTAAGATGGTATCTTAGAATCGTTTTGATTTGCAATTCCTTGTTGGCTAACTAAGCACTGGGCTGAGCTCCTAGACTTCAGTTAAAGAAAGGGGGGAGGGATCATAGGAGCAAGTACGGTCAAGATCATGATGGGGAAAACCACAGAGACGGCTGACCCAAGCTGGTGGGAGCTCATGGTCTCTGGCCTGTCAGCTAGGGAAAATGCATGAGATCGACTATGTGGGTGACAGTTATGTGGCTAAATCTGTTTGAGGAGCACCTGGCAGCGGGACTCAGACTTATCCTGGTACATGAACTAACTGCCTTTTGGGAACACATTCCCAGGGTGGGATGCTTTGCTCAGCTGACACAGCAAGGAGGGGCTTGGTCCTGCCTCAACTTAGTATGCAAGACTTTGTTGATCAACACAGGGAGGCCTTATCTTCTCTGAGGGGTGGATGGGGGTGGGATTGGGGAGAGCTGTTGGAGTGGGGGAAGGGGAGGGAGGGGGAACTGGGATTGGTATTAAAATGAAAAAAAAAAACCTTTTAAAAAATAAATTAATTAAAAAAGATTTAAACACTGTGATTGAATTCAGAGATGTAAGCATACTAAATAAGTACTAGTCCATTGTATTTAAATCCCAGGAGCACATCTTAGATACAGAGTTATAAGTCATAAGAGTTTAGGACTAATTCAGATATAATTGGTCCTGAAGGCTAACCTCTGCATACAGCTTGACAACCCCTTTCCCAAGTGTTTGCTTACTTTCCAGTGAACCGAGATGTTAAAGAGCAAAAATGAGTACTAATTAGTTTTAGATGTCATGTGTGCTAACTAGTTTTAGAAGTGATGTACTCAGTCATGGACCAGAACTTGACCATTTGGACCAGTTTCATTTTCCCAAATGAGTAATAGTTTGGCAAAAATGTTTAGAACTTATTATCCATAATGCCTGTATTTTGTAATGAATGGCACATTGCTGTCTGTAATCACTTGGGTTTAGATTATATCTTAAAATTATTTAACTGCTTATTTCACTGTAAGTATTATAAGAAACCTTGATAAAGTAATCAAACTTCAATTGATATTAGGGTAAATTATTAAAATAATATTATTTTAGGTATATAGTTTCATTGTAATATTTGTATAAATTTATCATTTATTCAGTGTTACAATCTTGTGAAAATATAGTAAAAGGTAAGTTTACAGGTAAAATTAAAATTCTTATTGAATATTTATTGTATATTTTGCATTAATTTAAATATAATTAGAAAAACTATAAAAAGAGTGAGACTGAAAAAAAGACTTTGGAAGGGGTACTGTGACCATTTAGCAGAAAGTCTCATATTGCTGCAGAGGGTTGTAAATTGTTGGTGGCACAGGTATTGGTTGTGGGAGGCACAATGAATATATATAATTTCATGTAAAACATAGCTGTAAACTCTTAGGTTGCTGAGTGCTCTACCTTGGGCCTTTTGGGTTTCCTTTATTTCTCTGATGTTTGCTGAGCATTTATCCATGGAAAGGCCCAATGAGAGACCCTTTTAAGTAGGGTCTAGAGTGCTGCTAGTGGTCTATACACACACACACACACACACACACACACACACACACACACACACACACGTCACCAGTGCTGGTTTTCTGTGCTGACAGATGACCCTTGATGGAATGACATCCCTAGGAGCAGGAGTTGGTTTGAAGTTAGTTGACAGTTTCTTTCTAAATAACTTGCATGTTTGTGTTAATCCCTGCAGTGATGAAGAGACAGATCTTAATTCTCTGATAAAATCTTGGTTGAGAAATCAGCCTGCTGAATACAGAAGTAATCTTGAGAACTGGATTGGAGATTACTTTTCAAAAGCTTTACAGTGGGTTTTAAAGCAGGTGAGCCGACCGTGATATTTCATGATTAGAGAGGTGGGATGTATAATCAGGAATTGTGCCTGCTGCCTTGTGGTAATGTTCTGCTAGGACTGGGTGTAGAGTAGATGCCATCACTGCTGTCCTTTTCTGTTCACTTATATTAGCTAAATAAGATGGCTTCATATTTGTGTCTATAGAATCTTGCCTAATTTACCTAAAAAGCTTGAATACTAGAATGTCTTTTTCTTAGTGGGAAAACCATCTTGTCTCCTTTTACTGTTCATAATTACTCCACTCTGCTTCCTGTTATGAATGAAACTATGAGAATCATGTTATATCATGTATCTCATGTTAAATGCATCACTAAGCTAGTACTAAATATAAAAGGGACAGTGAGTTACTTATAGTAATATTTGAAACATTTGCTTATGCAATAAAGATGGACATTTAAATTTGTGAAGTCTAATACTCGAGAGGCTGAGATGAAAGCTAGTAAGATCATGCCTTCCTAGAGAGGGTGTCTCTGGGCCATGAATGTCCTGTGAGCACACCATTACTGTCCACAAGCATGGTGAGCACACCATCACTGTCCACAAGCATGGTGAGCACACCATCACTGTCCACAAGCATGGTGAGCACACCATCACTGTCCACAAGCATGGTGAACACACCATCACTGTCCACAAGCATGGTGAACACATCATCACTGTCCACCAGCATGGTGAACACATCATCACTGTCCACCAGCTTGGTGAGCACATCACCAGTGTCCATCAGCGTGGCAGGAACACTGCTATATTGGTACTTTACCATGAGGCATGAGTGACCGTTAGCATGAAAAGAAGACTATAGGGGGTTTCCACACATACATGAGTTTTAGTGTGGCTTTTATTTCATGTTATTAATTTTATGAAAAACTTAAACATATTAAACAGAAATTAAATAGCAACAGTTTCTTTGAAGTCAAATGATTGTTAGTTTGAACTTGATCTAGAAGTCACTTTTTCATATTCATTAAAATACATAAAAATTGAAAATTTGCTCTAGTTTTTCATTCTTTTGTGTTTGGTTTTCTTCCTTTGTGAGGATGAAAGCTGGAGAAGCTGAGATGAGTATTAAAATGTTGCAAATTAATTAGTTTTTCCTAGTTCTTAGAAAAGGAAGGTTTTCCTGCTCCTGTAGTATGATGAAGGTGTGTCTTTCCCTTGCTTCCATCCTAACACTCACTAACAGTATTAGTATCTGTCTGCACTTCCCTGGACGTTCCTTGAGGACAGACAGGAAATAAACCTGCCATTCCCCTTAGTGAGTTCCCAGAGCAAGCTTGTTAAGAAGAGTGAGTGGGCAGTTGGTACTGGTGCTGAGATGCCTGAATTCTGCCTCAGGCATTTTTTCATCAGGTAGCATTATTTCATTAAAGTAAGATATACAAAGCCTAGTAGTGCTGATATCTGGAGATCTGTTAAGTTACTGATGTTAATACCTGTGTTAGGGTGTACTACTATATAGAGTAGACTTATGTATGAGACTTGATATGACAGGGTAAGATGATTAAATCCTAGAGTAGACGGAAGAGAGGTGGAAAATAAATAGGTCGTGTTTGTAGTAGTTACTTTTGTGCCACTATTAAGGCATGAGAGAGATTTCGGCTTGTAGTTTCAGAATCTTTAGTTCATCCTGACCAAGAAGAAGGGTGGAGTTGATGGAGATCATTGTAGATGTAACTATCTTGTTAAATAAGAAACACAGAGCCAATTGCAAAAGCCAAGAGGTCAGAGCAATAGTTAAGAGCTGAAAACCTTACCCTTCACTGCTGCTGCTCTTTCCTCTCCGCAAGAGGCCTACTTTCTGTGTGTTTTTCCTTTTTATAGACTCTCTGTTCTGCCTTCTCATTGGTTGTAAACCCAACCACATGACCTCCTCGTCACTGCCTGTCTGTACAGACATCCAGGTTTTCTATGATTGGTATTGAGATTAAAGGCCTGTGTCTACATGCTGGCTGTATCCTTGAACACACAGAGATCCGCCTAGCTCTGCCTCCCAAGTGCTGGAATTAAAGGCGGGAGTGCCACCATTTTCTAGCCTCTGTATCTAGTGGCTGTCTGTTCTCTGACCCCAGATAAATTTATTAGGGTGCACAAAATTTTGGGGAATACAATACCACCACATTTCAGAGAATATAGATATGAGGTAGATATGAATCTACTCTGAGAAAAAAATAGAATAATAGGATAAGTGGGTAGATCACTGAATCTACCGTAAAAAGAAAAAGGGTAAGACATAAAAATGACAAAAGGTAGATTACTGAATCTATTATGAAAAGAAAAAATACTTTTAAAAAGGAACTACTTGTTTTAAATAGGATAAGTAATAAAAAATTTTTTGTCTGAGTTTATCAAATGTTACTGGACTGGACATTTATATATATATATATATATATATATATATATATATATATATATAAAATGAAATTTTTGTTTGAATCTGTTAAATGTTAATGGACTAGACATTGTTAATGTGTTTTTTGACTGTATATATTGTATATACTTATTGGATAGTTTTTCTTGTATTAGTTATAAGCTTTTTTAAAATTTTAGACAAAAAAGGGGAAATGTGGTAGTATTGTGTTCCCCAAAATATTGTGCACCCTAATAAATTTATCTGAGGTCAGAGAACAGACAGCCACTAGATACAGAGGCTAGAAAATGATGGCACTCACATCTTTAATCCTAGCATTCCAGAGACAGAAATTCCTCTGGATCTCTGTGAGTTCAAGGTCACACTGGAAACAACCAGGCGTGGTAACAAACACCTTTAATCCCAAGAAGTGAGCCTTTAATCCCAGGGAGTGACGGTAGAAAGTAGAAAGATATATAAGGTGTGAAGACCAGAAAACTAAAAGCATTTGGCTGGTTAAGCTTTTAGGCTTCTAGCAGCAGTTCAGGTGAGATTCATTTCGAATGAAAACTCAGAGGCTTCCAGTCTGAGGAAACAGGATCAGCTGAGGAACTGGTGAGGTGAGGAAGCTGTGGCTTGTTCTGTTTCTCTGATCATTCAGCATTTCCCCCAATAACTGGCTTCAGGTTTGATTTTTATTAATAAGAACTTTTAAGATTCCTGCTACAGGTCATGGCAGTGGTGGCTGGGGCACCTTGCATCACCGTGCCTCTCGTTGGTGGCAAAAGGAAGCAGAGAAAATAGGACAGAGCCAGGGTGGCTGTGAATGTGAAGAAAGGGTCCTCTAGGGACCGTCTTGTACCTGCTAGATCTTGCCTGTTAAAGATTGTACCTACACAACATGCTAGAGATTGGAGACAGGCCTCAGAAGATGAAACTGTGGAGGGTGTTTCAGATGTGAACCACACCTTACCTCTTGTCTAAAGCTTTAAAACATATATGTGTATATTCTTCAGGCTGAGGATGTACATCATGTAATTGAGAATTCTAGTGTTTATAGTTCAAAGTACATAATTACTTTTAAAAATTATTCTTGCATTTTCAAAGTATATATGTACACTGACTAACATCTATGCTTCCTATAGAAATGAGAGAGATGAGTTTAAAGGTTGTTTGGCAGTAATCTATGTCGATTTGTATGGTTTTGCATTTGCTGGTTGATAACTGTTTTTTCTGCCTTGTTTACATGAATTTTAATCAACAGAATGACTATGTGGTAGAAACAAGTTTGGTTGGGACTGTGATGAATGGTTTATCCCACCTCCATGGATGTAAAGATCATGACCAGTTTATTATTAATCTTATACGAGGACTGGGTGGAAATCTGAACATGAAATCTCGTCTGGAATTTACCAAGGAGGTAAGGGACATTGTTCAGCCTCTTTTCAACCACATTCTTCAGTTTTTCTTGACCCTTAAGTCTCAACACACAGTGATGCAGTTCTAAGGTATGCAACTTTCAGTTATGAATTTATTCATTTGGTAGACTAACAGGACATATGTATCTGTATGGGTCTGTATGCATGTTTGTGTGTGTATACATGGTTTTGTGTATCAGACTTAGGGTTTTTGATATTCTTAAAATCTTGTGGTATTTTGTAATAAGATAAGTCTTGGAACATAAAAGTATAAGTTAGGCTTGAATCTACTTAGCCATAGGAATATATGCCAGTATTTCATTTAGCTTTAAATAATCCTTTTATATAGAATAGTGTTAGCACTTAGAAATGCTGGACTATTTTTAATTATTGTCTTAATAATGTCAGATTGCATTTGAGCCATTTGGTTAGAAAGCCATTTTTATATCATGAAGGACTTTTGTTTTCCTTTTCCTTTTCTTTTGGGTGTGTGGATGTTTTCCTGCATGTATGTCTGTGCACCATGTGCATGCCTGGGCCAGTGGAGGCCAGAATACAATGTTGGATCCCCTGCAACTGTGAGCATTCATGCAGGTGCTGAGAATTGAACCCGGGTCCTCTGGAAGAGAAGCCAGTGTTCTTAACCATCTCTCAGACCCTACAAGAGACTCTTCCCCTTTGGAATGATTAAATAAGACCGACACAGTGTTCCATTCACTGTTGCTTAGTGCCATATTTGTGGCTCTTTCTGTGCTGTTTGCTTCTCCATGGCTGTGTGTCCTCTTGCCTCTCACTGTGGCTCCTTGGCACCTCCCTGCATGCTCTCTGAACATTTTTGTGTACAAACAGCAGCTTTCAGTATGGAGGAGCAGAATAACCCATCGGATTTGTGGTGTAGTTGAAGTCACTTCTGGGAAATGTTGGAAACAAAGGGCATCCTTTGAAGCATCCTTGAAGTCTGCAATTTGTGAGAATGCTACTAAAACTTGGATATATTTTATAACTTGATCTGTAAATATCTATCAAATTGGTATCTTTGTATGTGTTTTTATTTTACTTCAGATCATGTTGAGATAAAATACTATTTTAATTTTAAAATTTGCTTACAAGTGGTGTGTATATAAACTTTATTAACAAGGTGATTTACTGTGGAGATACTCACTTTGATAGATTGAACACTTATCCACTGTTTGGAATATCTAAAAACTCCTCATTACAATGTTTTCCTCTAAAGGTCTTTAACTGGGCACGGGAATCCCCTCCAGACTCTCATAGACCAATGGACACCTACTATGACTCTGATCGAGGACAGTTAGCATCCTACATGCTTAAGAAGCCAGAGAGCCTGACAGCTGATGACTTCAGCAGTGGTCATACCCTCCCTGTCATCCAGACTCCTGACATGCAGCGAGGTCTAGATTATTTCAGACCTTGGCTGAGTTCTGATACTAAACAGCCATTTATTCTTGTAGGACCAGAAGGATGTGGCAAAGGGTAAGAAAAATGTTTTCAAAGGTACATACTGTGAATTCTATATACCTTATAAAACTGAACTTAGGAGGTCTGCAAGAATTCTAGGAATACTTTAAAATACACATCCCCACCCCCCCCCCCATTCCAGTTTAAAAGTTAGAAAGTTACCTGTAGCTGGAGTTTTCCTGGTCCTGCTTGGCCCACGGTCAGGACAAATCTTTCTCACTCACCAGACCCGCAGCTGCTCAGACCCAACCAAGTAAACACAAATATTACTTAAAAATGTATGGCTGTGGCAGGCTTCTTGTTATCTACCTCTTTCTTAAATTAACCCATTTATATTAACCTATAAGTTGCCACGTGGCTTGTGGCTTACCAGTACCTTATATCTCGCTTGTCATGATGGCAGCTGGCAGCATATCTCTGCCTAAGCCTTCCACTTCCCTGAATTCTCTTCTCTGCTTATCCCACCTATACTTCCTACCTGGCTACTGGCCAATCAGTGTTTTATTTATTAACCAATCAGAGCAACACATTTGACATACAGAACATCCCACTGCAGTTATCATGGTGATCATGGAAACCATATCATATTCATTCTCAACATAATCTGAAATAATTTAGAAAAAGATATCAATTCCATATGAGTATAAGGAGTGTTTATTTGGACACATTTTCCCAGTGAGATGTTCCCCAGTGTCAACTGTCTCCCCTGAGATGTCACCTGTGTCTTGTAGGATGCTGCTCAGGTATGCCTTCTCTCAGCTCCGCTCCACGGAGATTGCCACGGTCCATTGCAGTGCTCAGACCACTTCTCGGCATCTTCTGCAGAAGCTGAGCCAGACTTGCATGGTAATCAGTACAAATACTGGTCGAGTGTATAGACCGAAAGATTGTGAAAGACTTGTTCTGTACCTAAAAGATATCAACCTACCCAAGCTTGACAAGTGGGGGACCAGCACATTGGTGGCTTTCCTCCAGCAGGTGAGTCTTCGCAGCTCCTTCATTTGCCTGTCATTGGGGCCAGTCTGTTGGCTTTTCTCATAGATTTAAAAAAAAATCTACTTTCCTTTTCTTGGACCAGTTTTATCTAGCATGTGTCATTAGAATTTAAATTCATGAAATATTTAAGTCTTGTTCTGGTCAGTCATTCCCCATTTAAAAATCTATTACTTACCCTCCCTAACTAAAGCAGTCAGGGAATCAGCAGCTGGCACTGGGGAGGTATTCACTTGATGGCTGGCTGTGCTTACCTTTGACAGTGGTTACTCTTTCTCTATAAGCCTGTTCTTACTCAGTGCCAATGATTTCTTCCTGCATGCTATTACACCATAATAGAAGCTCTAGATTTTTAGAGTTTGCTATGTTTTATATGGACTATGCAACTGTAGAATGTGATTAATATAGTTATGGAAAAGCCTGAAATATTTTCCTTATTATTTCCTGACTTCTGGCTTTTTAAAAATAATTGATAGTAGATTTATAATGTTTAATGGAGTGAAACCACTTTAAAAGAAGAAGATTCAGATAACATGAATTGAATACAGGTTAGAACAATATCAGTTTTCAGTGATATAAAAATTTAAAATGTTTCAATTTTCAATTACTTCAGTTAGGTAAAAGGTGATGGTTGCACTTGGAAATAATTAAAATTTAGATAACACTATGTTATGTTGACATAACATGAATTAATTGACAGTATTTGTAATCATCATAGAAAAAAATCTCGGTGTATGTACAAGGATTTTCTAGAGTTGGTTAATTAAGGTGGGAAGACCCACCCTACATGTAGGCTGTACAATTAATTTTGCTGGTACCTGAGTAAGTGAAATGGAGTAGGATCTAGGCAGCAGAGTGTCACTGTTTCCTGACTCCTGCTGCCTGCCCTGGATTGCTAGGTGGATTGTGTTCCCTTAAACTGTAGAACAAAACTTGTCTTATGTCAGGGTAAGGAGACAAGTAACCAATGCATGATTGTAATATGATTAGAGAAATCTAAAGTATAAACCTCTTATGAACATCTGTTTTTACATAGGTGTTGACATATCAAGGATTTTATGATGAAAATTTGGAGTGGGTTGGTCTGGAGAATATTCAAATTGTAGCTTCCATGTCAGCTGGAGGAAGGCTGGGGAGACACAAGCTGACCACCAGGTTTACGTCTATTGTTCGTCTTTGTGCCGTAGAGTATGTATCTTAGTAACAGTTTTTTGTTGTTTACATTTTATTCAAGATACTCACCAAGAATATTTCAAAATGTAGATACAAGCTGATACATTTTTCTAAACTTTCTAAACGGCAGTAGTTGTTTGTAGGACTCTGTATGTCTGTACTCCCAGACATCAGGTGTAGGAGCTGACTAGTAGCTTTAAATCTGTATTTTTCAGTTAAGACTTGAATTAAGTGCCTGTTGGTTTGTTATATAATGTTCTGACACGTTGTCTAATGCATAATGCTTAAGTCTATTTAAGTATATATTTATCACTGTGATGAAAACACTCAAGGCTCTTTCTTTTTGCAGTACTGGGGATTAATCCTTGGGCCCCTCTCATACTAGTCAAGTGTTTTATTCTGACCTATGTCCCCAGCCTTACAAAACCCCTTCCTTTAACTGTGTAATATTCTCATACACAGTCACTGCCTCCAGTAGCACAGCAGACTTTCTCGCTGCTGTCCAGATGCAGCTGCTGTCTCGATGCAGCTTTTTCTCACCCTCAGCCTTTCTCCGACCTCCTTTCCTCTCTACTGATTCCAGCCCCTGGGAAGGGCCATTCTATTCTCCACTCGTGTATGAGCAGTGTTTTTAGAGTATGTGACAGAAACCATGTGCTGTCTTGCCTGTATTTCTGTGCTTGGTTTATTTGCTTAACATAATGGTTTCCTATCCTATCCATATTGTTTGAAGTGCCTGGGTTTCATTATTTATATGGTTAATTCTTATTTCCTTGTGTATATGTACCACATTACTTTCACTCATCAATTGCTGGATACTTAGGTTTTTGTTTGTTTGTTTGTTTTGCTGTTGTGAATAATACTGCAGGGTCCATTGGAGTGCAGATGGCTCTTCAACATATTTGATTTCTTTTAAATATATGAAACTGATACATTTTAGACATAAATGTCTCACAAAACTAATATTATTTGATTTTATGGAGATAAGTAAAAAGAGTTGAATCTGATGAAAGGAGAGTTGGGTCATGTGAGTTGGGAATGGAATCCATCTGTCCATCCTTGTGATCATGGATATGACGGGGATTTCTGAGTTCTATATTTATAGCACTGTCCTTTTGTGATTTTTTCACTTTAGTAACCTTTGTCAATTTACAAATTCCCGCTAACTACATTTTATCTATGGACGCTGTTTTTTTCTGAGATATTATTGTTGCCAGTTAATTCACATGGAAATAAATTTTGGCTTGTGTTATTTATTTTTTTAGACTTTTGATCTAGATTACTGCTCTGTGTATAGGCTTTACTTTAACTCAAAATGGGTTCCTTAAGATATCCTGTTTTATTCTGAAGATGAGAGGCTTTTCACTTTTTATTTTTAAATATTTTGATTACAGTCTTTGATAAAGCTTTCCAGTGCTGGAGAATAGACACTGAGGGATTTAATTGGTTTTGCAGAGAGAGTAGGAACTGCGTGTTCGAAGCCCTGGGCAGCTCTGGGTTCTGGATCTTACAGAGAGAGTAGGAACTGAGTGTTCTAAGCCCTGGGCAGCTCTGGGTTCTGGATCTTGTAGAGAGAGTACGAACTGAGTGTTCTAAGCCCTGGGCAGCTCTGGGTTCTGGATCTTACAGAGAGAGTAGGAACTGAGTGTTCTAAGCCCTGGGCAGCTCTGGGTTCTGGATCTTACAGAGAGAGTAGGAACTGAGTGTTCTAAGCCCTGGGCAGCTCTGGGTTCTGGATCTTACAGAGAGAGTATGAACTGAGTGTTCTAAGCACCTGGGGCAGCTCTGTGGTTCTGGATCTTACAGAGAGAGTAGGAACTGAGTGTTCTAAGCCCTGTGTAGCTCTGGGTTCTGGATCTTACAGAGAGAGTAGGAACTGAGTGTTCTAAGCCCTGGGCAGCTCTGGGTTCTGGATCTTACAGAGAGTAGGAACTGAGTGTTCTAAGCCCTGGGCAGCTCTGGGTTCTGGATCTTACAGAGAGAGTAGGAACTGAGTGTTCTAAAGCCCTGGGCAGCTCCAGGTTCTGGATCTTGCAGAGAGAGTAGGAACTGAGTGTTCTAAGCCCTGGGCAGCTCTGGGTTCTGGATCTTGCAGAGAGAGTAGGAACTGCATGTTCGAAGCCCTGGGCAGCTCTGGGCTCTGGATCTTGCAGAGAGAGTAGGAACTGAGTGTTCTAATCCCTGGGCAGCTCCGGGTTCTGGATCTTGCAGAGAGAGTAGGAACTGAGTTCTAAGCCCTGGGCAGCCCCAGGATCTGGGTCTTAAAGAAGAACAGTTTGAAAACTTACAGTATTATATCTTAATGTGAAAATAGTAATTTATGATACTGATTTATCTCAGCTTTCTTACTTCTCGTCTTCCTCCATTAGTTACCCAGAAAGAGAGCAGCTACAGACAATCTATGGAGCATATTTGGAAGCAGTTCTGCACAAAAATCTGAAGAATCACTCTATCTGGGGTTCTTCATCAAAGATTTATCTCCTGGCAGGCTCTATGGTGCAGGTGTATGAACAGGTAAATATGTTTGAGGTTGTTTCCAGTGCTGTTGGCTTCATCCTGGTCTTGGTGCTTCTCTCCTGGCTTTTCCTTCTTGACATAGTTGGGGTAGTATGATAGATGGCACAGTAACAATGTATTCCAGTTACAGGACCTGTGCAGGAGCACAGACAGAATGACTTTGCATGTATGGTAGTTAAAGAGGAAGTAAAATTTGATCTGAATTAGGAAAAAAGTAACAGTAGAAAATCACAAAGTATTTGGAGGTGAAGTTTTGTTAGGTTAAAGGACTAGTATGTTCAGTGCTTGTGGAGGAGGCTCAAAAAGGGTGGTATACAAACAGGGAGAGGTAAGTTAGAAAGGGCAGGTCACTTTTCAAAATGCATCCTTGTATTGAATAGTCAAGGTAACACTAAGAGTCATGGTTCTGGCTGTGGGGTGGGGCCAGTCTTTAAGCTCTTCAATTTCTTCAGTGGCCTGAGGCTATAGCAGCATTCTGGTTTTCAACACTAGAAAACATTTGGAGTGGTTTTGTTCAGTTTTGTGGGTTCTTTAGAATTTCAACTGTGATTTTTATCCTGTTAGTCAGCCTGTTTAGTTTCTATAGCTGCCTCCTTGCCCCACACGGACTTTGGCAGTCTTTTGAAGCCTGTGCACCTATCATGGAGTAATATTTTAAAGTGCATAAGTAGCTGGATGTGGTGGGGCATGCCTTGAATCAGTCCTTGTAGACTTAAGGCAAAAAGATTGCCAGGAGTTATTAAGTGAATTCTAGGCCAGCGTGGGCCATAGCATGAGATTCTGCCGCAAAAATAAGTACAAAAGTAAAATGTATAGGACAGGTTATATAGGATAATTTTTAAAAATCAGTTTTATTGAAGTAAGATTTATCCACAGCTAGAAATTGGTCTCCCTCTGAGTCTGTGGCGGCAGGAAATGAATAGGATGATACAGCTGCTAAACGCAGGCTGTCGTCTTTTTACCCTGCCTTCTTTTTCAGGTGCGGGCCAAGTTCACAGTTGACGACTATAGCCACTATTTCTTTACACCCTGCATTCTTACTCAGTGGGTTCTTGGCTTGTTCAGATATGATTTAGAAGGAGGTGAGTTTTGGTTTTGTGTGTGTGTGTGTGTGTGTGTGTGTGTATAATTATACTATAAATTGTACTCATAATAGGAACATTAAATATTGTG